>NC_056621.1:13979908-14307408 GCF_018340385.1 Cyprinus carpio | reverse complement strand
CACTTTAACCCATTTAATCCCACCTGTCACAATAGGGACTGTAAAAAAGGTTTTCATTTATAAAGCTCTAAAAACCTTACTGACTGATGTTTTAGTGTACTTCCTGCAAATATGGAAAAAAATAAAGGGTCTCAATTAAATATGAGCAGTATCACATGATTAGTGCAAGTTGTCACATGACCAGAGCAGTTTATTTCCTGTTAGCATCTTGAGAAGATGATGACTGCATCAAAGCTCCAAAACAAAAGGCTAGTAAAGTATGTTAGCATAAAGATATGATTTTTGGTACATGTTATCTTTAAGGTGTCTAGTATTAATATATGAATTCACATATATTCAGTTTTGTTGAGTGTGGTCATAGAATGAGTAAACATCTTGATGGTCACAATAATGACCAGTGGGACAACAGTGAACTTAGGTATACAATATAAATCCAATTGCAGTTCTTAGTGAAAATTACACTAAAACGACAAAATATTGCATTAAATTAAAAGTTCAAATGTTACAAATAAGTTACAATATTGATGTTGTAATACTGGTAGCACTAATATAAAATTTGAAGATATATTTTACTAAAAATAACAATTTTGAAAAACGTTGATGGTTGTATTTTCTTTTCTTTTTTGTCTTTTATCTCATCATTCCTATCAATGTTGCATAAGGGTTTTTTTATGCATAATAGTAATGTGATCAGTTTAAAACAGCTGGGCTAAGATATATAAAAAATGTTATGACTGCAGAAATATGTTAATTCAGTATCACATTATCCCACCAATCACCAACCATAAAACACAAATTTTCACACTTTTCCAAAAAAAATTAAAAATAAATAAAATAAAATAATAATTATTGATTATTTCAAAGGGTTACTATAAATGACACATCATTTTGGATATTTTCATGTCTGGGAAAAATTTGGCATTAACATTCCCTTTAAAAAAGTAGTATAATATAATAAAATTATTATTACTGTTTTTTAAATAATATATTTAGTAGATTAATGATATCAGTGTGTCTTTTTGTTTTTAGTTATTTGGTTTTTATTCTTTTAAAAATATCATTACTTTTCTAATGGAAACTGTGTATAGCACAATGTTTATTTTTGTTGCAAATGAAACGACCTATATTTATATTAAATAACTATATATTGATTATTTATTTGTAAAATTAATTAAAATGTTGAATATTGAATTATAATTATAGAATCTGTTGCTTTCTTTAGTTGTGGCTTTAGTACAATGACAATGTAATTTTAAAATTATGTAAGAATACATTAATATATTAGGTCTTTGAGTCTTTATTCACCTTTAAAGAAATTAACCCATTAAAATCATATTAAATTGGCAAAGTTATGGCATTAAATGTTGCATGCATTTCTAAAAATGTATCTTTCTTAGAATTTTTGTCTTTTTCAAAAAAAATAGCGAAGCACCTTTAAATCAACCACTAAACCAAATGAACTGAGTTTGCTTAAAGCAAGAACTAATATCCAAGTATGGAATGAAAACTTGATTCCATTTGAATTAAGGGAATTATTGAATTGTTGAATTAAATATCAGTTGAATTAATTCTACTGGCAGATGTTATTTTTAATCAAACTTCAGTTTGATCAATTTGTCATTTTGCTTCTCAAGTAACTGTGCATTGAGTTAAGAATCTTTAGACATTTGCACTGGAAAACCAGACTAAAATCACTCTTTTGCAGTGTTATCAAAGTATATTCAAATCCATTTTTATATTCTAGTGGGGTTTTTTTAAGTAATGGAGATTGGTAGGAATTACTTCTTACTTATCACTTATGAGTTTGGCTTCTAATGTCATTTTAAAATAACTCTGTACTCTTGAATCTCCATCAGGCAATGGCTTCCTAAATCCAAGATGGTACCGTTCGGAATCGACAAGTCCTTAGACCGAAGCAAAATGTTGGAAGGCAGAACGTCAGGCATCCGTAAAGCTGTGCAAAGCGCCTTCAACCGTGCCATGAACCACTTGAGCCTTGTCCAGGACTTAGGCGCTGGAGATTAACGGAGATCCATGTTGGAGGGTTTCATCAAGCCCCACGTTTACCCGACGCTACGCTCCCGTATCAGACTGGCCCTTCCTCCCAATTCTGTTCGGAGCCGGCGAGCTTCTCAACGGACGAATGTGAGAGCGCCTTCACTCTCCTGTAATGTGCTGCAAGACTGCTGTGAACTCACACACTGCCATCTACTTTCCTTCACATTTCCATCACCATCCACGATACGCCTCGTGTTTAACTCTGGCTGTATATAACATCATCCTAAATTATCCAACACTAATTTATTATTTTTTTTGGTTTGTACTGCACACGACCTCCTGGAAGATTTCTACTCCAAGGTAATTTCTCAACTGCACTGAGGTGCGAACCCATCTGGTGCTACATCGCGTGCAAAGCCTTGATTTTTCCATGCTAGAGACTTTTGGAAGGGGCTGTCGCACCTACTGTATCAAAATTTTGTTGTTTTTCTTCTGTTTTTTAACGGTTAAGTTATTGTAATGTCAATGCAAGCTTCTCCTCCTTGGCATTAACATGTTATCTACTTTTATATATAAAAATATTCTTATGGGACACAACTAAGTGATGTTTGTAAATATTTATATAAAGCTAAGAAATTATATACATGTAATACTTTAGAGTGGGTTAAAAAAAAAAAAATCGGAGAAGAGGAAACAACAGTAGCGATGAAAGCCAGAAGTGCATCACTCATGCAAAACCAAATATTTTGCTGCCCAGTTTTTCTTCTTTATTTTGGAATGTTTATCTCTCTCTTTTTTTTCATATTGGTTTGTGTGAATGTTTCAGGCAGATAGTATGAAAAAAAAATCCCCCAAGTTGTTGCTTTTTTTTTTTTTTTTTTTTTTTTAACTGTGCTTTCGGGAACTGTATTGTAGGTCTGAATAAAGATGTGCCTGTACAAATGTGTTGTATTAGGACAAAGAAAAGTATGCAAAACTTTATATTCAGAGTAGGCATATTTTGGTGGAAGCTGTGTTTGCCTATTTTTGCTTTGTGTGTGGGTGTTTTAATCATAGCCGTCTGTGACTGTTTAACTGTCTCTCTCTCCAGTATGGATTCTGGGTAGCATTCTGGGTTAAAAACACTTTTTGTATGAATGTCTTGTATTGACCGGTACTCTTGTTTCTTTTCTCTGGGAGGATCACATTATAGCCAATGATAGTGAGTGCTGGCGAGATCCAGTATTTTTTAAGTACACTGAAAATAAACACAAAAAAATCACAAATGGTTGTTTGTCTTTTTGATGGTCATTTTTTTTTTCTGTCTTCTAAACTTTAATGTTCTTTTAGAAACGGTCTGCTTTTGACTGCTAAGTGGATCTAACTCAAAATAACAAAATGTTTACAGAAAATGAATCACCAATTGCTCTTCAATTCTATTAACAATCGAATGCTTTTTTTAAATTGTAATGTTTTCAACTAGAGTGTTGTAGTTTTGTTGATGTTGAATTAGTTGAGATTTTTTTTTATCATTTCAAATCTATTTAGAAGTTGCATTGTTTTTTTTATTTGTTATTAGTTACTTTATTAGTAACCAATAACAAATTTGTAATTAGCTGTGCTCCGGGGTCCTGAGTTCAAGTCCCAGTTTGTGGACTTTTCCCAATCCCACTTAACCGTGATAGTATCCTTGCTGTCTATGGAGGGTCAGAAAACTCAAATTTCATCAAAAAGATCTTAATTTGTGTTCAGAAGATGAACGAAAGTCTTGCAGGTTTAGAACGACATGAGGGTGAGTAATTAATGACAGAATTAATGACATTTTTGGGTGAACTAACCCTTTAACATGATACAAAGTAAAATGCGTATTTGTGGGATCCATTCTAGTATTTCTTTTTTGATGCAAACAAAAACATGTACACCAAGCAGAAAATATTTTAACCCTTAAACTGGCAATGTGCATCACCGGATACATGTTCTTTCGACTCTTGTAGGAAGCACATGGAAGAATTTTTCATCCAATACTATTATCAGTATCATAGTTGAGGCTGTTTGGAGTATGGGGATCGCATGACTTAGTTCAAATTTTCTGTGCTTGTTTTCTCAGTTTGACCTAAAGCCAACATGTCCACCCATGTGGCTGGACATTTAGAAAATTTAGAATGTATGAAACATTTTTTATATGTGGTTGAACTGCGTTATCAATGATCAGTTTTGTTTATAATCCTCAGCTGTAATGCCGTTCAGAAAAAAGCTTGTGTTAAATATATTTTACAAGCTGTCTCCCAATTTAAGCATAACTGAATTTGCTGTCGAATCAGTAGATGGCGCTGTTGAGCCGAACACAGTGCTGATGGTCGTGCTCCGGATGGACCCCCGCGCTGGAGCTCTGACAGAATGTGATTGTAAAAGATCTCTCTTCCAAAGTTTAATAATCTTCCAGCAAGGTCAGCGTTGTCAGTTGTAAAGCAGATTAAATAGGCCTTTTATTCCGGATCAGCACTACCTGTTCCAGAGATGTCTGGCTTGTCAACCAACAAGCACTGCTGTGCGATTTCTCTTTCTGTTTGTCTCTTCTTCATCTCTTCCTCTCGTTCTGTGTCTCTGTTTATCACAGTTTGCATTTTCCACTGGTGTGCTTTCATCTGCAAACATACCAAATATCAAAAAAGTGCCTCTATCTCCTCAGTCAGTGGAAACTCCGTTTAAACAGCCTTTTATAATGGATGTGATTAGATATGCTGAAACAATCATCCGTCCATCTGATCCTGTCCAAGATCATATACATTCTTTTATATTTTTAATATTATATGAATTTGACTGGCTGACTGTATAATTCTGCTTATTACACGTTCACTTGACAAATACATAAATGCAGGAGCATTAAAAATTAATTTGAGTTGAATTACATGGAAGCAAGAGATCACATGCATCATGTGAAGGATATGAAAGCAATATGCAGGAAATTGGTTGCCAGGGACAACGGTCAGCATTCAACTAATAATATAAAGTATTTATTATTAAATTATCTAGGCTATATAAGGATGTTTATTGAATGGTCTGCAAAAAATTATCTTATTTAAAATAATAATAGAATATTATATTTATTATAGCAAGATATTGCGCTGATGTATCAGCCCTATTATGCAAAAAGTAAGCTAAAAGTGTTCGTGGGCCGCGGGTTTCTGCTCTTCAATCATTTGGCGCGGAGTGAAGTCCATATATGGAAAGGCGGAAGTTGAGCGAGCGTTTAACTTGAAGCGTTTTCGCGACTTTGGGGTGTGCGAAATATTTATGATTTCTTATCTGTCAACAATGGCTTAATAAACCAAACAACCTAAACGGAATGGGAAGATCACATACAGACAGAGAAAAAAAAATGTTAATCGCTAAACTGATCTGAAAGATTAAGCGCGCTTGAAAGACGGCGAAGTTGAACAGTTAACGTTAATATTTATTCTATGTAACTCAGTTAACCTTTTAAAACTGTGTACATCACATTTATAGCTTTTTAAAGATTATCTTAAGCAACCGTCTAACCGTTTTTGACATTTTTTGTGTGTGTTTTCACTTCTGTGTTCATTTGAAGACTATGGACTTGTGGACTTTTCACTGTCTGTATCACTCCGCTTGTCCATTTTTCATCCTCGTTCCAGATAAATTTGCATCAGTGTTCGGAATTTTCTGAGTGTTTTTATGAGTCATTTGTTCATAAAAACCCATTCATTCTGGAACAAAGCCGCTGGAGAGATGCAACGGTTAATTCCGATGTGGCTCCAGGGGCAGATCTAGAAAATCATTTTTAGGGAGGTAAGGGGACGGCATGAGGACTGTGAGGGTGGGGGGGGATGGGGGGGGGGGGATGGGGGGGGGCAACAGCAAAGTCCAACTTGAATCTTCAATAAAAGTTAGGGTTTGGTGAAACAGGTCACATCAACACACAGATGTCAAAATAAGCGCCTGACTTTTAAAAGAAATTGGACTCCCTCTTACGGTTTACACGAGAAGTCAGAAATAGTTCTCTAAATATGTTCACTGTTCTAAGCTATGTAAGGGATAATGTACATGTCCTCTTCACGTCGGGGTCCTGATCACCCTATCGGGGTTTATTCTGAGATAACAACCGGCTGGATGTACATTATCCCGCTTATTACATGGCTACTTGCCACATAAGTAAATAATTTGAGGCAAAATATTGATTTGAGTTGAAATATTTGAACGCAAAGCTTCCGTGAAGACAGCAGATGCGAGCAAGTGGCAAATTCAAACTACATGGACATTTAAGGGAAAGGGTGCAGGCAAACCACGTATTACACAACAATTCAAAACAAAAAATAATTAAGGCAATAAAAGAATTGAGACGAAAATTTTTTAAAACCTTACCAGTTTGTTAGTTCTCTTATAATCTATTACAGCGTACAAAACAATCGTAGCAAAATGGCAGCAGCTGTGTTTGTATGAAACGAGAGTGAGTGCGCGAGACCAGGATGACATAATTAAACAATTATACACCATTTTGAATCGAGTTTAAATATTTTATTAGCTAAATAAACGCAAAGCTTCCACCAAGAAAAAATAGTTCAACCAAGACAGCGACGACTGCTGTTACCCGGATGAGCCTGTGTTATCAGCTTTTACCGGTTGTTATCGAGGAATAACATACCTCGGAATGTCGTGACTGACCAATCAGAATCAAGTATTCCACAGAGCCGTGTAATATTAGATTTTACCAGTTGTTATCGAGGGAAAACATACCTCGGAATGTCGCAACTGACCAATCAGAATCAAGTATTCCACAGAGCCGTGTAATAATAGATTTTACCGGTTGTTATCGAGGAATAACATACCTCGGAATGTCGCAACTGACCAATCAGAATCAAGTATTCCACAGAGACGTGTAATATTAGATTTTACCGATTGTTATCGAGGGATAACATACCTCGGAATATCGCGACTGACCAATCAGAATCAAGTATTCCACAGAGCCATGTAATAATAGATTTTACCGGTTGTTATCGAGGAATAACATACCTCGGAATATCGCGACTGACCAATCAGAATCAAGTATTCCACAGAGACGTGTAATAATAGATTTTACCGGTTGTTATCGAGGGATAACATACCTCGGAATATCGCGACTGACCAATCAGAATCAAGTATTCCACAGAGCCGTGTAATAATAGATTTTACCGGTTGTTATCGAGGGATAACATACCTCGGAATGTCACGACTGACCAATCAGAATCAAGTATTCCACAGAGACGTGTAATAGGTGAACATACTATATGGTGTATGTATTGACTTACATTCAGCATTTTATATAAAGACAAACTGCATGTCATAGGATGTCAATTTCAAATAAATGTGACGATATATGCAGCTCATTTATTTATTTATGTATAATAATGCTTGCAGCTGAAGTGTTAGTTTTATTATACATACCACAATCTTAAGTGACTTATTAAAAAAATATATATATATGTTATCTTGAAAAATACAAACAAATTTGTCTCTTCATTTTGAATGGATAGCAATATATTTGTAATCATGTCTGGAAATTTAAAAAAAAAAAAATTTTTAAGGGTCTATAAAATGTAGTTTGAAAGGGTTTACATTGCTATGGCAGTATCTATTTAAAAGCATGGGTAAAAATCTTAAGTGGAAGCAAACAATACATCACTTCTTTTCACTTCACAGGATGTTAATTGATGGGCCTGATTCGTATTCCTATTATTATTATGTTTTTATCAGCTGTTTGGACTCTCATTCTTACAGCACCCATTCACTGCAGAGGATCCATTGGTAAATTTCTCCAAACTGTTCTGATGAAGAAACAAATTCATCTACATCTTGGATACCCTGAGGGTGAGTAAATTTTCAGCAAATTTAAACTATTCCTTTAAAGTAGTACACAACAATATGTGAAGGCTGTTTCTTTTTAACAAGTATTTTACCAAATATGCTGATTGCTTTTAGAAATGATACCAGAAAGAGAAATAATGACAAATCTGTCAGCAATCAAACTGCCCCAGCATCCCTGCTGTGGGAAATGATATCCTTACATTTACTACCAAGGTTTTTCTCTGGTGTGTGCAACTGGACACAGGCCTATAGTTCAGTCTCTACAGGGCTTCTAGAGTTAAAAGAGTGAAATCAAGCAGTCTTCAGTATGTGATCCAGGCCTTGCTGCAGCTCAGAGCAACAAGAAATGCTGTTCTCCTGAAATCAGCAAAGGCACTGGAGAGCCATGTCTGATTAGCGATTATCTGTTCTGAATAATTAAATGTAAATTAATATTTTAATACACGTAAATGTATTCACAAAGAAACAAACTCCCCACTGCACTAAAGAGCAGACCAGAAGTGTAATCAATCATTTATTTAGTAGCACTAAAGTGGGGATCTGAATCTAATTTGGAAACCTCCAAAAGCATGCAGTCATAACCAAACGGTGTAAAAGAATATGAGTCAAAGGTTCTGTCTTAGAATATATCTGGATACCCTAAAGCTGATTTAAACAAGCTGGATAGAAGTTCATATATAATATTGGATTAATCTTTGGTTAAGGTGAGGCAATGCTGACATCAGATATAACAAGAAGTGGGTTATGAAAAATTGTAGAAGTTTTTAGCATTTTATGATGGATGGTCTTTGGTTTAATTGTATTTATTTAATTATGAAAGCTTTTTAAATAGACTTTGTCTATGCGTACAAGTTTTTCCCTTCAGTGAATAATATAAAAACAATTGCAGAACAATATTCTTGTACCTCCAGACACTTCAAAATAACATCAATATCCATGAGTTCAGATGTGTCCTATTAACAAGGCCGGACGCCTGTTGTTTATAGTTGAACAGATTTGCATTGATGTTTGTTGTTTCCATGACATTCTCCAAGGTTAACATTGATTTCAGAGGCTTGATTTAGAGAAGAACAAGATAAGTTAGACAATATTATTGATTACAGCTCAGTCAAATGTACAGTTTCCTATCTTTACATCATTCATCCATTGACAAACCCAATGAGAACGTTCGCAATCCAACATTTATCTGATCCATACACATATACACAACCCCATGATCAAATTAAAGTGTCGGTTCCACGCGCCACATTTGTAAATGCGTATTCTGTTCGATTTTCGATGGGGTTTGTTATGATCTTGCGGAGTCTCGCAGGAATTATTCAATGTTTGTGTTTTCTGTTTAACATGGATGTTTAACAATGTTGTAAAAGATTCAATGTTAATATATAAAACAACTTGAACTGAAAAATTCTTCTTTGTACTACACTGTAAAAAATTACTTTTCAAAATGTAAATAATGCCGTCTTAATGCAAGAAGTTGCATCTACATGAAAATTGTGTTGCTTGTAGTTTCTTAAAATTGTTTCAAAAGTAAATCATAGACCAAGTTTTTTTTTTTAGTTTACCCAATGAAAAATAACCCAATGAAAAGCCACATGATCACTTAAATTTCACCAAAAGTGACCTTTTTTGGATAACTGGTCAATAATTTGTATTGTCTTAAATAAAAGATAAAATGTTGTAATAAATGTTTTAAAAAATTGTTTGAATAAGTCAAATAATGAAATATGAAATCCAATAAAATTCAAATGAAATATTATGTATATATAAAATATATTATAGTATTACAAATAAATATACATATTCTCAATTATTTTAATTCTTAAATTCAGCATAAAATGAAAGTTGCGACTGACTTGACTTCACTACCATACTGTGACATTTTTCAATGTGAAATGGCTATTGAACAAGAAAAAATATAGGTTTTGACTTGATTTTATTCATCAGGTGCTGATTGAAATGTAAAAAAGTGAGCATTGCATGCTAGAATGGAGGCATGCTGAATGCAACTAGCTTAACTGAAGTGTGGTATTGCATACATTAACAGAGAGAAGTGAGCATATAACAGAAATATTTTAGAGTAAAATCACATGCACTGATATCCATTTTTTTACAGTGCATTTAAGAAACAAAAAAAATCCCTTCAATAGTGATTGTATTTTGTGTTGCATTGTGTATGTAATTGCCCTTAATTTATAATATTATCTACATCTTATACTGAGCATTATGGTTAAGCTGTACTCAAGCCTGGTGTTTTCAACAGCTTGTCTTAGGCCTCTTATTTATCACCGTTTCTTGGAAAGGGAGTATAATGAGCATCATCAGACTCTGATGAGAAATATAATTAGTCAGATGGGGAAGATTTCTGACATAATTACAGTGGCTGTTTCTGTCCGCTCGAATTAGGAATCAAGGAAATTTGTTAATAGAGTCTGAGGTGATGGGATCCCATTGTGCTCAGAAAGTTGGACGTATTTCTGGAACGAAACAGACAAAAGTTTATAAAATGACATGAGGCTGTTAGAAGTGGAATGCAGAGGTAATTCAGCATTGACAAGACAAATGAATCAAACCCTTGTGGACTTCTTCAGAAGAAAGGCTATTGAAACACCCTAAAAAATTGGTTTGAATTCATTATTCAAACTAAATGCAGCTGCACTTTTTGATCTGGAGAACACAATATGTACTGTTTTTTAATTATAATCCCTACAAATCTTATTTACCTTGTAACACACATCTTCATCTTTGACGTGTACTTCATTTTGCTTCTCTGTATAGGGAAACTTAACCATGTGAAATGCTGCAAAATGACTCACCATTAATATCTCTATCTTTTTTGTTCTGCTTAAAACCGTGAAACACCATTTCATGGTTCTATGTTAAATAGCCCATTTTCCCTATAGTGACTCATCATGGATTATGATTGCATTTACTTGACTAAATAACACCTCCTTCAACCAATTCCGTATTGTACAGGTTTGACAGGTTCTTGGTTAAGAAATTTGATGGTCTGGACATTCTGGAGATGTTTTTATTCAGTAAAGGGTTCATTTTTTCACAAATATGGCAGAATCAGTCTTTGGGATTTCGAGATATTGCTGGTCTTTTCCAAACATCCATATTAGCAGCAGGCATAACAGCTCCCTGCTGAAATTTCCTTCTCTTTGATTGGTCATAGCTCGCGTCAGTAGCATATCTCTGCACAACACATTGTTACTTTAAAAAACCTTTGGTTTTTGAACAGCAATTCTAGCAGTAGCTTTAATTTTTCCCCCCATTTTGTTTATCTTTTTATTTAAAAAAAAAAACACACACACAGTCTTGGTATTGAAGAACAATGTTGATAATTACATCCATCATTTTTTATGACCTTGCTTGTTTTGTTTTAAAGGTTTGGTAATGAAATGGGTTCCAGCTGGTAAGTAACTATGTATAAATGCTAAAAGACAAATAGGTAGGCAAATGATAAAACATTGTTGTGTAGTTTCCAAGAGTTAAGCATACATTTTAATCTCTGTTTGACTATAATTATGCATTTAAATAAAGGAAACACTAAGGCAAGCATTAATACAGAGTTCTGGCATGAAACTCTAGATGGCGTAGTCCGACAGGTCTAACTCAATCTGACCTAATGACATCATCACATGGCACAGCTGACTGGTTCTCTTCTTTATCAGTAGCTAATGAGCTCGCTGCTCAACATTCAAATATATGACTAGTGCTTGCTGTAGCAGTTGCAGCTTGCTTTAGAAGCCCTTCACCTTCCCCAGCTCCACCTGTATAGATCTGCTGCAAGGTGATTCATGTATGCTGTGGGGGTTATTTCATGTATGTTATATTTGCAGCAGCAGTATTTCTTACATGCTCACAGCAGCATGTTGTGGATGTGGAGTAATAGTGTTAAAAATTCTGCTTTGCATCACAAATAAATTACATTTTAAAATGTATTCAAGTTAAAGTTATTTTAACTGTTTATAAACTGTTGTTTTTAAATTGTAACAATATTTCACAAGATATAGAGAGCTTCAGAAACTTTTTTAATTTTATAAACATGAAAAAATCTTACCCAACTCATTCGTTTGAATAGTAGGGCACATGAATGCATAAAGGGATCAAATTCATTCTCATTTAATTTATTTCTTCTTTCTTTTCTTTTTTTTAAAGAAAAGGCATCTCAAATTAATTTAAGAATGTGATTATAAACAATTTTTTTTTTCTCAGTGTTTATTTGTTAAGTACATTATACAATAAAAATGAACCAGTATAATTTTACATCACAAGACATGTATTCAGGTGTATCCCATTTTTTTTATTAGTTTTAATAAGACAAATTAGGAAATTAATCATGAGAACTTGTGGCAGTGAAGTAAATCGTACAAATATGTAAATGACATTGCTGAGGCTCGCATATAAGATTTGTGAGGAATATACATTGAATAAGATAGAAATTAAGCTTTTTTTAAATTGACATTCCTTCAAGTCAATTTAAACTTTGACACACCACTTACCACACACAGTTTGTGCTACAGATACTAAATGCAACTTGTTGAGAAGAGGCATTCTACTTCTTTTTTTGAGTGATTGAACTGATGATTTTCCAATGGCAGATGATAAATTGGGCAAGAAAAACATCCTTGCAATCGTATTGCAACATGCATAGCAAGAACATCTGAAGAGCACATCAGCCACTGCATAGCAATGTCCTCGCCAACATCATGCCGGTGAGGTTTGAATGGACAAATGCCACTCACGTTCTCTTCAGAATATGTGGAAATCTGATTATTGACTCGAAATAGACTTAAAACACGTTTTGCCACTTGATTGCTCTCCACTAAATGCTATGTGCTGAAAAAACACAATATTCGGTGGTTTGAGGCCTGGAATTGTGGTCAAAACCTGCTTTGAAGCTGTCAGGCATTTGGGACAGATGCAAGGGGGATTGTGACTGGAATATATTTCTCCTCTTCTCTTCATAAACCCATAAACACCAAAACATTCGACGGCTCTGAATTCAGAAAGGCATACCTGATTTGCATTTAAAATCAAATTCCTTCAGCTCAGATGAAGCATAGAAAAACCTGATCTTAGATCAGAGCATTGCTTCATCTTTCTGTCTGACGGTTCACGGGTGTTTGGATTAGCGGAGGTATTGTTTAAACTTGAACAACACGAAAGGACGAAACTGTCAACAAACTGATTAATGGTAATGGAATGCAAGCCTGAAGATTATCTTGCTTTTTTGAGCTTTTTATCTCAACAATAATTTGCGTCGAGATTGCAAAGACAAAGCGGAATGATCCTAGTACAAATAAACAGCTGAGCTAGCCATCCGAGTTTGCTAACATCACTTCCAAGGAGTCTGTTGAAAGTCTGGCTGGGATACTGTGTGAACCTGAGAGCCACGTGCTTTGCATCCCAAACAGTTTTACAGCAGCCCCGTTGCGGTTCTGCTAGATTTTATCGCAAAACACACCCACCTTATTACCATCAGTCATGCTACCCAGTTTCAGGGGTGTAATATTTCTCCCTTATGTCGCTTTTCGAGCACAACTGTCACGGATTTCACAAAATAGATCGTGTTCGCTCATTTAAACACCATTTGTTTGTCAGAAGACATCTTGCGTGACCAAGAACAATCTGGTTTATTCCCCCCTCCCCAATGTTTGTTGCGTCTAATATCCAAACACAGGTCTGCACGTGTCCGTCCGCATCGGGAGGTTGACCCGGGAGGCCTCTCACCCCACGTGTGCGCCTTTCTTGTCTCTCTGTCCTGTTTATTCGACTCATTAGCCATCTCAAAGGCCTCCTGTGGCTCTCTCCCAGATGCACGACAGGATCAATGGACTCGGGGATGGGTGGAGCTGAATCGTAATGTTCGCCAGCCTGCGGACTGGCACACACACCGTAGCGGGGCGGATCAATGGAAATTTCGCCGCATGGAGATAAGAGAGGGCATCTTGTAGCGACTGCCCTCTTCTTTATCACCCTCCTTTCCTCACTGATGAGCTTTAAAGTTGCACTGTGTTAGCAAGATTTAGCCCCACGGCATAAAGCCTGAGTTTGAGGGCTTAGGGCGGCCCAGGTTCAGAATCCATTTATTTCTGTGGAATAAAACCGCAGCGTCCGGTTATAGGACTTATCTTGGTATCTCGAAGAGGAGATTGCCAGAAAACATTGCATTTTAAGGGAAACGCCTGCTTATCGGATATTACCATCGTGACAGCACACAAATATCGCCTCTTTTTCTTGTCCACCAGAGAACATTGGCTGCGGGGAGTATTTCTGACGTTAACTGTTTAAGCGCTCTCTGTCTCGTCTCATAGCAACTGACCAGAGGCTGATCCAGGTCAACAAAGTGCTTGATGGTCAATATGTTCAGGGTTCAGAATAGGTGAATTCACACTAATATCCACATTGGCGGTGCATACGAGCACAACTCAGTAAAAAATTGCTGTATTTTATTTGTTTCCTAAACATCTTGCGGAAAAAAATAATGTACTTGTCAAAAGTTTGGAAACTATAATAAGCATAATATAAAAAAATACAGTAAAAACGCTAATATTGTGAAATAGTATTACATTAATATAAATTATTTCTACTGTAATATATTTTCAAATGTAATTAATTGCTGTGATGAAAAGCTGTGTTTTCAGAATCATTACTCCAGTCTTCAGTGTCACATGATCCTTCAGAAATCATTCTAATATGCTGATTTGCTACTCATGAAACATTTCTTATTAATAGCAGTGTTGACAACAGCTTCTTAATCATTTCATAAAAACTGATAGGTTTTTTTAAATAGAGAGTTTTATGTTAGGTGTCTTTAAATACCATTTAATAGTAAAATAATAAATTGTTAGGTGCAGTGTACATATGTGACCATAGATCACAAATCCAGCCATAAGTAGCATATTTGTAGCAATAGCCATAAATACATTGTATGGGTCAAAATTATTGATTTTTCTTTTATGCCAAAAATCATTAGGATATTGAGTAAAGATCATGTTCCATGTAGATATTTATTAAATTTCTTACCACAAATATGTCAAAACTTTTTGATATATGTCAAAATGTTTTGATTAGTAATATGAATTTCAAAATACTTTTGCTGCTATTGAGGTGGGATATGGGTTAGGAGCAAGTTTGGTGCTATGGTTAGGTTTAAGCAGTAGGGTCAAAATTGTAATTATAGGCAGATACAGAAATAGATACAGAAATTAATTACAAATGCAATTACCGGACCGTATTTTCAAATATAAGTACAATGTAAATACATGCATGTACACTGAATAAGTGCATTGTATTGAATGATTAATTCAAATGTAAGTACATAGTAATTAAGGACACTTAATATAAATTGGGTCTGAAGTTCAAAAGAGTTCTTCTGACACTCAGTAGGAGGAATGTGAGAGGTAAATTTTTTCACATAACAAAAAGGAATATCTTTTGTATTTTCTTCTCTGTGTCCTCTTAAGCAAACCACTGTAAATTTTTTACTCTAGATTTTAAGACTACAAAGTCTGTGTGCAAAAATCACATACTCTCTAAGTCTTCTTTTGAATAAGTTACTTTATTACTTAGCGACTATAAGAAAGTGTATGTTCTATGTAGTATGAATATGTGTAGAATGAATGAAATCTGGAAAAACTACATTTCTCATGTTGTCACTGTCATGTGACCTATCAGAGTCAGTTGCATCGCATCACTGCCATTCACAAATCCTCCCCCGTGGGCTTATGGAGTAGTCAAGTGTCTGGGTGCACACTTCGGAATCTCGCCAGAAATAGTAGATCACCTAGAGACTTTTTGTCTACTGTTTTATGAATACTGTGAATTTTCGGACATAACATTCTGTTCACATACTGCCTATAGTAGGGAAGTACATGATTTCAGATGCAGCCAAAGAGTTTATGAGAGCAAGAAGTCCTCAATCCCCTCTTCTTATAGTGAAATTTTGCCTAATTAAAACACAATTTCAGACAGAAATATAATGAGTTAATTAGTCAATCATAAATGGAGTGGTTTGGACACCTGCGTGGTCAGTTACGCTGTCTGTCTCACTTCTACACATTACAGCCAATCTGTCGCTGATTGAGAGACTAATGACTTTATAATAAGACAAGACCTGAGAGTCTGTCTTAATGGAAATCACCAAGAGCCCTTGTACCAGTCTTATTTCAATGCAGCTCGGTGTTTATTTACTGCTTCTCTGGTTCTGAATGAGAGTTGCACAAGATGGTGATGTTCTCAGGCGATTTGGAAGCGTTGCACAGCAGATTGGCACAGACATTTGAATCTGATAATACTTTCAAAACTAGATATGGGAACTAAAGATAGACATACCTATTCTGAGATCAAATGGATAAATCATTGATAGACGTTCATGGATTGTCAGTGGATTTATGAAACAAGTCATATTTTTGCAGGAACTCTCATTTTTAATACATTTCTTGTCAGTTTAGAATAGTTTTATTTTTTTCTCAGTTTTGGTTTGTTTTGAAATAAATCAGACATTATAATTGACTAATTTAAAAATTTTTGGTCATGCTGATATATTGACAATGTTTTGGGCTTTTCTCAAAAATGCATTTAATTAATTAATGTTTAAAAATGATAAATAAATGGATGTCAATAAAAAAGTGACATGCATTTAATTAATTATTGTTTTTTTTTGATTGTTTTTTGTTTTATATTTAAGTTTTTAAAAGTTTTTCATTTATTCTTTTATTTAAAGTAAATAGTAGTTGAAATGTAAGTCATTTATAAGTATGTTTATATTAACAATTTGTTTTCTTTCTCCTCTGTGAAGACATGTAAATGTTCAGTGAGGGCTTGACCTAAAACACTGCACGGCGCTGACTTTAAATGATAACTGGCTTCTCACATAACCTGATGGTTTTATTATTATCTATGATTGTTGTGGAAATGAATCACTCTTGAGATACATATTGATTTACAGCTGTGTATGCAATTATATTACACTTAAGCACTTAAGTGCTTGGAAAGGTTCAACATCATAAAGCTGTGATTAGTGGTCTCTGAGAAATATAATCCGTGAGGAAAAACATCCATTAACTATAAATATGTGTTCAGTGTAATATATTTGCATTACTGTTGTGACATATTTATTTTGAGACATCACTGATGCTCCGAATGACCATAATACCGTATAAGATTTTATGCACACCAATGTTTCCTGCATCAACTGCAACAACAAACACAGTGTAAGCTGTAATGTCTGATTCATGAACAAATGACTAGAAATCAACTCTTTTCAATGAGTCAGCCAAAAGATTTATAATTCAGTCTCAAACTCACTGGGTTAGCCATTCGAATCAGTCAGTGAATCATTTGGATCTGTTATTGAGTTCACTCCTGAATGGCAAGTCTTTTTTTTTTTTTTGGTGATGTCTGATTCAAAATGAGAACCTAGTAGCAATACACATACTGTAAAAAAAATTATAATAATCTGAAATTTATGTTAAAATAATGGCAGCTGTGGTTGCCTGAAATTTACAACACAGATACACAGTTATAACTTCTGTGGGGTGTGAAGAAAAAGTAATGCAATCAGATGACCAGTGCCACCCTAGACACCCCTCTGGCTCTGCCACTGCCCTTATCCAGTTAAGATAATAGGCAATAACCATTTGGCAATTTATCATAGCATTTTTGCAGTATTTTAATGTTAAAATTACAATCTGGACCCCATTATGGTTTAAAAACTTTTTTCCCCTCTAATGTATAATTTATGGTTTTTGTAGATACTGTTAACTTGTAAATGATGCAGAATTGGTTGAGATATGAGCTGACTACAATATATTATGAAGTGTCTAGTGCTCGGCCATCAGCCTTGCAATCTGTGATTCCGTTCACCGAGCAAATGCGTGTTTGAGTCTGACACTTTACAGTAGACTCCTGGTGTCATCACATGGCGGGTGGATACTGATAAATGGAGGGTGGATAATGATAACACACAGATGGGCTCTACTCGTTTATTCATAAGGGAACTTTGATCTTTTTCCAGTGGAGTCACATGCTTCCAATCTGAGGGGTCACCAGATGCCAAAACTGTCGGATACTAAATTTGTTTTTGCTCCATGTGAAGCCCTAATGGCTTCTCTGTAACCTTCCACTTGTGTAAATACAAAGCGCATGAACACATGTGTTCCCACGCCTGATTCGCACTGTGAAGTTGACTTCAGACGCGAATATGTGATGTTTTTTTTTACCTTTTTGATTTTTTTTTTTTTTTTTGAAGCTTTGTTTACTTCATGCTTTTTGTTAATAATTTATTTATTTATTTCAGTGTTCTGACTTAATTACTACCATAATGTGCATCACCACTTATTAAGATGATATAAAAAGCTACCGAGCCTTCAAACGAATGTGCAACTTTGCTTCATTAAAATTTGAAAACTTACATCAGCGTGGCAGGGCTTCATTACTGTCATTATCAATTATGCAGGCGTTGAGACGTGCATCTTATTGAAAGCGCCCGGCTGTGTTTTGCATGCTGTCTGCCTATAGCTTGCTTCTTCTTCGCACTTTCGATATGCATATCCATACAACATCCTTGTTCTGAGATATTTTTTCGCCAACTAAGTAACCAATCTCGTCGTGCCTAATCAAGTATGTCATGTATGCTAATTTGTGCCTCAAACTGCCGACAGTTACTCAATATTCATTTCATCATGCTAATGAATGATGGGTTTGAATTTACCTGGCTATGGATTAATGAAAGCCAATCAATACCCCTGAATAAAAGATATTTAATAGCATCTTTGTGTAGCATGCAATGAACTTCGGTTTGCATCTGTTTTATTGAGCAATGTTTGACGTCAATTTGACTAGAACGAATACAACAACAAACGTCCTGACCTGTGTTGATGAAGTTGAAGGAGTTTTAAAACGGGAGACGTTTTTTGGTTCCCTCTGCTAACTGAATTCATTTGGAGACTGTAAACTACTTTACATAAGTTCGCCTGATAACTGTTAAGAAAAAAAAAGTGTTTTGGAGGGAAACCAGCTTTGATGTTTGAATATATTTGTGTATATACTGTGTGTATATATTGACAAGAAGAGATAATGATACTTTTGGCAAAGCCTTGTATGTGAATTGAAACTGAGATGAGATCATTTTGTCCAGCAGAGTGTAAAGTATTTTCTATCTCTGTTTCTATTATTATTATAAATGGAAGGATATAATAGAGCTTAAGCCCACCCCTGGAAGCTTTTCCTCCCAAACTTGTTTGTTGCTATGAATTGTGATACTGAGGTAATTTGATTGATCATTTTGTTTAATCAGCTGTTGAAGGTGATTAAAAATAGTTTTTCAGATTGATATTGATGCACTGTGGTCAAAAAGGACACCAAAAATGCTCTTAGAGAGGCAGAGAAGGAAAATGCAGAATGTCTGCAATTGTTTTCCATAAGTGGGAAGGAATGGATTTGTTTTCAAGGATGTGCAAAGTGGACCCACTTTGAGTGCTTCAATCATGAAGGGGATTCATTTGGGAAATATGCCTGTATTAACATTGAAGCTCCAAGATGTACACCGTTCAGTCGCTACAAGGAGAGTACTACAGAAGTTCTTATAAAATACTTAGTTAAGAGGTTATGAAATGCCCAAAGTGATTTAATAAACAGGAAATTGGTGCACCATTAACTGAAGTGGCTTTTTTGAATAAGTATGTACTTAAACCTTGCTCAAAATAATTTTCTGTATCAAAGTATTTGCATATGGTGAAAAATGTTGACACACCAAAAGCTAGCAGCCTTTATATTTTCAGGATTTTTATTCAAAACATGTATTGTTGCCATCATTTTGGGACCAGAATACATAAACAAGTGTTTTAGTATCATTTCTTTAATTTCCTTTATATATTCACATTTATTGCATCTCTTTTATGATACTTATTAAAAGGATTTTAATTATTCTTAAAATTCTTAATATTATTATATTTCTTGGATTTTCTCTTAGTCCATGTTTTTAAACAGACTTTTGTACCCAACAGAGAGATCAAAGGAATTTTATACAATTATTATTATTGTTGATATTAATATTATCATATTTATAAAAAGAATCTTAAAAATCTATTTTATTTTATTTAATTTTATTTTATTTTATTTTTGCATTTTCACTGAGCCCATCTTTTTTAGACATCATTTTGATTTGTCTGTTTGGTACAAAAATCTAAAAAATGTATTTATTAATGTATAATTATGAATAATACTTCTAATAATAATTATTATATTTATTTTTCTTTGCATTTTCTTTTAACCTGTTTTTAGACATTATTTTGATTTGTCTTATTTTATTTTTCATTTCATTTTATTTTTCATTTCATTTCAAGACCAAGGAAAATAAATCCATAAGGCGGATCTCTAACTCTGTGCCCAATATATTTGTAATTGATGTGATACATTTTTAATGAATCATAAGATTCATTTCGCGCTGTAATATGGTTTGTGTGGTTATGATAGACAGATGAGGTATATGATTATAGCTTCAAAGAACTTCTGTGGTTTTCTAGTCATTTCATTTAGGCGTTTCCTGTTGCTATCCTCATTTGAAACTCAGCAGGTTCAGTCACCCTTTAGGAAAGCTATTTAAAATCACATACCTATTCATTTTCATCCTCAGTCAGAATGTAATTAACGGAGCAAAACTAAATAAATGCTGCAAAACTGAACAGCCTTTTAAAACGTAATTACAGAGCAACACCGAATTATCAAATACAATCAACAAATATCAGACATTTTTGACGTCAAGAGCATGCAGTTGTGTATAAAATCATAAGTTATTGTAGAGGTTATATTTGTTTATCAGTCATATTATTAACACCCAATCCTCATGTTTCTTTTATTTCTAAACCATTTCTGGAACAAGTTAGCTATTCATTTCTTCGTCACAGCTTGTACGAATCCCTGTCAGGCGGTTCTGCTAATTACTGGAGTCTTGATGTCTAATTATCTTGATTTTCTCTGAGCCCATGTTTCTTACACAGACTTTTGTACCCATCATAAAAATCAAAAAGATTTATTTTTAAACTAACTTGCTTTATCTCCTCAGCACTTTTCTCAGTCTTTGATGCGAGTAGGGTTGTGGATGTCACCTTTGATCAGTCAGTCTGATCACAATCAGGTGAAATTCTTCTACAATGACTTTGACTGCAAAGGACCAATAGAAGACAGACGCTGTGATTTGCTCTTGCTGCTTCTAATTGGTTTATTGCACTTGCACTATTGCGAGCAGTTTGGACGCTCTCCAGGGTTCTGAAATGACCCAACTCGATTCAAAGGATTCGTTCAGATCAAAGATACTGGAAAGTATTCAAGGATTGTATGACTGGAGATCAGTCATTAAAATTATTTAACTTCTATTGACGCTTAGTTCTGTTGTTAATCTTGCAAACTAAATTTGACTCTTATAGATCATCATCAAATGTACAATTTGCATCAAATTTGAACTGAAGGAGATTTTGAAGCCAGTGTCCAGTGGTGTCAGATAGAGTCTCTGTAATTGGTCAGGATCTGGAGTTTTGTGAATTTGTGTATAATGAGCACTAAACCACATATTTCACCATTGACAATGCATGGCAAAATACTGGTGTTTTTTCATGTTGCTCAAGTTAATTGGTGTCATCTTGCTACCCAAAATGTCCTCTGTGGTAAAAATGGCCTTGGAGGACTTCAGTATTAATTTTATGGAGAGCATAAACCTTTTATAGCTAGAGAAGCCTTCACTCAAAGAAAGATAATAAAAACTTTGTCAGAAGAACACAGCTATTTTACAGATAAAATATCTAAAAATGCTATTAAAAGGCTAAATTACTAGAGAGGCAACACTATATAAAATACAAAGATTCGTTTTCAGTATATGTATCTTTAATACTACTGTATTTTGACTTCACTAGATTTACATTTTAGGTATAGTTAAATAAGTTAAATAATTGGGGGGGGGGGGGGGGGGGTCTGCCAGTGGTGTAAGAAAAAATAAAGTATATATTAATATTTGTAATTAACATTTATTTTTTATATTTTTATTTTAATTTTACATTTAAATTAAGTTTCCATTTTGTTCTTTGGAATAATGTAATTCCTTTTTTATTATTTCTATTTAGCTAATGTTCTGTTTAGCTCTATTTATTTCTTTTTAGGTTTAGTAACTATAGTACTTCAACTTTAATTTAATTAAGTTCATATTCAGTTAATTTACTACAAATATTTTATTTCAGGTAACAAACTATTTTGAATAGTTCTATTTTTGTTTACAGTATGAACATGTATTTTGACTTTTTTTTTCATTCAAAACAGGAACATAATTCAGTGTCTAGTAATATGAAATTAATAATTGAAATGATTCATTCTGAGAGAGCTACACATCTGTAATTGTTACCACTGTCTTTTAAAAAAAGTCTTTATGTCTTATAGATTGTTGCCTCTCAAGTATATTTAGTTAGTTTTTATGATTTTTATTGAGCCAAAAAAAAAAAATAGATAAGAGATGCTATTCTTAAAAAGATAATAAATAAATAAATAAATAAATAATTTTTTCATTTTGCCTATTATTTTATAATAAATAAACTTTGCTGTTGCTAGGCAAATTTTTACATTTTAGTGAACTTTTTGTTAACAGAATTCTAATCTGTAAGTAAGATATTAAAATAATATTACCTAATCAATATTTAATGTCCAGACAGTTATTTATTTTGAAAGTAAGTTGGATAATGTACAGTCAGGCGGTCATTATTGCAAAATAAACCCTGACTGAGTTTCTTGAACAGGGTTTATTTTACAATACTGACCAGCTGACTGTACATTATTCCTTATATTTGCATAAATACAGAGATTGAACACAATATAAATATCTCATTCAACACCCTTTATATTAAATATCTGCGTAAGAGTCCAATCTTAACTTCTTTTGCAACATCAATTGTAATCTTGCCAAACGTATTCATCCTTGATGATTTGATTCAGTCGACATTGTGCTGATGCTCAAAGTCTCTCATCTCTTCATTGTGTGCATTAATCATTCAAATTATTTCAATCTTCAAACATGATTTGAATATTGAATTGCCCTGATGCATCAAGCAGGATCAGCTTCGCTTAATCTTTCTGTCTAGCTTTCTTTTTCAGTTTTCACACACATTCTCAGTCTTTTCTTTCTTTCTCTCTCTCTCTCTCTCTGACACACACACACACACACACACACACACACACACACACACACACACACACACACACACAGTGATTCTATCAGCAAAGGCTCAAAGATGAGGCCTCCTTGTAAAGTGGCTTGCCAATTCCGTTGTCAGTGCTCTGAATCTTTTATGCTTTCTAGGGTCTCAAGAAGGTATTCATCTTGTGAAAGCCCATGCAGGTCAATCCAGTAAACATCTGTAGTATGGATACGATGAATATGGGGTTAGTGCTCTTAGTAGGTTGTATGAAAACCTGTCTGTATTAATAGTCCTTGCTGATGCTGCATCTGTTTTCATGGCGCAGAGACATTTGGCTTCAGTGAGCAGAGATCCTTGTGGTCTTACCGGAGCTTTGAGAGCTCAAGTGAGATGCTACAGTGTGGATTTCATTTTAGGTGCATGAGGCAGTCTGGAGGCTAAGCTGCCTCTATCCTCGGAAGTTTGGGTTGAGAGATTGTTTATGTGGCTGCATCTGAGTGGAAGCCATTTTCCCTCTCATATCTTGCCAACAATCAAACTCAGGATGAACAACACACAAACACACATTGTCCAGTCAGCTATTGAGAGAGAGCTCTAAGAGGATTGATTGTCTATAGCTGCTCTATTAATCCTAATTATTTTAATTGCTTTTATGCAGTAATGAAATATCAGGCAGACTCCATTTTCTGAATCTCTGGGATACTTCTAGATGGGGGCAAAAGTCTGAGACCATCAGTGAAAATGCTTTGATTTGGCATTTTTCTAACTTAATACAATTTGTTTAGTACAACGATTTGAGTGAAAAGTGGACTCAGAGTGAACATGGATATTTTCTTAGTATTTCATAGTAATATGTCCCACTTTTGCTTTAATGACAGCAGCAAAACTACATGAACACCACAATTTTGAATAAAACCCGGTGACCATATTCTCCAGCTTAATCAGCAAGAACAGCTACCCTTATTTTCTCAAATTTTAAATCGCTTTATTTGATTTGATTTTTTCTGCCTAGAAATAGTCCAAGTCAGAAATATTAGTTCACATCATAAGCTTGCTGTTTCATCACAGATTTGAATTAGAGTTTGGACCCATCATTTTTATAGTGGTTTCAGGAAGCACAAGAAATCAGGTCCTTGAGGTGTGACAATTATTTTATGTTGTGTTGTGTTGTACTGTGTTGTGTTGTGTTGTGTTATCAAACTTTAACATTTTTTAAATGGTTTTAAAAGAAAAAGAAATCAGGTCCTTGAGGTGTGACAATTATTTTGTGAGTTTAGATATTTTCATTTATTCCTGTAATGAAAAGATCCTTCAGAAATCATTCTAATAATATAAAAAACAGTTTTTTTTTTTTTTTCAGGATTTTATAATGAATAGTTTTATTGTAGTTTCATATTATATTATAAAATAATATGTTATATTATATTATACTTGTAGTGGGAATGACATGAAAAATTCTAGTACTACCTCAGACCATTTTAGCTGTTTTTGATTAGATTTTATAGAATGTAATGTGTTGTAATGTAATATAATTAGCAATATCTAAGAAAATGTGACTAAATTGCTTAAATTGTCCATAATCTCGATGTGGATGCCTTATATCACAGTCATTAGACATTAAAGGCATATAGGGTACGTAAAAGCTATTCAGCTGCTGTAATTCTACTGAATACAGGAGATTCGCAATGTAAGATGATAGATGCCCCCATATAAATCAGCCTTTCATTTTATCACATGCTTTTGTTTTATTCACAGCCATTTGCAAAAGTGCTGAAAACAAGGTGCAGCAAATATCAGCTGACACATAGTTTTGAAACTTTGGACCGGCGCTTGTTCTGAGGGCTTGTTGGCAGCTGAGAGTGCAATCAATGCAGCGTCCCTGTGGAGCCTTTAACTTTCTCAGGAATAGACTTGACTAATTGGTGATTGAAAATCCCAACAGTTTCCAGTGTGTTTAAAGGTCAACTGTTGTTCTAAAATTGAGTGCCGTGTTGTAGGTTGTAATTATTGTGCTAACTCAATAGTTTAGCTCTTTGGTTAGCCAGAATGAAGACACAACAGTTGTGTGCTGACAGCTTTTTATATATATATTTATTAAATGTATCCACTTCTGGGAACCATTAAGAGTTTTGTCATTCATCATGTATGTATATATCTATATATAGCCAAATATCGATGCTCTTTAAATGGATAATGGCTGCATAGTCATGTTGAGAGAGCTACATTAAAGCCTTTTTCATAGCATTATCAAGATCAATGACCTGAGTCACAAGTTGCATGACATACTTTTCCCGACTTGTGCATTTCAAAGGAATTACAATTTTTGATAAAAATGCATATTCATGTGTTCCGCATCTCATTATCCTGATATAACATCCCTCATTTGCATAGGCTCCTAATGAGGCACCAAAACATGGAGAGTAGCATAGAACTTTATAATATTTGAATATTTAAAGTCATTGCTTTTACCCGACTATAACGTGAGGTGCACTGCATTTCTCCCCCTCAGTGGCAGCACTTTTTGCACGAGTGAAAGATTCATGAGACTCAGTGAGAGACAACAATTCAGCATCCATCTGTCAGTCCTAACTGACAGGCTGTCAGTCAAACCCGGCGAAACGGGTTGTAGTGGGACCTCTTTAGATTTGTAAGCCCGCTGAGAAAATATTTGGGAGTGTGTAACAACTGAAAGCCAGACAGATGGAGAAAGTAGGTAGCTGTGGATTTTATGTATGAAACGATGGAAAAGCGCAGATCAGAGTTCGTTTCTGGCGTTTGTGCCAAAGGGATGACGGGGTATTTATATTTACAGCGCGACGGGGGAGTGCTTTGGATTTTTTGAACCTGCTTTCGCAGCTTGATGCAAAACATTGACGGTGCCAGAGAAAAGTGCAGCTTAGAGTACATTTCAGTCCAACAAAAAAAAAAAAAACAGACACCCAAAATGAGCAACAATAATCAATTCCACTCTTATAAGACGGGGCAGGGCTTGTGGGATACCGATAGCTGAGAAAAGACATCTGTACGCTTGCCAGCAATCGATCTGTTCTTGGAAAGGACGATATAAACAAAAGAATTGCAATCCAATACCCACTGAAATTTCCATCCATGACTCAAACTGTGAAGGTGTCGAGCCTGTAAGCCTCAATTAGAACATGGGAAAAATGACGAGTTGATGGGAGAAAATGGCAAAGCAATGATAAGAGATTTGATGTGGCAGACCAATTTCTCATCCCATGAGACCAGAGCCAAATTACCACGGCGAGTATTTTTAGCTTGATGTTTTAATAATAAGCGTCACACTGATGTAATTGAACAGGAATGAGATTTGGTTTGCCGAATGCGTGTTTGGTGTGTATGAAAAATGAATCGTCTCCACCTATTGGTTTCTGTTGCTCCGTCATTTTATTGCAAACAAAATCAATTATGCTGATCTTCCCGTGCATCCCTCATAAATTAACTACATAACTGCAGCATTCCTACGGTGCAATACAGTAAATGTTTTTTAGATACAGTCGTGACCCTGCTCTCCTCGCTATATGAAATATTAGAATTAAGCTTTAGATTAACGTCCAAAAGGCTTGTCTTGTTCATTTTGCTGGGCAATTCATCTTCAGAGAACATGATTTGGTTATGTAAGTGAATGTGTGTGCAATTTCTCACATTTGGCTCTGTATGTCACCCCGAAAGGTCACCTCTGATTGGTCTATCGAGTGTGACAAGCATGTTAGGAGAAAACTAAATACCAGGTTTTGGTGGCCACTTGTGCTGTAAAGGGTAGCAGGACAATTTAGCTTATTTTGACAATCTGACAGTGAGTCACGGTGATGAATAATAGTATGAATATGAATGAATAAAGACAGTGTAAGTACAAGGTACTTGAGAAACTTTTACAGTGGGAAATTCTGGGATCCTTTTAGTCTAAAGGAAGATCAAAGTGTGTGTTTATAAACATTTTAAATGATTTCAGATACATTTAAATTAGTGTATTGTTAAAATTACCACATTAAATAATGAAATCATAAAATTTTAATCATAATGTACACTTTTCTGGTTTCATCTAGAACAATTAATTAGTGAACAAATATATCAGTACTATCAACTTGAGTACTATGATTTGTGAAAAATTGCAGAATTCAGTCATAAAAATAGAATTTACTGAATAATGTGTAATGTCATGGAATATTGGCTATACACAAATATGGACTGATGTATGTGAATTCTGAAACATTTTTAATGGTTTGAAATGGTTTTTACTATTGAAATATGAAGCCTAAATGTCTGAGTGTTTTGTTTACTACACATACTGAAGCATGCATGATGTTCTTGGTGTTTCAAGAGTCTGACAATATGAGGACATGGACACATCAATTTCATTTTATTTCTGCACCGAGAGTCTGTCCATGAACTTTTCACCATTTCATTTGATAAAAACTGTTGTCAAATACACTCAGAGACTCAGGTCTTCACTAAAACCCTCCAAAATAAAAGTTTGGTTTAACTTGAAACAATTATGACAGAAATATATTACTACTGCACATTACTTCTCAAAATAATAACAACAAGACAGTTTAGTAAAACATTTTTGTTTAAGGATTTTCACACAATAGAAATTTTTTTGCCATGTTTTACTTCAGACAATAAAGCTCTCTTGTGCAGCAAAAAATAAAAGGAATTAAATAAACTTTTTTTAGATTGTATGCCTTCATTTGATAAGCATAAATGAAATCTCTAAATCACAAAATCCAGAAAAATGTAACAAAATTTAAAAAAAAAAAGGCACTTAAAATTGTAATAAATTATTAATACACATCCTTTTTTATTATTACAATTTATTTAAATGATTTAAAATGTAATGCAGAAAAATTCAAATGGAAAACACAGAATTTGGGAAAAAATAAAATGTAATTTGAGGATTTCATTTGGCCCTTAGCCTATATTATCAGTCTATATTGGGCCTTGTCAATATTGGATTTCTACATATATACTGTATATCCGTAGCATCACATTTACCAATGCTATGTGGATTTTCATGGTCAAATGGAATCCAGTCAGTGGGGAATTTCATGTGAGGGTGAAAGATTTCCCCACGCAGAGCTTGCATCGAGTTCAAGCTGTATACACTGATTCATCACGTTGACCAAGCTGCTATTTTGACAGGGACTTCTTTGTGAGCTGTTCTTCATATATTGCTACACTATTGATAATAGACAAAATTTAACCGAAATTTCACTCATGTGAATTAACCTTTACACTAACATAAAGGTAACATTTAAAAACACTAATTTGATAACACTCCTAAATGTAATCCGTTTTTATTCAGTACATTATAATGTTGGGATGCCTAAAATGATTGCTTGGTCTTAATTTTTAAGTTTATTTGTTATTTAGATAAATTGGTGTGTGCCAAATTTCGTTACTGCGCAATGCTCCTTTGAAGGACAAATACAAATGTCAGGGTAGAGTAAGCTGAAGACTGTTCACTCACACAGCGAAACTGTTTGTGGCAATATGGCAGACGGCTGAATATGAATGAATGTTGAATGCGTGCTGATCAATTCTCCACGTTTGAAGCAGTGATTAACTTCAG
This sequence comes from Cyprinus carpio, assembly GCF_018340385.1. Classification (NCBI taxonomy): domain Eukaryota; kingdom Metazoa; phylum Chordata; class Actinopteri; order Cypriniformes; family Cyprinidae; genus Cyprinus; species Cyprinus carpio. The sequence goes on along the minus strand of NC_056621.1, from coordinate 14,278,791 downwards.
CAGATCTTATTAGAGCGCTGATGGGGTTGGCAGCCTTTCTTTTATGTGACAGAGTTTGATTAATGAGATATCAGCATAGATAGGAGACCTTAGCTATCAAAAAAAAAAGATGATAATTAAAAAGAAAGAACAAAAAAATTAGAGGGCTGTGTGTGATTGATATAAAGCCAAAAAGTTTTTAAATGCAAATAAAGCTTCAGAAAGAAAGTTCATCAAATGCTCTCTCATTCACTCTTTGTGAATAGAACATATGGGAATCGAGAGAAATTCTGACACACAACAAGCATCTTTCAGGCTTTTGCTAATGAGACTTACTTAAACACTTCAGATTCACTAGCTGGACTCTTTCCCCAGTTTTTAGCCCTGTGTTGACAGAGACATCCATCATCCTCTTTGTCCTGCTCTCATAATCTGTTCATTATCTTACACTAAAGAGAGTCCCACAAAAGCAAAACCCGCAGCATTAGTGTTTTTAAGGTTTCCGAGTCTTTCAAGAAAGGATCGTGCTTGACAACTTCTACAGTGATGCCTCATTAGTTGCAGTTATTTCCAGCAACCTTTATTTTTAATTTGGTGTCTCATTTATTCTGCCTTTTTTTAAGTAAAAAAGAATGAGTCACCATTGCAAAACACACCTTCTTCCAGCATTGAAATATTTACATGCTGCACAGAGTTGCTTGAAATCGATTTAAAAAACAACAGTAGCAGATTAAGATATTGTCTAAAGGAGCATCCGTATTCAGAGAAAACTTTTTATTTAGGTCAAAGTCTCCCACTGTTGCGGGTATCCTCTGGCCCCCATTTCTGGAACAGATTGTGTGGGGATTTCAACAGGACACTTCTATGGCAGTACGGATTAGGCAATTAACCCTGATGTCAGTGTAATTATTAAGACACTTAGTAAATGGATTAATTTCCCTAAAGGTTGTGCCAGCGAAACTCTCTCTCTTACTACGTAGAACAAAAGCATAGTTAAAATGGTAAAGGAGTGTGATACAAATCATCAAGATGATCTTTTGACTTTTCATCTGATCTTACTTTCTCTAAGGCTCTGGGAATTTTAACTAATCAACAGATGTGGAAAAACTGGTGATGTAACTTTAAATGGTTTTTACTGGTCCTAGAGGTTTAGTAAATGCTGCTATTGTGTGGACATCAGTTTATGAATTTACTTTTCATTTCTGTTTTATTTTTGTTTAGTTTTACTTGTAGTACTTTAGGGCTGCCAAAGTTCATGCACTAACTAGTATAATGTAATAAGTTGAAGAATGAATGAATTCACCCTGGATATATTTTTAAATCCATATTATTGTGAACAATTCATCTGTGCATGTTTTTTTCTTTTTAAAAATGTTTTGACTTCATAATGATTAATCAAAATACAAGTCCCTGTTCTACATTCTGTCTTTTTGATATTCTTTATCTATCTTAGATGTATGTCAGAATATGAAAAAATTATTTTAAATTTCTAATCACAGTCCTATGTAATTGCTGTTTACTTGTATTTTCATATTTGCTTGTTTATAAGTTTCAAGTTTTGTTATGCGTTAATTAAAACTGAAATTATCTTATTTTTATTTTAGTTTTATTTTCATTTATTTTTCATTTTTACACAATTCTTCATAGGAATCTAAACAAAACATATATGACAAGAAACTGCAAGTCAACATGATATCAAAAGAGTATTTAACAGTACTATATTTTTTTCAGTGCATTTTTTTTTTATTTGAAAATATTTAACTTTATTGATTTTAAACTGAGCTATAAATGCAGCTTCATGTTGTCAAGGAATAGTTAGCCAAAAATTTGCTGCAAATTTACTCAAATTTATTGTCTTAAACTGTTCTAAACAAATATTTTGGTGGATTTTGATTTCAGAGGACAACAGGGGATGGTCTTTTTCACTGTAGGTCGCATGGATTATGGATTGTATTGTGGATGTTAATTGATGGATTTGAGTCGTGTGGATTAGTTATTGATTATTGTGATGTTTTTATTGATGGCACCCATTCACTGCAGAAGATTTCAAAATCTGTTCTGATTAAGAAACAAATTTGTCTCCATCTTGGATGGCCTGAAAGAGTGAATCAGTTTTCAGCAAATTTTCGTTTTTGGGTGAACTATTCCTTTAAATTAATTATCTGGTGCGAAATGAGCTTATTATGCTTTAGTTCATTTTGCCAATAAGGTGACAATATATTTTAAGCGTCAACATTAAGGGTCAAGCCACTGAACGTTTCAATGCACTGAGTAATGATCACGGTTAAGCCTTGTTGACCTATTAAAGTCCTTCTGCAGACTCGATAAGCATACTTCAGTGGACTTTAACTCTATGGTCTGGACACATTGTTTAAGCCAACACATTTAGTTAATTAAGGTGATACACCACACAGATGTCTCAAGTCATCCTTCCCCATAATACAGAGGTCAAAGGTTAGGCAACACACCCAGGACTTGTTAGAAATGTTCAGCTATTTTCCTTTTTTATTAATTACCAGAAGCCCCCCTAATCATCCGTGTGCATATCTCTTGGTGTTTATGCCGCTTCATTATTATGGTCTGTTTCAATTAGTATGCTAATTTAAAACAGATTGTTTTTTTCAGAGTGTTCCTCAGGTGGTATCAGCATTAAGTAATGTTATTCCGTTCTGGATCAAAACAGGGATGAAAGGAATTATGTACTGTGTCATGGATGTTAATTAACTGAAGGGTGGTGTGGATTCGTTTACGTGTGCGTGTCTAAAGAAAGCCATGCCACTTTCTATCAGTCACCTTCAAGTAAATATTTTTTTCTATCTTTATTTTTTTAGCGGAAAGTACAAACTAGACATTCTATATTTTCTAAATGTCTAGATATTATTACAAACACATTTTCATTATACATAGAATTGTGTGTTTATATATATATATATATATATATACAGTATACTATATGTACGTATGCACTGTATGTATCTTTGTGTGTGTATACATACAGTATATGTGACCCTGGACCACAAAACCAGTCATAAGGGTCAATTTTTCAAAATTGAGATTTATACATTCTCTGAAAGATGACTAAATAAGCTTTCCATTGATGTATGGTTTGTTAGGATAGGATAATATTTGGTCGAGATACAACTATTTGAAAATCTGTAATCTGAGGGTGCAAAAAATCAAAATACTGAGAAAATCGTCTTTAAACTTGTCCAAATGAAATTCTTAGCAATGCATATTACTAATCCAAAAAAAATGTTTGGCTTTTTTATATATTTACAGTAGGAAATTTACAAAATATCTTCATGGAACATGATCTTTACTTAATATCCTAATGATTTTTGGCATAAAAGAAAAATCTATAATTTTGACACATACAATGTATTTTTGGCTATTGCTACAAATATACCCCAGCGACTTAAGACTAGTTTTGTGATCCAGGGTCACATATATATATATATGAGATGTTGTCAGGCCATATGCTGTAGCCTGTATCATCTCATATTAAAGCTCAAATGAAAGTACGAAAATGTGTGTCAGATTCATGTCACATTAAAGTAATAGTGAAAAAGTAATAAAGTCTTAAAGTAATAGTGGCCAAATAACCTAATAACCATCTGCTGTGATCTCTGTTAATCAAAGAACAAAAGAAAAAAGAGGGAATCAATAACTTTTATAGCTTTAAGGATTGATCTTTATTTAATTTAGAATTTGGTGTTTGATAACTTTATTAAATTTCTTTATATTTTCTACTTGCTGAAGGACACAGTAAATATGAAATGGATTATAATGGGTTTATGTGAATATTGTACTAAGTTTTGTATTATTTTTTAAAGTCTAATAAATGTTAATGTAGCCTATAGCTCTCAATTATACTGTAATGTTATATGGCTACAGTATAGTCAATGGTTATATATTAGGGGAAAAAAACAATTTCCTAGAGACATCAGTAGTATTGGTATCAGTGATACCCGCCTTCAGTCATAAAAAAAATGCCATTAAACAAATTATTATTAAAAATATAAATGTTGACATTTCAATTTATTTTTATTATTTTTAATTAATTTATTTATTTTAATTATTTTTATGTCAAAGCCACTTAGTGGAAAATGCGTAAATTCGTAGTCAAGGATACAAACTATCCTCCCAGATGAAACCAGAGTAGAAATTGGCAACAAGAGCAGCGTGCAGGTTGGTACAGCTGAGCTGGGATGTATGCTTTAATGGTTTGTTGACTTGAGTCTGTAGAGGTCCAGACTCCTGAGGCCAGAGACTTTTCCACACACTGACAGCAGATATGTCCTCATTTTGTCCTTTTTTGCTACTGTTGTACCAGCTTTGGACAGGAAAAAGCAGTGCCTCCTTCCATCTTCGCGGTTACATTACTGTGTTGTCCACAGTCTTTATTTTATTCTAGACCATGGTGCTACAGAGAGTTTGACCCCGGTGGCTCTGTGAGACTAATTGCTCCATAAATTGGCCTGGAGACATGCTATCCACATCGCTCCCAGCTGGAGTTCAGACTCACTCGCATCTCCGCTTTTTACTAATGGTCGTAAATGCTGGGAAAAGGAGAAATTTTAAAAGGCGGCAGACAGCGGGCTCTGCAGGGTCAGCAAGTAGACATATTTAAGAAGAACATTCAAGTCAAAAGAATAACAAAATTTACCTAAAATAGGAAGCAGTCTTTGCTGCAGGGCTACACAGATTTATTCAGTCTAGAGCTTGAGGCTGAAGAATATTTTTGAGCTGGAGCTGTAATTTCTGAGCCTGTAATCGACAATCAAGCTTGGATATTAATCAGATATTTTGAACATACATAAATAGCTAATTCATTAGAAAACACTTGTTTTAACTCAAAATAGGTGTTGATTCCACTTTGTGAAATATGGTCATAGTTATGATAATAGAAATCAGAAAATCATCACATGGATCATGTTGTCATATATCATAGAAAGGTTTGAACCAGTAGAATACATCAAGCATACTTGTTCCATTCACAGACTACAGTGATCTGTAAAATTACTTTCAATGCACATTTAAGGGAGTAAATGGAAGCCCGTTTTAAAAAATAATAATAGTAAAAAAATGGACTTTTATCACAATTCCAAGTTTACATCTCGCAGTTTTGAGACGAAAGGTCTAAATTCTGAGATGTTAATGACAGAAAACAAGAAGAAGGCTAGAATTGTATTAGAAATGTGCAGTTCTGAGGGAAATTTTTTTTTTAATGAAAAATAAAAATTACAATTAGGATATAGTCTCACAACGCTGAGAAAATGGTTCAAGAAATAAAAATGTATTCAATTTTAGATGTTAACACAAAATTACGAGAAATAATTTTTGAGTTGTGTTGCAAACTTGCAATTTTAAAGAGTCTGAATGTCAAATTATAATCTCGCCATTCTGAGAAAATGGTCCAAATTGAGATGTTCACACAAATTTATGAGAAATAAAATTAGAAACTTGTTACAAACATACCAAAAAAAAAAAAAAAAACACACATCAGAAGAGCATGATGTAATCTCACAATTCTGAGTGATTCAATTCTCTCTCTGAGTGTAACAATTCTTTGTTATAAACCCTTAATTCTGACTTGTTTTATTAAGTAGTGGAAACAGGCTTCCATACAAGCTTTTGCACACAACTTGCCTTTAAACCCATCACAGAATGGTAAAGAATTATTTAAGTTAGACATTATAACAAAGTTAAACTACCGTCAATTTGATCTAGCATGTTGAAAATACAGTGTTCTTGGCATGAGATGCTAAAAAAAACAACAGACAAAGATGTCCATCAGTCCACTGATGTGAACAGCACTTAAGTGGTTTACAGATGGTTGTTTTTTTTTCTTTTCAATCACTGAATAATATATTAGCCACCAATATATTGTGCACTTTTTTTCTTTCTTTTTTTGTGTAAATAGTGTGCCTTCATTGAATATGACTCATATGAGTCTACAGAGATACACTATGATCCTCAGATCCACTGGCGTACTTTAAATGAGACGCAGACTGTGATGTTAATTTAAATTTGTTGCTTATTTGCAAAGAGTGAATACTTCCAGTGCAATACAATTATTGTAAAAGCACCACATGTGTGTAATCAATCAAAAATTAATCCAAAAAGTGGAATTTTTGAGTCATTGTACTACAGACATGAGGTATAACGGCGATAAATAGGTGCAATGAGTCATGCGGTCCTGCATTTAATTATACACTATACATCTTATACATATTTAATTTCTTCATTATTCAAGATGGTGGCGTTGTGACACAATAGTAATTGACTAAATAAAAGTGTTAGGTGATTAGTGTGATGGCTTCAGAGTGTGTGTAGAGTGCTCTACTTTCCCCTCCACTTTCTTCTACTGCAGTAGTGGGACGTTTTATCTGATTTCTCTAGTCAGCATAAAACACAAGGGATTGGGTACTATCTGTCCTATAACAACCTCTTCTCTTCCTCTGTACAACAGGCCACTGGGACTCATGCATATGAGAATTTGCTAATGAAATACATTCATTGGTGCCTGTTTTAAAGGAATAATTCAACTAAAAATAAAAATTCTGTCATCATTTATTCAGCCCGTATGACTTTCGTTCTATTGTAGAAGAGTCAGTGACAAATAGGAGTGTCCACAGTGAAGAAAAAGAAAAATCTAGTTTAAAACAGTTGTTCTAATTCATGATGGTTTTGGGGGAAAAAAATGTTTTCTTGAAAAGTTACTTTAATGTAAAAAAAAAAAAAAAAAAAAAAGTCATGCGGTGTTACCAAGTAAAAAGTATTAAATATAAGTATTATTTTCCTTACACACTGAAAATGTGTAAATGCACATATTTAAATTTTTTTTTTCTAAAATGTTTTTCAATTTAATAATTGCATATAACAAATATAATTCATTAATTCATAAATCTTTGTTTTGGGAAAGTCTACCACATGATATTTTGCAACCTTAACTAATTTTGCCAATAAAAAGGTCATATTATGATATTTTAGGAGGCTTAATGACTTTGATACAAAGTTATGAAAGTATGATTTTATTTATTGATTTAATTTTTCTCTGTGTGTTGGTTGCACCACATGATTTTGTACATGACTTCGGCTGGCAAAGATTTTTAAATATTCATATATGGTGAATTTGGTTTTGTACATAAATTATAAATTAAATACTACATAATAAATTATTTTTAATTTATAATAATAATTCATTATTATTATTATTATTATTATTATTATTATTATTATTATTATTATTATTATTATATATTATTATTATTCCATCTTTTAGTAAATTTTTCCCTTCCTTAAAATATATATATTAGGACAGATGTGTCACCCTGACAGTATATTTTCAACAAATATAAAAATGTAAAATATCATATAAGAGGCGTATTTCAGGCATTGCATGTATAAATTGCATTTATGATGTATTATTGAATAAATGAAGATGAGCATCACATCATTGACACAGAACACAAATTGTGATGTTTAGCAGAATGTTAAAGCTGCTCTTTTCCATACAGTGAATGTACTGTATATTAAAAAAAAGTGCTAGTTAGCAGCTTTGGTAAATGAATGGAGCCGCTTTGCGGGTTCCTCCGTTTTACACATTCCACACATCAATACAAAACCCAGATGAATATTTAGGAGATCATTTATCTTATCATTACCTTTCATTAAGTCTCAGAAGCCATTCACACCCTGGCCTGACACCATAGCCGAACGATAATTAATTTCTGAACAGTGACCTAGGTGGGCAATTAAGCATAGGCAGAGGGCTGAAAGTGAGAAAACATCTAACATACATGCCACTAATTGAGGCGCCAAGACAAGAATGACTAATGTGGAGGCGCGCAGTTGAGGGAATTAGAAGCGTACTGCACCACTTTCACTCGCGCTGTCTTTCTTTTCTCTGAGCAAATGTTTCGGGATGCTGGTGGACAGTCAAAGGCACCTGTGCTTTCATTACCATACACCACTGAGCTCTATTAGCTTTGAGAGACTGAGATCAGTCCAAATGAGTGAGAGACAGAGGCTTCCCTGAGCCAGCAGCTGCTGTTTACTAAAACATCTGGAAGGGATAGTTCATAATGGTTTACTCATACTCATGTCATTCCAATCCTGTGTGTTTTTCATTCTTCAGTGGAACACAAAAAGAGATGTTTAGCAGAATGTCTGAGCTGCTCTCTTCCAAATAATGAAAGTAAATGCGTGAAAGTCTTTTAAAAGATACACTATTATTCAAAAAGTTTGGGTCGGAAAGATTTTTGAATGTCTCATTTGCTCATCGATGTTACTTTTATTTAATCCAAAATACTATTAAAACTCTAATATTGTGAAATTATACTACAATTAAAAATTTTGTTATAAATGTTATAAAATGTAGTTTGTTCCTACAGTAAGATGCGAAGCTGAATTTTCAGCATCATTACTCCAAGATTCAAATGTCAATAGCACCATAAAAGTATCATAATAGTGGTCCATATGATACTGCAATTCTTCTGAAATATAATTTAGGTCAACATTCACTAAGAGAGTCATTCACTCCAGGATTCTGCAGAATTTATGTTTATATTTATGTTAAGTGTGTGGGACAAAAAATTATAGAGGTTTAATAATATTATTAAACTACTATGTTATACGTACTGAATATAATGTATAAGGTAATATTTGCTAGTCTCCATAATGCCTGATTTCACCAAAATTGCTTAAAATAATATCATAACAATAATATCAAAAACAATATTGCAACAATTGTTAAATATACAGTATGTTTGTTAAATTGTAAAAACATGCAAATTTATAACATTTAAATAATAATGTTATACATACTGATTCTGTGATAATGTTCAAGTTATTGTCACAATTTTATATTTTCAGCAAAGCAGAATTATGAGTATTTCTATGCTGGTGTCACTATTGTCTTGTTCATGAGGGATTAGAACCATAATTTCAGTAATTATGCACAAAACAATTTACAGGTAATTGTAAAAGTACATCATAATTATAGGTGGGTTTTCACTGCAAAACAACACAAAAATGCCCCAAATGTTGCAAAAATCCTGGTGGGACTGAAAACTCTTATGGTCACCATTCACTTTCATTGTATGTATGGAAAGAAGCAGCTCTCACATTCTGATCTAAATCACTCGTTTTGAGTTCCCCGGTCATTCAGGATTCAAAGGACATGAATGTGTGCACCTTTAAATATGTTAAAACTCGACCTGAGTGAGAAACTTTCACAGGGATATGCAATGAGAAACATTAATTGGTCTGTATGGTAATTTCACTTCTGGATTTTTCCAAAAAAAAAGCCCCAACAGTGAACACACAAGGCTGCAGGAACCAACATGAACATCTTGCATTTGTTATTTCGATAACTCCCAGGGCCATTATTGAAAACTTCTCCTGCAACAGTATTCTTCCTCCCTCTTTTGTGCCTGTTGGATATTGCTTCACAGTCTTAGTTCAAGCTATAAAAAGTCACCAGAACAGATGGCTTCTCCAACTACAAGCTGTAATCATGTCAGATCCATCTGCTCTTACTCAATATCACTTCCTGCTTAGAAGGGGCTCCACAGGGCCCGTGTCACACCTGCAACTTCCTGTTTCCCCTCACCTGATTTCCTGCTCCACTGCCCTTGCTGTGACCATTTTTGTTCAAATGGGAAATGCTTTTGGAGAAATGAGGCACATTTGGGGGTTTTACATAATGATTTCTTCCCAAAATGTTCCCAAAAGAAGATGTGTTTCAATAATATCTTAAAGAAAAAAAATGAAAGATCACTTGCACACCTTCATGTTGTTCCAAACTTGTGATTATTATTATTATTGTTGTTGTTATTGTTGTTATTATTAACAATAATAATAATCAGAATCATAATAATTAACCATAACAATCATAACACGTTTGTTGTTAATGATAATATTATTGCTGTTGTTGTTATTATAATAATAATAATTAATAATAATAATTAAAAAACTTACCATAAAACTTGGTACCTTTAATATTTGCTTTATTATTATTATTATTATTATTATTAAGAATAATATTTATGAGCATCATAATTAACTGTAAACATAAAACTTGCTAGCTATGATATTTACTATCTTGTTATTGTTTATGATAATATTATTGCTGATGTTGTTATAATAATAATAATAATAATTATTATTATTATTATTATTATTATTATTAAAAACCTTACCATAAAACTTGGTACCTTTAATATTTCCTTTATTATTATTATTATTATTATTATTATTATTATTATTATTAAGAATAATATTTATGAGCATCATAACTAACTGTAAACATAAAACTAGCTGTAATATTTACTATCTTATTATTGTTGATGATAATATTATTGCTGTTACTGTTAATAATAATAATAATAATAATAATAATAATAATAATAATATAAATAATAACAATAAATCTTACTATAAAACATGGTAACATTAAATGATTAAATATTTACTTTATTATTATTATTATTATTATTATTATTATTATTAACAAGTAATCATTTTCAGCATCATAATAATTAACCATAACCATAAAACTTGCTAACTGCTAACTGTAATATTTACTCTAATATTCTTGTTATTGTTGTTGTTGATTATAATATTATTGCTGTTGTTGTTATTATTATTAATAATAATAATAATAATAATAAACATTACCATAAAACTGGAAATATTTAATATTTACTTTTATTATTATTATTATTTATTATTATTATTATTATTATTATTATTATTATTATTATTATTTATAGTAAAGTGAAACATGGAACCATGAAAAGCCTGAGGGTGATTAAATGGTAACAGAATTTTCATTTTTGGGGTAAACCTCCTTAAAGAGTATTTCATACTCTTCCAAAGTCTGGCACCAATCAGGCGTGGTACGGCAAAGTCAAACCTCTACCGTCGGAAAACAGTTTTCCTTTTGTTGTTAAGAAGTAAACTGTTCTCCGCAGGATGCCTGATGAGAAGAATCCAGGAGATGGTCTCATACTGTGCAGGGGAATGTCATTCACTCTCGAGAGGCAGTTACCGTTCCTCATCAGCATATCAACCACTGCAAATAATCTCAAAAACAAAGCACATTTACATACTCGTGTGTCAGTCATTCATAATCTTGAATTTAAATAATAAGGAGAAAGGTAAGTTGCAGGCGGAATGTGGAAGAGCTGGAGTGTTTATGGGTCTGTGTGTGATTGGTAATTAAGCTTGGGCTCTGTGTGGGTAATGTGTGTTGATTACTGGGCACTGACCAGTGAAATGTGAAGGACAGAGAGAGCAGTCGCTGCTGTGAGGGACCTACATTGAGTGCTTTTAAAGAGCCCGAGTCCCTCGTAAGCGCAGAGGCATCCATATTTCAAGCCGTATGGGACACATTTGCATTTTATAATTCGTGTTTCAGGGTACGGTTTGCATCTTTTTTGCAAGAAGACAGTTATTATGAAAAATGCAGTGCAGAACGCTTTCTGAATGTTTCTACAGTGTGTTATATCACTGTAAAATTGTGTTATCTAAAAATATGGTTTAGTATGTCTAATATGTCTCTTAATTTGTCAAATGTTATTTAATGGTTTAAATCTCCCTGGCTAGGTCACACCAATAAAAGCCATTTTGGAGAGATCAAATATAAATATCTTCTTAAAGAAGCACATTTTCACATTGCACAGTGTTCATTCATGTTACAAACTTACCGGGTTCAATACAAGCTGATCTCTTTAAAAACAATAGATATGTAGTTATGGTCCACTTATAGTGGAAGTGAATTGTGACAATTTTTTTTATGATTTGTAAGCATAAATTTGAAGCTTATTATGTTGTCAAAGCACATAATTTTTTTCTGTCAAAACTTTCGTATTTTTTGAGTTGTAAAGCTGTTTGAAACTTTATCTGTCTTTATTTCCAGTGGTTTTAGGGTTCACAGTATTTCATTGCCATGGTAAGAAAGTAAAATTGGACATAAATTCACACAGAAAAGGTCAGTAAGTGATTTTTTTTTCACTACAATCATGTTAATGTAGTAATGTAGCACATTGTTTATGTACTATGGCTAAAGTATTGCAATAATAATTATATAATTGTTATTAATATCAGTAACATTAAAAATAATAATCAATAATATCCATATAAATTATTATTATTGTTGTTGTAGAATATATATTAAAGTTAGCGATTTTTTTAGTAACATTAATTATTAGCATTATTTATTATTAGCATTAAAATTAAAAATTACATTTAATTTCATAAACAATTTCATAAACTATTATGGATTTTAAATTGTTTATACACAGAGTGTTTATTTTTTTGTGTAAGCAAGGGTTGTATGTAAAGTTATCGTTATGTATCGTTGTATGTAATGTTAGCATTATTTATTATTAGCATTATTAATTTTAGTAGTAAACAATAACATTATTATCAATAATAATAATAATAATCCATTACCATTAATAATAACAACTAATAATAAACAAGAATATCAAACATAACGATAAGTAGTAACAGTATTGTGTCTGTTATTGTAAAAATTCAGTATTGTGGACTACAAATTAAAATGCAAATTAAAATTTTTACACATTGGTTCTGCTCACTGCTTCAAAGCAACACTTTTTTCAATTTTGCTTTTTATAACTAAACGGAGGGGCACGTGGAAATTAATTGTGTGGTAATAAATATTATTCTTTTATTATACATAGCAATTACATATCAGTTCTAAATTAAAAACTGAGTTATAAATCGAGTACACTCATTGGGATAACTGAAATAATTTTTCAAATGTGCACCAAGGTGAACTAGCCATGAATAATCCAAAGGTTCGTGAGACAAATGTCATCCCTAACCCTTTCCCACCAGGCATGAACCCTCGAGGTATGGAAGTCACGGCCAACAGACTGGATCTCAGCGTTCCCTTCCTCTCTTCTGTCCCAGGGGTCTGTCTGTGGCGTCCATCCAGGTCCAACGCGCAGGTAAGCCCATGCTGTATCTCTGCTCGGGACCTGTGCACCCTGCCATCTGGGCAGGTGCTGCTCCTATGTCCTATCCTCCGATTCGTTTAAAATCCCGGCTGGTGGGTCAGTGCCCCGTGTGTGGCGGAGTGCTGATTTCAGCTCTGAGAGGGGCTGGGGGCCAGCAACCCCTCTGAGAGGCAAGATAGTAGCATGACATTAAGAAGGCTTCTGGGTCATACTTCATAACAGGTCTAATCAACGCATCATGCTCATTCAAACAAATGGTGCCCCACTCAGATTGATTGATTGACTGACTGATTTTTAGCCCTTTTTTATATGCTACTGTCCAAAAGTTCGGGGTCAGTAAGTTTATTTATTTATTTTTTGTTATTGTTATTATTTGTATTTAATTTAACTATTATTTAGTTTAAATAATAATTTCAGCAAGGATGCATTAAAATGACCAAAAGTAATTTCTTTTTTTTTTTATTAAAGTGTTTTTTTTTTTGTTGTAAGGGTGGTGTTGTTTTATTATTTTTTTTATTGTCTTTTTTTTTTCTCATCTAGGGCATGAAGTGAGCCAGAAAACATATTGGTTAATGACAAACCTGGGTATAATTTATTGTGTAAACTGATTTGATTTAAATACTTTGAATTTGACAATCAATTTCTGCCCCTGCAAACTGCTGTGCTCTAAATTGCTATTGTGATTTGATTTATCTGCAAAAGTCTGTAATTTAAAGCATCAGCCAATCTAGAGAGGTAAAATGACACCCTCTCCAACCTTTCCTAGTGGGTAAATTTGACCCTAAGAGAGTGCATTAGTGTGCATTGGAGCATTTTAAGTCTGGCGTTTTGGCATCGCATTACATTCAACCACTCTTAAGCTGTTAGAACTAATTGGACTCTCTCTCATTTCATTATCTAATGTCAAACTAAAGCACTGCTTTAATGCACTTAAAGACTTTTTTAGAGACTTAAGTCACAGCAATGAGGCTGTTAATATTCCCACGTTCAGATCCCTTAAAGACGTGATAAATGGTGTCTATACCCTCAGCCAACATTAGCGATTAGCTAGCATTCATCAGTGCCCTACTACACCTGAAAAGCAGCTATTAGCCTCCAGGCAACAAAACACATAATAAATGTGCCTCCTGCAACCTAATAATTTATACATTTGCGGAAAGCCAAAATAGCCGACCTGAACAACCTCGGTGTGTAAGCCAGCAGTTTACAAAGAAGTGACAAATATATCTCTCTCTCCATTTGGATACGTCTGCTACAGAATGATCAATAGAGCAACATATTTGCCTAAAAGTTCTGGAAGGATAAAAGGGAAGTGAATATGAAGATATTTGTGAATTGGTTATAGGGCTAATGTAAAACCTTAAAGCTTTTAATTTCTATATTGGCTATCGGTTAAATGGATATTCCAGGTTCAATACAAGTTAGGATCTAACCTGTTCTTTCTTTTCCTTAAAAAAATGGGTTACAGTGAGGCACTTACAATGGAAGTGAATGGGGCCAATCTGTAAGCGTTAAAATACTAATTTTCATTAATACAGCCACAAGACATATTTGTGTGACCTTTTCTGTGAACTCATAAGTGTTTCATGGGCTGCCTTTGAATTTTAGAAGTCCTTCAGACACAAAACCCTTTATGATTCCAGAGTTTCTAAGGCATCATAATTCTCTAGAGTTGCCACCTTTTGTGTGCAAATGGATAGTATGGTGTTAATTTATCCCGCAGCCTTGCTCATTGTATGCCAAAATAGAAATCTTCTCAAGCATTTTTTTTTTCTTGAATGCTCTGGGCCATTTTCAGTAAAGCAGCAAAGCCTCTCCTTCTCATTTCCCACTCTTTGAATGGGGCTTGCTTGTCCAATCAAAAGGACTATGGACTCTGTGCTCCTTTCTGTGTGACAGTGGATTACCGCTTTTGTTGGCGATGTTGCTATATATTGTCTGAACAGCAGGATGTCCTCAAAGAGTTTGTCCTTTCTGGGTGCACAGACACTCACGTATACATGCACAGCATACACACAGTAACACAAGCTCGATAATTGCTGTTTGGCCAGCCCTGAGGGTGTTAATATTAAGCTGGCATGAAGCGAAAAGAGTGCCATGAAACTGCATTTGTAAAAGTCAAAGTTCTGCTTTGGTCAGCAAAAAGAAACCCACAAGCCTTTCACAATTTGCTCTTTTTTTCTTCATTCTCAGAGTCAGTTCTGAAAGGAGCTTGTGAATATTCCATAATGATGGCACGTTCCCTATACAAGAATGGCACGTTTTATCTTTATACATCCATATGCATGACCTTTGCAACAAAAACAGACTGAGTAAATGAAATGATATTAATATGTGTATTAATATTATTTTTTATTAATGTTATTATATTAATATATATTAATAGTTCTATGAATATAATTTTAATATTAATTATATAAAAATCTGTGTGATTATGTTTGGGGTTGGTAAGATTGTTTAATATTTTTGAAAGACGTTTACTCACCAAGGCCACATTTATTTGATCAAAAAAAGTGTAAAAACAGCAATATTGTAAACTGTTTTCTAATTTAACATATTTTAAAACAAAAGATTGATTTTCATCATCATTATTTCAGTCTTCATTACCACATGATCCTTCAAAAATCATTCTATTATGCTGATTTGCTGCTCATGAAACATTTCTTATTGTCAATGTTGAAAACATTTGTGCTGCTTTTTGTGAAAATTATTTTTCAGAATTGTATGATAAATAGAAAGTTCAGAAGAACAGCTTTTATTTGAAATGGAAATGCTGTCACTTGATATATTTAATGCATTCTTGCTGAATAAAAAAAAGTAATAAAAAGTCTTACTGACCACAGAGTTTTGAATTGTATTGTATATAAAATGAGTAGATCATACACATTATATGCTGATAAATTATGCTAATTAATTTATGTTTATGCACTCGGTAGGCAGTTTTCTGCACAACAACTTACAATAATTTTGGTGTATACATTTTTTAAGTATGTTGAGGGTACAATTAAATTAGAATTTATTAATAAATGCAGTTTATTGCATCAATACTTAAAAAAGGAAAAGAGCTCTTGAATGAAGATATCAAGGACATTATTTGTGACTTGAATACATCATTGGAAATCTAGTTTGATTTAATTTTATTTTTCTTTGATACTTCAGTGAGAACATTAATACAAAATACCATTTTAATAGGCTTGTTTTGCAAATCAGTATCTATATAAAGATCAAGATGGCTAAAAATAAGAGCTTTGTGACTGATAAATGAGATTTCAGTTTTATCTTTTGTTGAGGTTGTGAACGTCCAGTTAGAATCTGCTTTAAATTACAGATGAAGGTACTAAATGAGGGGGTGGAAGGCTGTGCCGATGGGAAATAATATAGATTTGTGTCTTTGGCACAATAATAGAAATGGACCAATAATGCTGTATTATTTTTCCAAAGGGAGGCATGTAGATTAAAATGAGTAGAGATCCTTGGGGGATGCCCTGCCTAACAGCAGCAGAAGAGGATTTATGTCTCTGAAAAGGAACAAACTGCTGCCTGTCATTGAGATAAGACATGAATCAGAGGAAAACAGTGCTAGAGATGCCAGTGGCTAAATAGATATGTGTAGCTTTTGTTTAAATAAATGCATCATTATTCTCAGGTTTAACTCTCCAGGGATCACTTTCCTGTGATTTGTTCATGCATTTCCTACTTAAACGCAACCTCTTTTGACATCCTGAATGTCTCGTAAATATGTGATAAAAATGTGTCTGCTTACTATTTAGCATTTGCATAAGTGTTTCAAAACAACAGAGGGATGTCTTCAACCTTGAAATGACTCATCAAAAAGGATGTTACAGAATCCACATGCATATCATGCTTTCATAATTGCCTTGTTCAGCACATTAAAGTGTTTGTTATATCTTCCCATCGCTCATTTTTGTATTTATTAAAGTTGAATTTGTTTGTGCATGTTGTAAAGTATAAAATAGTGTCACACTATGTCCCCAGAGAGTGTGAGACAGGCACGCTGTTGCTCAACAGGGTGCATATCTGTAACCTTGATGTCAAATGCTTATTAGCACTTGCTTCTACTGTTGCCCTTCTCAAAGCAACTGCTAACACCAAGAGCGTCGAATAAATGCACCCTCAATGTGCTCTGACAGCACTCAGCCCTCGCTTAACTGCGGCGTTTGATTATGTGCTTATTATATACCAGTAAACAGATGCGTGGACTGGTGAGGCTGAGAAGGCTGATATGATTTGACAGGCTCTAGAAACAGGAACTGAGTAGACAATAGGAGGAAGTGAAAAAAAAAACACTTATTTAGCCTCAAGATGCAAATGCATCCCATCTGCAACTCACTACTGGGCCTTTCACACTTGAAATAAACACAATCTTGTTATTCAGTCATTCAGGTTTCAAGATGTCACATTGTACATTGGTAAACCCTGGGTTAATGTTTTCAGTTGCATATTTATGAGGTTAATACCATTTGATTTGCCAGATTTAGCGATGTGTATGACCATGCAGTAGGTTTTAATAACTGTCCATGTGTGGAAGTGTTACAATGTAGATTCAGTTTGTTTTTATAGTCCATCAAAAAGTGAAATTTCTGTCATAATTTACTAACCCCTATGTGAATTTAAACATGTATTACTTTTTTGAAACACAAAACATCTTGAAATATGTCACAGTGAAAATAAAGGTGACCCCAGTGTTCTTGAAAATATCTTTTGTACGAAATCTTATTAAGAAATAGCTTATCCAATAAGTTTTCTAAAATATACAGGAAAATAATTGAGTTTATCAATCTCGTTACCACTTTATCAGTTTTAACTCTAGCACTCAGGCGCTGAAACTAAAAGTTTTTCCGGCTGTACAAAGCCTATGAATATTTAATGAGGCGAGCACTGAGGCAGTTTATGATTGGTTGTCTTCGATGGAGACTGGGACTTCTCTAGAGTGTGAAAGCACAGATGTCACTTATCAATGTCAAAATGTGTGCTCAGATCTATTTTTTATTTTAGTGTCTGCAGTGTTTTCCAAAGAGCTTCACTAAACAGTGAAATTACTTAAAGTAATAGTTCACACAAATGTGGAAATTCTGTCAGCATGAAGTTTTACAGGTTTGGAGTGACTTGAGGGTAAGTAAATTACAGATTTATTTTTCTTTTCTTTTCTTTCTTTTTTGTTAAACTAGCTTCTTAAATAATTGACAAAACTCTAATGCATTGGTTGTTCGTTGTAAAGAGTCACCCATTTGAGAGCTCAATCACCCAATCATCATTTTGTCCAATTAACAATGATCTTTGCTCCATGATAATGATACAGGTATCCAACCTAGACACCCATTGAAGCAATGCTTATACTCTGTGTTGCTAAACAACCCTAGCATTCTAGATCCACAATTTCAAAATGTCAAATGTGTGAAACATTGATTAGCCTAGGGTTGAAAAGGGGGGTTTAAAAAAAAAACATTATTCAAGGGTTAAGAGTGTGTGAAAATCCCTTTCTGTGATCAGCACTAGTGGGATATGATGTCTGTGCCAGAAGATTTTCACTGCTCTTGTTTCTCTTCTCTTTGTTCTTTTTCTTTCCTAAAGTCTACGAACTTTGATGCCCATTTTGTTCTGTCCCCCATTTCCTTGTCCCAGGATGATTTGTGGGGCTCACTGAAGGGCGAAGTGGGATTCCACCAGGTTAAAACAATGAGATCTGAGTGGGAAAGTGATAGATGAACCGACTCCAACCACATTTGTCTTCGGTTTAACATTTTCTTGTATCAATTGTTTCAGGAAAGCTTGCTTAATATGCATTTCTGAGCGTCCTGGTGCTGAAGGAAGGAATGAATCAATAGAACTCTGGAACAAAAGAATAGAAAGACAATTTGGGATTTCAAGACTCTAATTTGGGAACAAGGTACTTCATTCTGCCTGTTGTAATGAGAGCTCTATAACAAATGTTGGGACCATAGATACTATATAAGATTGTTCAACTAATCTCTCGTGTTCAGTATTGAAGTAAACAGCCAACAATATTGTCCAGCTCTGAAACTCCTTGAAATATGCCATGACATGTTTGAGTTTGTAAAATTGGATTCACTGTCTGTTTATGAACCCAATTGTAAACCTCCTAACTCTACAGTGTCATGAATTAAACTAATGGCTTGGGAATAAGACAAGGAGCATTGGGAAAATATGGAAGCGTGCTCATGTGCAGCCATGTGCAAAATTGATATTTCACAATATCTGATTTATCACGGCTCTCATTCTGTTTAGCGTCATTGTCTGTTTATATTCACTTTTTTGCAGTCAGAAGATTGTGTGTTTATGCACAGAGGTCGCAGAGAACTTTACAACCGAACAGTATACAGCTGTGATGAATAGTCAGTTTTGACAGTGAAATGGATACTCTAATCTATATATTGACAGGCAGTTGATAAATGGCATGAAAGGCAGGTGTGCAATGATAATGAGCCAGCGAAGCAACCAGCTGATTAAGCTTCAACTTTGATTCCAGAGCTCAACGTTCTTTGATTCATCCTTTGGGAAAAGACTGCACGGATAAATCAAAGAACGTTGCTCGGCCGCTCTACTACTGGGTTTAAGATGCATACAGTGTTTGTAGCATCGGTACAAATGCCGAAACTGTTCATTTAACTACATTTCTCAATAGAGAGGAATTAGCATTGCTAGTTTCTTAAATCTTATAGTATTTTAGTAGTTAATTAATGTTGATAGAAAAACTATTGCGTTTCCATTTACAGATATTATGTGACTAATACGTAATTTTTATCATGCTGGTAGGTTTACGTATATAGCAGCCACTGCACTAGCCATTATTTTTAATCGAAGGAGACGTAGGCATGTACCTTTAGTGAAGCAGCGTGGAGAGCCGCTTCTGAAATGTGCCACAGTGCGGCTGGAATAAACACAAGCAATGACTAGAGTGACTGTGATCAATGCACCGCAGACATGTGCAGTGTAAATCATCCAAAAACTCATGGCAAGAAAAGCCCCTTATACTTGAGAGCAGCTACTTATAAGGTGTTTCTTGGGGGTTTCCATTGCAATTTTGTGAAATATTCATTTTTTTAATTGCCTGAAAAACCGCCTCATTCAAGCGTAAAATCTTTTTTTGCTATATATAGGAGTTTCGCGAAATTGACATGTTTCCATTGGGCATATTTTAATTTTCAAGTTGCACAATTTAAAGTGTAATGGAAACGCAGCTAATGCATTGTATTGTAAACCAATTTAGAATCTGATCTAGAGTCTCAAATCATAAAACCACTTTTTTGAGTCAGTTCTTTTCACAGAATTCATCAAAAGGATTAACAAGGTGTTCTGACATTAGAATTAGCCATACTCAGTTGATGAATGAATCACTATGTTTTGGTTGTTATCAGTGAATTTAATAGCAAAACAATTCAGACCAGTTTGCTAACCCATTTTTTGAATTAGTGATACTTGATTTGGGAAAGAATCACTACTTTGAGTTGGTTGTTTTAGTCATTTGCTGAGATTAACAACATGTTCTGAATCAGTTTGCAATTTGGAGTAGAATTTAAACTTGTAATACTTGATTTGTAAATAAATCACTATTTTGATCTGTTTCTTTTCAATTAATTGGTCAAATGGTTTAGAAAAATGTTTAGAAATTGCTTTTTCAGTTGAGAATCAGAACTAGCAATACTCAGTTCATAAATTAACGACCACTTTAAGTTGTTCTTTTTAATATCTTATGTAAAATAGCTTAGATTTGCAATTGACTCAGAATCATTCAAATGGCTCACACACAGAATTGTTTGGAGTGCATCCTGGGTTAGCAAGTCTTTGTAAAACAGTAACATATACAATCATTTGAAACCATGAACCCTTGCATGCATCCTATTGTTGGCCAGTCACATTTTCTGTAGTATACAGTAGTTACTGACTACATTTTTTGTGTAGCTTGCCCACCACTGTATGTATGTGCTACTTTCCTTATATTTATGATGACACTCTTGATTAATCTTAGTGGGAAGTGATGTGCTTTCAATATAAATGTTATTCTTTCAATCAAATCCAAGCCAGTTATTCACGCTACAAGCTTTTATGGAGGGGAGCGAATACGCATCAAATCTTTCGCTGCAATAGCAATAAATTGCACGGCTGGGAATCCAAACTTGTAAAAACACTCCCAAGGACTATTGCTGTTCCAGAAGGTGCCTGTGGTTTGGTCCTTATGGGATTGCATTACGAATAAGAAGAATGATGAATGGACTGTCTCGGGGCTAATCTGTCTTCTGAGGGGTTAAACAGCATTCGGTTCAAACCTCGCTAAATGTTTTGTCTGAAGACCGTCTGAAGACAACATGAAAGTGCTTTGTTGTGTTAGCTGTGGGAAACATAGCACGTAGACGTTTACAAAGCATTTTTGTGTTTCTTTCTGATATCAGGGCATGCCAGACATGACAGTTTAAAAGCTAGAGTCTTTTACTGTGCAAATGAGCGAGGTAGTGTCATCTTTTCTGTTTTCCAAGATATCTTTAATCAATACCATTTATTTCACTCCTTTACCTCAAAGTGCATTAGTTTTTGCATGTTTTAAGTGAAACATGTCACGGGTTAAAAAATATTTTTGGTGTTTGAACACACATAATTGTGCAATCTCCTGTCTTCTGCTGCCAGTGAATGGAAATTCAGTCTTCACTGTCTTTATATCTGAATTCGGAGTGATAAAAAATATCTCAAAATGCTTATGGTTTACATTTCCAAATATACTACCCTTTACATGCTATTATAAATTTTGCCTTTTAGATATAAATGAGGCAATTAAAATATGTTTATAAATTATATGCCCAGGGGTTGATTTGCACTCTGTGTATATCATGAGAGGTGAAAGGTCCCTATAAAATATAAATATAAACCACTCAAGTGAAGCAGCTTTAATTAGAACACAGCTGCTGCAAGGCCAAAGACCAGCACCAGTACACAATGACCACTGGTGGGTTTTGCAGCTTCATCGTTTATATTAATCTTGATATAATATTATAAAATAATGAATTGACGTTAATGATTTCTCTAGCAGAGGGGAGATTAATAAGACGTCAGAAAATGAGGTCTTACAAAAATCTCCAATGATTTATAAGACATGGGTTCAATGCAAAATGTTCTTAATCAGTATTTTTGTCTTTTTTTCTACTACAAAATACCAAAACATCCTTAAAATATGATCATTTTACTTAAATTGCATTGGATTTTGCTTGTTTTCAAACATAATCATGAATTTTTTTTTTATGAAATTAAATGTATGTAAAATGAACTAATAACAAAAATATACAGTTAAAGTAACACTCAAAATGTTATGTTCCGTAAGTTTCTTTTTTTATTATTATTATAATTTTTTTGTCACTTAATAATTATTCATTTTTTTCAGAAAGAATGTATTAAATTGATTTTAAAAAAGTTACCGTAAAGGCATTTAAAATGTAAAAAAATATATATATAAAATATATGCTGTTCTTTTGCAAATCACCATATTATAATGATTTCATGTGACACTGGACTGGAATAATGATGCTGAAAAATCAGATTTACCTCACAAGAATAACTGACAATTTACAATATATTAAAATAGAAAACAGTTATTTTCAATTGAAAATAATTTTTCTTAATATTACTGTTTTTAACTGTATTTTTGATCACACCTGAGGCTTTGATGAATATAAAATACTTTTTTTAAAAACATTCAAAAATCTCACCAGCCCAAAACTTTTCAATGATAATGTATCTTATACAATATTTTATGCATCTTATACCTGAATTTAAAATATATTTGAATTATACTTGAAATATATTTCAAGACAAAAACATAAATATTTGCAGTGATTTAACCGAATGTTGATTTATATATTTTGAGCAATGCACAGTAAGGACGACTGACATTCTGAACTAAAGCTGTTTTTCAGGTTCATTTTCAAAGCCACATTTATTTGTTCAGTCCTTCCCTGCGACCCTGGAGTCCAGGAGGCTTTTGTGTTGACTTCCCCTCTGTAGTCAATTTCCCACAATCCCAATATGCGGTTGAGGGGTAAAGAAAGGCAAGCTGTTCATTGATTGGCAGCAGTTTGCATATACTTTCATTATTGGAATATTGTGTCGTGATGTTTTTTTTGTGTAATTGGTTGTTGTTTGTTGTGGTTGATGAGGGTGGTTTTTTATTTTTTGGTATTTTTTAGGGGGTGTTGTTGGTGTTTTGTTGTTGTTGTCATCAGCGGTCAGCTGTCACGCATGTTGGATTAGCAAGCATAGATGAGCGACTCGGCAGGATGGACACAAGCAAGGCCACACAAGGAAATGTCAGGGGAAGACAACCATTGCATGACGATCACAGCCAATGATTAATAATCTGTGCAGAGAATGTTCAAGAAGGGGCTAAAATTGTTAGGGGTTGGAAAATGATATTGATTGAAAAATAAGCAAAGCAAACAAACATTGAAAATTAGTTTTTTTTTTTTTTTTTTTTTTGTGGCTTGTTTTTGTTGTATTGTGAACTAGGGCTGGATTGAACATTGATTTCTCAATTTGAATTGATTCTCAGACTATGCTGTTTTCAGTTGAGGCATTAACAAAATGTCACTAAACATTATTTATAGCGTACCTCCCATCCAGTAAATCACAATAATCTGAGCTTTGCTACTTCCGCTTTTGAATTATGTCAATGGGGTATCAAACATCACCTGACCAAACAGGAAAACAAGTCTCTTCGCATCCACTTGTTGGAGAAAGTGTTAACAGCAGTATAAACTGATGAAGATATCTATGGACTTTAATGGTAATCAGCTAACCTAGCTAGATACTTTTATTATTGGTGTTTTAATCAATTATAATATCCAAATGTTATTTAAATATCTTTCTGCATATGTGGTGGAAGTCTATTATGGTATCTCATCTGAAGTCTCCACATTTAACAAAGCACATTAAAAATACCCGAATTGGAAGCAATACAACCAGTTTTACAGAATACAGAAATTTGTTGTGCATAACCCCTAAATAAATACTGCTTTATTTCTGAGACAGGTAGCACCTCAATTCATCACCTCTTCATCTTTACTTCAAGTAGCATGAAATAAACACCAGAAAGTATGCTGAATGATACAGTACCACACATGTAATCACTCAATCAGTGTTTCAATCCTGCAAAAATGCCAGTAAATCGGTTTATAACAATGTCACATTGCATTACATTTTACATTAGACTTGCCATTCAATGAGCATAAACTTGATACAGTAGTTTGCTAGAATCTCTAGCAGTGTTTTTCTATCATTCATTATATTTTTATTCAACCTGTTCTTTAGTATTTAATGTATGTTTGAATGAATCTGTCGTGAAAACTATTTTTATGACAGCCAATGTTCAAATGTTCATGTTTCAAAAAACAAACCAGAGTATAAAGCTAATTCTACCATTAAAAAGTGATTTATTATAATGCTGTAATAAAAAAAATGCCTTATGTGCAATTTAAAATGGTAGTTCACCCAAAAATGACAGTTTATAAAGCTAATTATATTGTTAAAAAGTTGTTTGTTTTTTTGTTGCCAAACAGTTGACAGTAGCTATAGACTTCCATAGTATTTTTTTCCATACTTTTGGATTTAATGTTTTGTGTTAAATGTTTGGTTTAAAGTATTTTTGGGTGTGATCTTTTGTACTCATTGGGAGAAATAAACTCATTTTTTTTTGGATCTATGCCTTGTTTGTATACAGTTGAACTATTTTAACTTGAATATTTGAAGCAGTGTCTTTCGCTTCTGGTTATTTTAGTTGCACAAAAACAGTCTGTTATGCTGCTTTATATTGTTTTTTTTTTTTATTAAATCGGAATAAAGCTGAATAAATAAGCTTTCCATTGATGTATGGTTTGTTAGGATAGGACAATATTTGGCTGAGATACAACTATTTGAAAATCTGAAATCTGAGGGTGCTAAAAAATAAATCTAAATATTGAGAATTTAAAGTGGTCCAGATTATGTCCTTAGCAATGCATTTACTAATCAAAAATTACATTTTGATATATTTACGGTAGGAAATTTACAAAATATCTTCATAGAACATGATTTTTACTTAATATCCTAATGATTTTTGGCATAATAGAAAAATCGATAATGTTGACCCATACAATGTATTGTTGGCTATTGCTACAAATATGTCTGTGATACCTATGATTGGTTTTGTGCTCCAGGGTCACATTTGTTATCATGTTCTTTATATTTCTATTAACATAATCATAAACACATTGGTGGTTTTTATTGCAAATAGTTTTCTGTTTACTGCACTTTGTTATTCTTAGTTACAGTATTTACCAATGCTAATAAATCTAAAAGTTACAGTATTTACCTTTGATATTAAATTTAAAAATTGCTTATTTATGTAAAAAATGGCATTGTAAAATAAAGTGGAACGTAGTTAAGAGAGTTTTTTTTTTTCCATCAGAGGAAAAACTGATGTACTATAAATTCTAATCAAGATCGGATACAAATCAAATCGCATGCGTGGTAATCGAAATCAAATCATGAAATGTGTGCCCTAGAGTGCACCCCTAGGCTACTGTAGCTCAGTAGAAACGTATTAAATGACAAATATTGGAAGTTCCTTTTGGGTTGTGACAATAACATCGCTTCGGCTTGTACTAAATATCCTGAGCTGGAAAGATGAACGAGGTGAAGAATGAGAGTATGATAGAAAACGAAATGAAGACACTGACATCAGGCCCTTATCAGATGTTTCCACCAGGACTTGGAGACTTCTGGAAATGAAGACTTAGCGAAATGAATGTTCCCATATCTTGCTGGTGTCAGCTGTGGCATTCGGTGCACCTTCGCCCTCGCGTCCCGTCTTCCTCTCTGTGTTCCTGCATTAAGTTCATATCTCGCTGTGCCATAAGTATCCCGTTCCCTCTCACCTCTGCTCTCTCTTTCAATCACTCTGTGCAGTGAATGGCAGCCATGTGGAAAGGTGACATTCAGGTGTCTGGTGAATCGTGAATCAATCAGTTTTGGTAGATTCAGCTCAGAATGGCTTGCGGTCAGAGGAATGCTGCCTTGCCGGTGTGTATCTCTATAATCCTATTTTGCAGGCGGCCCTTGTGCTTCAGTGTTTGGCTGTTGCACGGCTGACACCGGAGGATACTGTTTTGTAGCTCAGCGCATTACCGCTGAGAGCTTTACCTCTGACATAGATACTGTAATGAAAGGTTTCTGGCTTGTTTCTGTAGAAACGTCTGCAGTGTCCTCAGCTAGGATCATCAAAGCTGTCGTGACCTTTAGGCAATATATGCAAGATATTAAGCTGTTTTTAAGGTCCTACTTATAGAAATTTGGTTTTAGCTCTAATGCAACATAATAAACACCACATTGGGTGTATAATTGATGTTCATTCTGTATATTTTATCAGGGAAATTTTGTTTGGTAGAGCAAGTCTTTCCCCTCATAAATCAGCTAAATGAATGAGTTTTCTCGCATGTTGGATCACTATTCTCTCATTTGTGGAACAGAAAATCTATTTTATTTTAACCCACTAATTATACTGTCAACATTAATAATTACATGATAATTTTTTTAAGCTGGCATGAAATAATAGTCAGAAAATCTAAGAAACAAAAACAAAAAAATAATCTTAGCAGTAAACCTTTAGACAAAATAAGTATCTGAGTTTTCTGAGTATCATATTTGATACATCAGGCTTTTTATGACTCATGTAGTAGCCTAAGACACAGTGAGAATATGGAATTCATACTCGAGGAGGAAAAAACACCTCAGATTTACTCAGAGATCCAAACTGAGCAAAAATATGCAATTTGTTGTAGTTTAAGTAGCCAAAAAGTAAGAACATTTTGCTGGCTTGTAATGTAAATCTAAGAGATTTTAAAAGTGTAACAAACTACTAAAATATCATAAAAATATCAGCTTTCACTATATCTCACAGTAATATGTCCTCGTAAGATGATATTTTAATGTTCAGTGTCATGATCAAAACTAGTTTTTATTGTGGAGGCAAAACATTTAATGCAGTGCAATACAATGATGATTGAGATCAAAAAAATGATTTTTCTAAAAATGACACAAGGCATGTAAGTTTTGATTATGCTTACAATTTAGAGGCTTGAGAAATTTGCATATCAAATATGATACAGTAGGTTTTATAGGGTTATGATTAATTTTTATATGATTTATGAAATAGTATGATTTTTTTGGTTTTTTAGGGTTTTAAAGTGTACTGTTTTTCTATCATTATTACATCATTTGAATGCACTGTTGCTGTACAATAAATGAAAAAATAATTTCTGATTACAATCTACACCTATGCAGAAAGTCATGTAAAGACTGAAAGAGTTGATTCTAAACCTGGTTACTTTAATACATATTTCTACGTCTAGTTCTGAACAGAATAATTTTTTTGAATTACATTTTTAAGACATTTTTCTTAGTCTTGCCTGAGGCCTCACAAACCCACCAGTCAGCCCTCCAGGTCTGTAAAATACAGGGTGGTATATGTAACAATATTTAGGTAATTCTGCATCCATCCTGAAGATTAGCTCTCAGAAACTGAATCACACTGACATACTGTATCTTTGACCTTCAGTTCAGTAACAATGACAAACATGTCATGCTTAAATGAGAGAAGGAGAGTCTTTAGACATAATTTGTTATTGTAGGATACTCCAGGACTCTCGTTCAGAGACTGTCCCGCAGGAGGTCACATTGTTCCACGCTGCATTCATGCTTCATCGGTCCTGCTTATGCTGACTGTGTATTCAGTGAACAATTCAATTAATTCTTACGAAACATTACTTCATCCCGCGTGACCCTCAAAGTACTCGTCCAAATCCAAAAATTACCCTGGCAACGTAAGGAGCATGTTTGGTCCCGTTGGAAACTATCTCCCTTAACAAAGTCACCGTCTCCGCTTCATCTTTATGGTCCCCTATGAAGGACCCCAAGGGGCTGAGGGTGGACAGGTAGGGTGACAGCCAGGTCTCAGTAAGGTTTGGAAACACATTCCAGACCTCTTTTTAGAAAGGGGACACTGGCCAGAGATGATTAATGGCGGGTGTGTGCGACTGCTTGAAGGGCAGACCATAATTCACCACAAGAGCCTGGAGGAACTCGAGCAACATCCGTCTACCCCGTGGGCAAAGCGCAACCCTCCACTTGCGTTCATCTCAGGTGCAAAGTTGTCTTCCTTTATGTGTGCACTTGTTTTTATCATGCTAATACATAATTGCCCACTCGCAATTATCGATAATTGCACGGAGTTCTCCTTCGGTTTTGCCTTAATCAGAAATTTGCACTATAAAAAGGGTCCTCGGTTTAGATTTCACACAATTACACATTCACTGCGTTTCATCTCTTTTTAATCTCCTGCAAATCTGAAACATGGAGTTTGTTCATAAACACAGCTGAAGCCCTATGATTTGCTTTGACATTTTGCTAAACGAATGAAGCAATCCTATCAATGTTGCGCCTCTGTGTCTACTGATTAAAATCATTTGAATTGCAGATGACGTCTTTGTCTAAAGAGTTCAGTAAACAGAGGCATCACGTTGATAGGCATGCCAATTTTTAATTGAAATAAGATCGCCACCCGCTTTGAGCCATAACGCACATAATGATGTGTGACCGTAGAAAATACTTTTTTCGTTGATCAAATGTGGCTGTAATGACTGCGATAATCCGGATTATTTCAGAAATCTATTATAATCTGTCATTCAAAATTATTTGGAGAAAACTATCAGCTGAGGTGCAGAGCTATGAAAATCAAAGTGCCTGCCTTGTTGTCCCTTTCATTCTTTTTTCGGGTCTTTCCGCCCAGGCGAAAAACTGTGGCTAATTTATTCATAGCTCAGCATTTAGTACCTCTAATCTACGGCTGATACTGTAACTGGTGCTTGTAATTGTATGATATTGTTAAAGCTGGTTTTCAGGAAGGGGGCTTATCAGGGCCTGTTTAGTGTGCAGCTTGTGGGAAGGGAAGCCCAAATTGAGGAGAAATCAAGTGGCGCCTTGGTAAGCAGGGTCGGAATTACCGTGATGGACTGGGGCTGGATTTCTCTCCCATGCATATTTTTGCCCATTGTCACGATCTTCGTCCTTAATAGGAGCTGACAGAATGTAAATGGGATTTTAAGGGAACTGGCAAAGTCTGTAATTTTTCTCATTTAGTCCTTGGATGAGTGAGCCAAGCCGGTAAGATTTGTATGGGAATTTGAGATGGTTCAGTGTGACATGTCAAAGCCTGATTATGAACTCAAGGGAGCCCTTTTACCTTAGCCAATCATCTTCGTTCCTCGCCACAGCCTTCCTTGCAGGTTGTCTTAGAAGGGCTAATTGTTCGCAATGACATTTTCAGTGGATAATACAGATATCAGCAAAATGACAAAAAAGATGACTAGACAACACTTACTGCTGAATATAAAATGGCTCATTTTTAAACTGGATTAATCAAATTATGCCAAGGAGTAAACCCATAATCTACAGTAGCCCTCATAGTAAAAAACTACAGGCAGTAGAAGATCAAACCAAACAGAGCTGCAAAAATAAGGACTGTTTTCAAACAGGTTTTCTGAACACGCATTTGTTGAGCCAATGTTATCATGGCAAGCTGGTCAGGATTTTTACAATGTTTACATAGTTTGGTAAGGGTTTTTAATGTTTTTTTCACAAAGGCTGCATTTATTTGATCACAAATAGTTTTCTGTTTGAACACATTTTAAAGTGTCATGTCATCTATTCCTATGATGCAAAGAGTTGAAACAAATGTCTTTACTGTCACTTTAGATCAATTTAATGCATCCTTGCTGAACAAAAGTATTAATTTTTAAAAATAGAAATAATAAAATAAAATCTTACTGGCCCCAATCTTTTGAACAGTACCATATATTAGTCATTTACTTTAGTTATAAGTTTTTAAGACCTTCTCAAAAACAAGACAACCAGCAGCATTTAAACAAGATTTCCTGAGCACGCTTTGCTAGTGGTCAGAAACAGAAAGCTCCGCCCCAAACTCACCCCATTGGCTGAGCCGGTGTTGCTATGTCAGGCAGGTCAGGATTCTCAAGCAACAAAAATGTTTTAAAAATGCCACAAAGATTAGTGTATAAAAAAACAACACACACTTTAGTTTAAAGTATGGTGTTCAGTATCGTTTCATATTATGTTACTCATTTACTGATTTTGCAGTTACGTTCTAAATAGCGACAATAAAAACCAACATCATTCAAACAAATAGCTCCACCCAAACTCACATCATTGGTCGAGCTGGTCAGGATTCTTAAACAGAAAAATGTTTTGAAAACACAGTCACAGTGTTTACACTTCACAGGGGAATCAGCCTACAAATGGCTTACTGTCTCTGCATATTAAACTGAAGTAGAAGAATGTATTTTATCATCTTAGCATATTTACCTTCAGGTTTAAGTATGAAGAGACACTTTTTTCAACCTGCAATTGAAAAAAATGAGTAATGCAAGTTGTTAAGATCTGATTAAAAGCCTCAATAAAGCCAACATCATTCTCCTTCAAACCCTACTTTTGGGCCAGGCCGTGAGGGGGGTGATATTGTGGGGCACTGCGGCTGTAGCTGAGAGACGCCGTGTGTAATGCAGGCTGTTAGTGATGTTAAATGAAGCTTGAAGCCTGGCTGACAGCAGCATTCCTCCACAGGCTCGGCGCTGAGAGAGGAGGAGAGGGGCCAACAAGGGCAGAGTAATGGTCTAAGAGAAACCACGCAGGACACGGCGCTCGTTGTGGCGGCGGGCCATTATCTCATAAGGGCCATTATCTTAATGGGGTGACCGTCTCGATATGACAGACATCACAGAAGGACTGACACATAAACAGTTTTTATAAGATGAATTTGCCAGTGTACAATCTCTGCGGTAAAACACATTTGACCCATAGCCGTAAACTGACGTATATAACCTTGTCAAGGTGGGTTACAGTTGCTTTGTGTGTGTATATTGTCGAATGTTGATACAAAACAAAATTTTATTCACAAATACACAAGTACACTATTTTTCTTTCTATGTTCATTTGCAAAGAATGCAATGCATAAATAACTTTCCAGAACATGACTGTTTTGAATTCACCCTTTATGAATAGGATCACATTGTCAGTGTTAAATAAGGTTCGCTACAAAGGTACATCATATAAAACTGTTAAATATATATATAACTTTATGACTTTGAAAATACATAGGATGGTCTCTCCCGAAACGCAAATCTGCGCTAGTCTCTTCAGGTCAGGGAGATAATGTTCGGTTCGACAAATCCACTGCCACGTTCGCTACGTTTCCAAATCCTGACAGATTTCAGTCCAAATCACAACAATTGCAGCAGACGTACAATCAAAGAAAAGTCAACAGTTTAGTCGCAAACGTCTTTGTTGTCCATTTTGTGTGTGCTCGGTTGGAAAAACTCCTCACAAAGCTCAGGTATGTGTGTTTTTGCTTGCGTTTGTGGAAGCTGAAGCAGCTGATGTGTGAATTCGTGTTCATATTGGAAATCCTTCCACACAGAAATTTGCCTGTATTTCTTTGGTCTGTAAAATTTTGATAGATCCATATACATTTCAAGATCCAAGTCGCAAACTATCCTCCAACCGATATTGCCAGTTTTGGCATCAGCAAACAAAACGTTGGCCGTTTCAGCTTTGATTGACAGCACAGGATCTGTTCCTCACGGTCCACGTAAACTCCATGATGAGAGGTCCTCACCCCTTATCTTATGAGACTGAAGGACTAATGGAGAGACTGACAGACAGGGCTAACAGGACTATGATGAATGCTCCCCTCCCCCGCCCCACTGTAGCTTTTGAGAATGACGAGGTGCTTCCGTATGTCGCGCCTCTCTTGGGAAAACTGTCCCCCACTGGCGTCAGGATACCTGGTGGGATTTAACAACACAGTAGTTAGGGCATATAACATGATACGTTATGCATTCTGAGAGGTTTTGGTGTTGTCCCAGATCCTTCCCTGGTTGGACTCTAACCAAGGATGTACTGTAGACAAATATTCAAGACAGGTGGGAGATGTATTCTTAAATTTTAAGAAAAAGCCCTCTCAATGCCAGTGATACAAATGGCTGAAACCTCTTGGGATATTTGATTCCGTATAATAAGAAATCTGTAGCTAATAGCTTTTTGATTGTATATAAATTGAAAGGATAGTTCACCCAAAAATGAAAATCCTATCATGATTTATTTCTCATGTCATTCCAAACCCATAAGACTTTGATTAATCTTTGAAAAACAAATTAAGATTAAGCAATTGCAAAAACAGGCTAATCATGGAGAGCTTTCGTAGTGCAATTTTTATTCTGATTTGATTCAGCTACTAACACAATATGAAGAAACTTCTGAGCATCATATGAGACAATATTATACAATGTTGTTATTACGACTTGCTGAAAATAAATTCTATAGATATAAAATACTTAAAGCATATCAAAATGTTAGTTTAAACGTTTAAACTATATAAATGTACACTATTAGGCGCATATCCAATCGTTTGTGCCAAAAGTGGAAGCTGAAGTGCACTTCAGGACATCAGTGGAAACAAGTTAAAATATGCCGTCATTTTTGCTCATAAAGGTAAAAATAATACATCATTCGGAACTGTAAAGGGTCTACTTTTATTTGTGTGCACTCACAATATCAACAAAATGTTGTACTTTTGTAAAATAAAGGAAACAACTAGGATGCGCTTTCTGTCGTCTTTGTCTTGAGCATGAGCGCTTTACAAAAAGGAACCAAAACTCAGCGAATATTTTCCTTACTGACGATGAATATATCTATAGAAAGCATTAAATGACTACAAAACAAAATAATTCAAATACAAAACAAAAACTCTCTAAAGATGCATTTCTCTCTGAAGGGGCGTCCAATGAGGAGATGGCGAGTCAGGATCATCAACTGACTCAGAAAACACTAGTTTATTAATAAATAATACAAATATCTCCTTACTATTTCCCCCCAACACATTCATGTTAACTTTTGCTGGGGCTTTGCGGCAAGCTTTAGCCTATTTAGCGCACTCGTGTCATGTTGGTGTGCACAATGGTCACGAAAACTCATCATCTGAACACGTTTTTATGCATTGCGGTTTAAAAACAAGTGATTTAAGCCACTGAAATGCAAACAACAGCACTATATGCGCGAGCTGTCTGTTTCTGTGTGTGATTTCTGCAATTGGGTCAGATCGAGGTCGGGTCATGTTCACACCTTAAACGAACGGTACCAGAGTTTGTTTGGAAGCGGACCGAGACCACCTCCTCAGCTGGGTCTCGGTACGGTTGTTTGGTCCGCACCCGAGTGCGATTGCTGTATTCACACCTGGCCAAAAGATCCGCACCAAGAGGGGAAACGAACTTGAGTTCTATTCAAGTGAACCAAACAAGACAGGTGTGAATACACCCTAAATATCTAATATATAATATTAAGAAATGTGCATTAATAATTTTATAACTTAT
This sequence comes from Cyprinus carpio, assembly GCF_018340385.1. Classification (NCBI taxonomy): domain Eukaryota; kingdom Metazoa; phylum Chordata; class Actinopteri; order Cypriniformes; family Cyprinidae; genus Cyprinus; species Cyprinus carpio. The sequence continues at coordinate 14,245,322 of NC_056621.1, read as the reverse complement.
TCACATAATAATTATTTTAGTCTTAAGTGATATGTCATTAAATATGTTAATAGATTTGAACTATACTTAGTATGAAATAAATGTATTTTAAATATATTACTTTTTTACAGATACCTTACAAGATACTACACATAATCATAAAAAATTCTATACACTTTCATTGTTTGATATTACATCTCTGGTTTTATTAAATTAAAATTAAAAAGCATTTATTTATTTATTTTATTATTATTATTATTAATTACATTTTAAAAACCTATATTCTCTGTAAGTGAAACATACAGTGATATTTACTATTCTTCAAAGACAGGCTTATAGGTTTATTATTACTGGGATCCAGTGAGGTATTTTTCATGACACCAGCCTTTTTGACAAGCAGGTCTAAGTCCTGAGTTGTTTTGTTTTGTGACACTTACTGTGGTTGTTTTCACTCGGCCTCCTGGCTGTGCACATGTCCAGCCCGTTCTGTTTACCAATAGGTCACAGCTTTCGTCATCCAAACAAGGCATCATCTCACACCATTGTCTGCTCCTGACAATGCTCACTGTTAAAAGAAGAGGAAAATGAATATGAAGAGGAAGTTAAATAAAAGAAATTACATTTCCAACCTATTTCACTTCCACAAGACCATATATTTCTTTGTGAAACATGCTATTTAATATGAAATTAAACATAGAGTGGGGCTTATCATAGTGTAGTCATTTTTTACACTGGATTGACTAGAACTGTGTTTTAAGATGATTCCATTGGTGCACCTGATGTGCAAAAGAATTGCAATTGAATAGTACTTCACATAGTAGAGGAAATTTACCTAATAAATGATTTAGCATTATGTATTAATGTCATGAAGTTTAAGTTTAGTTAATAAATATAAAACCATCATATGACATAGACTAACATAGTTTGTCTTAAAGGAATTCCCATAAATGCATAAAATTCAAGAAGTCAAGACATGGTAAAAATCAGCACATTTCACGCAACAAAGGCAAATAGCAATGAGAGAAAAGCGCTCCAGCACTTGGCCTAATATCCTAAGACTTTCTCTTTGAAACAGATTGCTGAAGTCCAACAGTGAGAATTTTTTTTCCTGAGGTAAGATTGTTTTTGCACTTAATCAAACATAAATGTCTATTTATAATAACTAGGGCACCCTTACATGTTCATTTGCATACCATGACACCCCAATTGGCCCTTAGAGAGAGGGAAAAAAAGGAAGGGAGAAAGGGAGGGAAACTGAGAGAAAATGAGAGAGAGAGAGAGAGAGAGAGAGAGAGAGAGGGGGGGGGGGGAGGGAGAGAGAGAGAGAGAGAGTAGGCGTTAGTTTGTGTGGTAGTCAGAGTGAAATATAACCCAGGAAAGCAAAAGCACATAAATATCAGGGTGGCAGCATTTGTACGTTTGGAGGAAGGCTAACAAAGTGTACAAATGGAGGTGAAATGTCATTCTCACCAAAGGAAAAGGCACGTTCTTAAAGGTAAAAAATAGTTGTAGAGATGCCTTCCAAACTCAAAGTAGTTTGTTATGTAGTGAATGTTTCCCTCACAGCATCTACTCTAGGGACTAGCTTCCGCTACTAATCTCCAGCATTAGTATTCACTGTTATGCCCTGGGCCATAAGGACAAATAAAAGAGCCTTTCATGCAAATTTGGTACATCTTCATTCTGTAGGCATGATTCACAAAACCGTAGGTTGCAGCCATTGGTGCTCTTATCTATGTTTTAAGATTAGCATGCTATTGAACACTAGTCTTATATGTAGTTTTTCTGATTTTTTTTAAATATTAGTTGGTAAGCTTAGTTGGTTCCCCCTGCCAAATAAATAGTCTTGACAAAGAACTGCCTGCATGCTTAAAATAGTTTGAAAAGAAGGTTGTGTCTACCTCATGTGCCACAGATGGATAGATAGATAGATAGATAGATAGATAGATAGATAGATAGATAGATAGATAGATAGATAGATAGATAGATAGATAGATAGATAGATAGATGGATAGATAGATAGATAGATAGATAGATAGATAGATAGATGGATAGATGGATGGATGAGTATAATGGTTAGACAGATAAACAGACAGATAGATAGACAGACAGACAGACAGACAGACACTAGATAGATAGATAGACAGACAGACAGACAGACAGACAGATAGATAGACAGACAGACAGACAGACAGACAGACAGAAAGACAGACAGACAGACAGACAGACAGACAGACAGACAGACAGACAGATAGATAGATAGATAGATAGATAGATAGATAGATAGATAGATAGATAGATAGATAGATAGATAGATAGATAGATAGTGTACTGTAGATGGATAAGTGTGCATATGGATAGATGGAAAGATGTGAATATAAAGGCAGATAAATAGATAGACAGATGAGTAATTAGATGGATGGAGGTATAAACAAATAGACTGAATTACATTCCAAGATTTTCATTGAAGGTCTATGTGATTTTTGATAATGCTCTATGGGAAAAGCGCAAGTCAGATCAGAAAGCAATGTTACAGCATCCCGAGTCAGACTGAAGGACATGAAAAGCTGGAAAGCTCTAGGAGCTGTTACATTTTATAAATGTCTGGTCTTGCATTAGGGATTTGTCAAGTTGACATACTGTAATAATGATGCCCCAAAAACCCTTTATTTCACAGTAAAATACTCAGCTATTCCAAACCCCCCCCAGATCCCACCTCTAACTCATTCTCTGCCTGTCTCGGGCAACACGTCGGATCACTCCGGCCTCCAGTGATGCATGACACATGACAGATCATCAACATTTTAACTTTAAAGAAGTAAAGTCAACAAATCCACAAACAACAGCCGAAGAGAGTCCTGTCAGCACAACACAGTAAGCTCTCAGACTCTGTCTCTAATGAGCTGTCCCTCGTCTCCTGCTATTGAGCATTGAGACGGTCACTCCACGGATGCCAAACAGACTATGACAGAGTGCACAAAGTGCCTCTAAATCAATACATCAAAGAACTCTCTGAACTTGGAGTTTCTGGTCAAAGGGGCACAAAAGTAATATGGAAGTTGCTTACTGAGACCAAAATGTGACATTGTCCAGATAAAGATTTTGTGTACCTGATTCTGAAAGAAAACATCTTACTTAACTCAGATGTGCATTGCAAATTCCTCTTATTGCTAGATGCTGGGAATCAAATCTGTTGAATTATAATCTGTATATTTGGAGTATTCACACGTTGGCAGTTTGAAATTAGAAAAAGGCAAAATAAATATCAAAATAATCCCTGCAATCAATTCTTGTGAGAAGATTTTCTTGCTAACTATTCATGCATTTGCGGCTACAGATGGCATCTAAATTGTGACAGATCACTGGATACCTCCATTATCACACCCAAAATGATTTCTCTCTAATTATTTTTGTATACGTAAAATATTCAGTATGCCTTTCAGCTGTGGCTCTGCAATTTACAAATATTTTATCATTAATCAAAATTATCCAATGCACAAATTGCATTTTCTGAAGGAAATATCAGAGCTGGAAAAGCTGAAAAGTCACTCTTCACTGCTTTAAAATCGACGCAAGGAAAAATCACAAATCAGTATGCAAATAGATTTAAGAAAAAAGGCCAATCACAATGCAGTAAAATTACAATTGAAATATTTAAGAAACAAACTGAAATTTTACAATGCTACTGTGATGACAAATGAATCATTTGAATCAAAGATAAGTTAATTTGTTGAAATGGACAGTTCATGGAAATTAATTAAACATGTAATATTGTCTTTACATCTTAAAGGGATAGTTCACTAAAAAATAAAAAAAAATGTCATTGTTTACTCACTCTCTACTTGTTCGAAACCTGTACACGTTTTTTTCTTCTGTTGAGCACAACAGATATTTTGAAGAATGTTAGTAACCAAACAGCTGCTGGTAGCCATTGACTTCCACAGTATTTTCTTCATAGTTCCATAAACAGGGAAGTCAATGGCTACCGTCAGTTGTTTGGTTACTAACATTCTTCAAAATACCTTCTTTTGTGTTCAACTGAAGAAATTCATGCAGGTTTGGAACAACACGAGTGTGAGTAAATAATGACAGAATTTTCAATTTATTTTTAATGGACAAATAAAAAGCACGTTAAAAACAACAAAATGTTTCTTATTTTGTTGCAAATATTAGATATCTTGCCTACATACAAGCACTGTAATGGTGAATTTCTGGATTATTTTTTAAACCTAAATTTGATTTTAATAATGGGTTCTTCATAATGTTCTGAGGAAAGGTAGTTCCAGTCCTCAAGGCCCTGTCATTCCTGCCCCAGTTAAGACTTTAGCTGTGACTGATGACCGATGCAGAGGCCGGACTCAAGATTTATCGGGACAATAAATGAGATGGGCTGCTCATTGCAGCGGACTGCGATTACTCAAATGTTTGGCACCGACGAGAACATCAAACATCTGTCCATACATTTTTACAGCGGACACAGCTTGAGAATCCTGTATGTTTAACATTCACAGTAATGGCACACACTAGTATTCAGATCAGTGCTGCTTACACAGGAAATGCCCATAATTTACAAGTAACACATGTTGTTGTTTATAATGAATTCATGAGCTTACATTTCAAACAGTTTCTAAGCCAAGCCCCTTCTGTTCTCAATGTTAAGCCCCCCACTGTGATGAAATCAGTGAGGGGAATTCATGATGTAATAAACTGGACAGCTAATGAATTGGATGTGAATATCAATGAATATTTTCTATCTATTGTTTTGTATCCATCGTTCTCACAATGCCATTACACTAGTATTGCCTGTGCAGCTTTTCACAAAGCTGCTGATTTTTCTATTGCACATATTCCACTGAGAAACAAAGATAAATTATGATCAGTGTGGTTGGATTCACAAATGAACAAGTCTTATAAACCAGGTCTTTTAATGAATCAGTCACAAGTTGTTGGTTTGAATCAGTCTGAATGAATCTTAATGAAGAAAAATCTAATCTGAATGAATCTGAATGAATGGATCTGTTAAAAATAATCACAAACTCTCTGGTTTGAATGAGTCTAATGAATCCTTTTTTAAATGAACTCTAATCAATCAGTCTTATCGGTTACTTAATAAACATCTGAACCACAAGTTATTACTATAATCTAATATTTTTAATATTTATTAATAATGTAACCTTTTAATGTTTTAAAGATTCAATTTTTGTCATTTTCTAAAAATGCCTAAGTAGTTTTTATTTCAGTTAAAATAAATGACAATAAGAAATGCTGAATGGTATAGTAAAATATAATACAGTAAAATATAATTATGTATCTTTTGAAATATACACTGTATCTCTATTTTGTATAAAACATTTCATTACACCACCCCAAAACTTGCTTTGATAGCACCCCTGAAACCGAATAATACACTTGGATTAATCACCAAATGCTCAAATATGTGTACACTGATTGTCCTCACCACCGTAATTGATTCTAGAAAACAAAATGAAGGTATCTTTGTGAGAGGATATTTGTGTAAAATAATATATGAGGAGTCAAGGCGGAGAGTCTGTGTAATCTGTGTTATCATGGGCACACCTGCACACACTTCATCACGGGGCATGCAAATTTTTAGAGCATTGTGGAAACACAGAGGATGCATTATATAATTAGTTTCTAGTGGGACCGCTTATGTCAAGTCTCTGTATTTATTTAGTGGGTGAGCCAAATAACAGTATATTTTGTGTCCTTATCTGTCCTTACAATAATATAGAGCCATCTCAGCAACTGCAACCTGTATTAAATCTAAAAAACATGAACATGGCAGTTGTAGCTTTTGGTGTCCCCGACGTGATATAATCCCCATATGAAGCCAGTTCCATCTTGACTTTGGTGTCTTGATTGATGGCGCAGAACTTCTCGAGTCACTCCCGAATGTTTTGGGGAGCCGGTATCCCATTTGTAATGCTGCCGCATAGACACCCGCGATATGAGGCAGATGCTTTTGAATTGGCTGCCTGAGGTCAGCCCTGACCTATCACATCCATCTAGGCTGTGTGACTAGGGAAACATTTCTAATCCTTGGGCTGACATTCCGAATTCGATTGCAGAGTCAAAGATATGGAATTAATGCAGGTGCTCGGTGAGCGAGACTTGATTATCCTGACACCTGGCCGACAATCACCTTGTCTAATTGTTAAAATGCTCTCCTTCCTTTGACTTTCTGCATAGTTTCCAGGGCATATTCCAGCTGTCGGCTCTCACCTCCCCGCTACCACCAGCTGAGGGAATTGGGTTCTGTTGCTGTCACTTCCCACCCGCTTCCAGGCAGAATCCGCAGTCCCTCTGTGTCCCAACATGCCGCAGCCGCCTCTCGTTTAGCTTTTTCTGTCTGATGCGATATTGATGTCAGATCTTTCCAGGCCACTTTGATTCTGTTCTACATGAAAACTTCATGACGGTTTAATTTCCTGTTGGTTTGATGATAAATTCATTCTAATTGCCATGTCGATGTCATTGCCCAAGACGTCTTAAGAGATTCCAAAGAGCAAATGTGTTTTCAGCTCTGCTTTTCTTGTTATTCGTTTTACATGCAGGCGGTTTTGCAGTTAGAACTGAACTGTCACTGTACTTGTACAAGTGAAAATGTAATTATACTCTAACATGAATTATACATAATTTCAGCCTGGTTTCATGCCAAAGAATGTGTTTTCCATTTTTCAGTCTGTGTGTGAGCATTTCATTTTATGTTAAACACCACGATACACTTAAGTGCTACTCATCCAGGTTTCGACTATATATTACTGTTTAAAAGTTTGGGCTTGGTGAGAATTAAAAAAAAAAAAAAAGGTTTTTATTAGAATTATTATTACTCTCAAATGTTGTGTTTTTTTTTTTTTAATATATTTTTTTGTATATTTTTTTTTATAATTTTAGTGTAAAAAATTTAATATTGTGAAATATGATTACAATTTAAAATATCTGTTTTCTATTTGAATAGATTTGAAAATCTAATTTATTTCAGTGATGGCAAAGCTGAATTTTCAGCAGCCATTACCCTAGACTTCACTGTCACATGATCCTTCAGAAATCTAATTCTAATAATAATTAGAATAATAAATTATAATATGGTGATTTGCTGCTCAGGAAACATTTATTATTATTATCATTGTTAAAAACAGTTGTGCTGCTTAAAAGAACAGTATTTATTTGAAATTTTGACAAGTAAAAATATACATTTCTGTACTGTATGTGTAATATATATATATATATACTCTTAATATATATAACTCTTAATATACAGTTATTTGACCTTTTTATAACAATGACCGGTTACTTCAGTATGTAAAATGTCATAAATCCCCACAAACTAATATTTTATTTCAGATTAATTCGTTAATAATTCATATTAATTCATAATATTTGTAAAAGGTACTTTTATTTTTTACACTTTTTTGAAATAACAATTAATCAGATTTATTTAACATTTTTGGAAGTGTTGCACCACATTACATTTTCGATTAAAGTTTAATTACTACTTTTAAAAATGCCATGAAATTTTGAAACATGAACTTGAAATTTTATATATTTTACACTAGATTTTTAGTTTTAGATTTTTCTCTTTTCACCACAGAAACTCTTATTTGTCATTGAGCCACATGTGATCTACAGTGTGATCTTGTTTTACTGCATGGTCTTCAATGTGCTAAACACAAAAGTCTGCTCACCTTCCATCAGCAGGGCATGTTTCCTCAGTCCTGCTGTCGTGAGACTAAAGCCTGGCAGTCTTAGTACTTAATACATAATGGCAGACGTGCGGCTATTCTTTCTCAGTATCAAAACCTGTCTGATTACCTGCCTTTTATCAGATAAAGCCACAGGGCACAGAACAAGATAAAACAGCAGCGTTGCCTCATTTGAAGAGATCAGGCTATATTTGGCAGAAGCTTTTTATCCAAAGAAACAAAACAACTGAAGAAATCAATATTTCTTTAATAGCCTCAGACACTCAGAGTAGCAAATTACACAAAATTAAAAGCGAGTGGGGTAAATAGTTAAACAACAAACAAGACTGAGGAAAAACTGAGGGAGCTGAGGAGTTCAAGAAAAGATCGTCTTCGCATGCAGGGGTAAATAGTCAATTGGATACACTGAGATTTTCTTTCTAAGCCGTAAAATTATATCTGAAGAGCAGAATCCATTGGTTGTTATGAAATAACTGCATTTTTGAAAGGCCAAAGCCTCAAGACCTCTGCATGCACCGATAGAGAAATTATATCCGGCTATCTTGTTAGAAAATGCCAAAGTAGAGTAACTGATTCTTATTGTCAATTTGGTTTGTGAGCCATGAGATGATTTTACTGTTTTTGCTCGTTTTATGTTTGTAATCTTTATTGTTTACTGGATTCTGTGCTTTTTTACGACATTTCTTGAGCCAGGATTACTGATTGGCATGTGGTGTAGCCCACTACAGGTGATGTAAGGTCGTAGAAACACGGAGGACTGTGTCTTTCAAAAGCAATTACTCAAGAACACCTACTTTCATCTGGCCATGAAGAAACTCCTACCTTATGAAATATGTCTTGAAATTACTCGGGTGTCATAGCAACAACTGAAGGCAAGAAGACATATGACCACATGAAGATAAGTGCAGGCCACACTGAAAACCAGTCCACACAAGATTAAAACTAAATTGAAGAAAAAGGGAACACTGTAAATGGCAAATATAATTGCAAAAAGCTCTCATTTGCTTCTCAGATACAATACTAAAGCAAGCTGAAAAGCAAGTAATGAGATAAAAGACTCTGTATTATGTATTTCCATTATGTTCACTTCACAGCTGTATTCAAAAACAAAGGTACAGTGAAATTAGCATGAACAAATGACTCTAACAAACCAGTTCTTTTAATGAATTGCTCAAAAAGACTTTTTGGTTGAGTCTGTCTGACGAATCCTTCACTTAATTAACTCACTAAATCTGTCAAAGCCCGTATAAACATCTGATTCACTGAAATAACATCTGATACACTTACTAAGTCATGTCAGTCATTTTTTTTCAAAATGAAGCTGTGCATGTTTAAGTTTAGTTTCGTAAATCTTTAAATAGCCCATTTAAACACAATTTGTCCTTTGTGTTTGCAAAAGTTTGGTATTTAAATGACAAAAACAAATATACAGAAAAAACTTAAATAGTTTATTCATGAACAAGTGACTCTAAAGAGCCAGTTCTTCAAACTATCAGAGTCTGATTCATGAATAATGAGTCAGTACCTTTGAATCATTTAAAAAGATTTATTAGTTTGAATCAGTCTGATAAATGTAATAATTTATTTTCTCATTTAATAAACCACAAGTCTTTCAGTCATGTTTGACTCTTAATTAAGCTTTGTGTATTTAAAAATTTTAGAAGCTTTTTACACCCGTTAGGTGAGATTCACTTTGCAGAAGATTGATGCTTACATAACAAAAACAATGTACACAGTCTGATTCATGAACAAATTACTCCAGTGAGCCAGTTCTTTTTATTGACTCGCTCAAAAAGACTTGCTAGTTTGAATTAGTCTAATGAGTCCTTGATCTAATGAACTCATTAACATCGGATTCACTGAATGAACATCTGATTCGCTTACTGAACTGCAACTCTTTCAGTCATATTGGACTAGAAATGCAGCTTTGCATATTTAAAGATTTCAGAAACTCAAGTTTGTTCATATGGCAACCTGTAGTCTAGATTCACTAGTCATTTGTGTTTACAGAAGTTTGCTATTTAAATAACACACGGCAGCTTGGAGCTAATCTCACCAACTCTAAATTTCCCCAGCGTCCGTCACCTCGTAACACATTCCGCACACGTGACCTCAGGCACTGATGGAACCTCTAGCAACATTCCAAATCCTGTGAGTGACACTTCAGCCACACTCACTGAGCAGCGTAATCTCACGGATCAGACTGGAATCTGAAAGCCCCAGCTATGGATGCTCTGGTGTGCTTAGAGGCAGTGGCACCAAAGCCTGGATGAGTCCCACCTCAGCCCCTCCTCATTCTTACCATCCACACATGCTGGACTGGCTCTGGTAGTGCCAGCAATCTGGCCCTTCCTGCAGGCACACCTGGCCGTCTGCCGGGCGATGGTCCTCCTTGGCTGAGTGCTGTCCCTGTCCAGAGTCACGATTTCACATGTACCCGCCACCAGCTGACCTGAATGAAGGACAAAGAGTTTAAAGAAATGTCAGCTGGGCTTTCAAAACCACCTGGATGACAATCAAATCTTTAAGAAAATGTGAATTGTGCCAAATTCCCTGCTACAGCACTAGAATGATGTGGCTGGTTGCCAGGCTGTTGCTTACATGTTCTGAGTGGATTTTAGCATGTTTCTAAGTGGTCGTGAAGGTTTTATGGGTGGTTGCTGGCCCAAGTCAGTAATGTGTGCCAAGTCTAGGGCTGTATGATTAATCAAAATAAGGCTGCGATTTATTTAGCTAAATGTACACACTGCATGTTTCCGAGTGAAGTGCAGCACTGTTTCTATTTACAGACAAGCGGCTTATGATCTGGTGTTTTCAGTGTCTCAAATCGGCTCATTTCACAGTACATGTAAATGCGTTACACAGACTCTTCTCTGCTCTGCTTAAACCAACCAAAACTGAAAATTATGTCATGAAAAAATACAATGGAAGTCAATAGGGACCACATTCTTTAAAATATCTTTTTGTGTGTGTGTGTGTGTGTGTGTGTGTGTGTGTGTGTGAGTGTTAAGCAGAATAAAGTGAGGTACATATAGGTTTAGAATGACTGGAGGGTGAATAAATGATGACAGAATGTTCATTTTGGATGAATGGCCCCTTTTACAACATACACCAAACATCTCCCCATCATTCTATGTAATAAGCCCTTATAAACAGCTATTTACAAAAATAGAGGAATATTAGTATTTTAATATTTACAGTTGTACTGTAAAATAATTGTATTTATACTCTTTTTTTTTTACAATGAAATATTAAAAATATATTATAATTAGTAATATTTCTTATTGTTCAATTAAGGTTATTATTTTTATTATATTGTAGTTTATTAATAGTAATAATTAGTAATGGTAATACTAGTATTATAGTGATTCAAATTTTATATGTAATTAATATATGATAGCAATACGTACAACACAATATATAATTTTTGCATTTTGCAAAACAGCAATTTTAATTGCAATCCCATAGTTTATCAGAAAAATCTCAATTCAATTTTTCCCCAAATTGTGCAGCCCAATTCAGGTTCCTTCTTCAGTGTAAGATATGGATTTTTTTCTTTTGCTCGATTTATCTTCTGGCAGGTGAAAATAATGTCTGATTGCTAAGAAAGGTAATAGCATGGTGCATGATTTGATAGCATAATTGTAGCAGAAATGGTGAGAGATGAGTAGGGATGAGGAATGTGGGATGAGCGATGTGGTTAAGTTTAAAGGTGCATATATAAGCCATTTTATTTTTGCTTTTAATGAGCAGAGAACCTTTGATAGCAGTGACAGTGTTCTACTATACATATGTCAGAAGTGAGTCCTCAAACTGATTAATATGTATTATTAACCATTTTATGAAAATCAGAAAGATGGAAAATAAGCAAAAAAGTAAAGAAAAAAGAATCGGAACATATCGCACGACAGATTTGACCCTGCGTCTCCCATATGAGCACCGCAGTGCACTGTTTTTGTAACTAGCCCACAGCTTTGACAGAATAAATGGATTTTTATGGTGCTGAGCTGTTAGTTTCCCTACTAATATTGTAGACTGAGGCATCACCCTTGTTAGCAGACTGATGGGGACCAAGTTCTGCTGAAGCTGCACACTGCAGCCATTGTTCAATGTTCCTCTATTATCATGCACCTGCATAAACAGGATCTATATACACGCTCTCATCAAGCCAGTGCAATATGCTGGATATGGACCTGTGACGGTGAATCATGTCCTAGCGGTGACCTGTCAGCGGAAAAAGCTTGATGAATCAGGGTGGGCTGCAGATCCACAAACCCAGACAGATAAGCAGGGTACAACCTCTTGAGAGAGTGCTTATGTTAGATGATGATTAATCCAGCGCCAGGACGCCTCAACACCCCCAACCCCCTTACAAAGAAATGCTTATGTATATAATTAGGTTATCCATTGCCAAGCTTTCAACAGGCAGTCAGTCACAACTGGTCATGTTATTACCTGCAAGACAAAAACGTATTAATCTAACCACTACCACTGATCATAAAGAGTGTGCATGTCAATGCACAAGCTATCTCTTTCAGGAATCTAACTGATCATCAGTTTTGTTATTACCATATATCCAGTAAGCAATTTCACATCATTTCGACCCTTAAATAAAAATATGACTTTATATTATTATTATTATTAATGTACAATAAAATATAAACACACACACAAACACACATATATTATATATATATATATATAATATATATATATATATATATATATATATATATATATATATATACATATATATATATATATATATACATACAGCAATAAGAGAGTAAAAATAGATTAGAAAATAATAATAATGCAAAAAATTATTATTTAAAAATGTTAATAATAAAAATAATCAATAATAACAAAACAATGAATAAAGTAAATAATATAATATGTTTATTTTTAATTAATTAATGTATTCATTCATTCATTCATCTTGAGGTCACCAGAAACCACCAGAATTTAGCTTTTCACTTCCATTTCTACTCCTCTCTCTGGTCCTTATAATTGAATGGTCTGTTTTTTCACTGTTTCTGTACACTGTAAAAAAAAAAAATCAAAAGTTGATAAAACCTTTGGAGATTTTTTTTTTCAACTTCTTGTTTTCAGTTTATACAACAAAAAGTCAAAAATCTTCTACAAAAACAAGTTAAGAAAACTCAAAAAACTCCTAGTGCTGGTTGCCTTAAACTCTTAAGTTTTCTCACCTTTTGATTTTTTATAGCTGACAGATAAAGCATGGACTTGATTCGCGAAACCTAAGTATTAATAAAGAATTGTGTTTAACTACTTTAATGACAGGGTGAATTATATTGTGACAGATGCACAACAGACACTAAAATCAATCTAAAAAGATCATAGATATTATTAAAAGTAAACTCCACAGCCAGTAATAAAATGCAAATAATGAAATAAAATAAAATAACTACTGACTGGGGAGGTCTGAGTTACAGTTCAAAATAAAGTATGCCACATAAACAGATACAATCACTCTGATATGATCAAGGATATTGTTAAAAGTAAACTAAGGTGCATAACATTGTAATCCACACCCAGTAATAAAATAAAATAACTCAATTCAATTTATTTTGAGTTCTCCAAGTAACAGTATGTTTCATAGTACTTCAAGCAGTTTTATCTCAGAAGATCAAAGACATTTTGATTCCTTGTGATATGGCCGCTTTAAACCCCATCTACGCTACAAATAGAGACAATTACGTTCACTACTGAAGAAAGCGTCCAATCAGAGAACTGCATCTGACTATTGCAATCATTAGCAGTATGTAGTCTGTGAGCCACTGTGATCGAGTGTAGCTGTGAATGACATATGAAGGTGTTTGTCTGTAGCACATGATGGATTATAGCATCTTCTCGGTTTGATACAACAGCCGCTGGAGTTATTGACATGTAAAATTACCTGTATGTCTGTGTATGTATCCAGCTCAAGTTTGATCTACAGTGTGTGAAATGGTTCATCTGACCAAACATGCATGAGCTCCGACACAAACGATGATGGATGGCGCTTCCACCGCCAGATACAGCATCAGTGCAGAAGGTACTGAATGTAAAAGCACATCCAGGCTAGATTGGTTTGGTTTGCATATACATGGTTTTTTATACATAAATAAAAAAATACAGCTTTTTTACATTTATGAGCATAGCTGCAAATCTGTTTGCCCCAGGCGGCTAGAGAAAAGAAGCCATAACTTTCAAAATCACATGGAGTCCTTGCTCTCAGCCCATCACTGATTCATCAGGATGCGAAGCAAGCCCATCACCTTTTATTACACTCAATATTTCAGGCGACGTTTGAAACGGAGACGGAAATATTGTGAGTTTGTCAAAATAAACACAAAAAAATCTGAAGGAAAGTTCTCCAGACGACCCTTGTTGCTAGCAACTCCCATCATAAAATACCAAGAGAACTTTCAATTCAATCTATTTCTGACCAACTCAGTTGCTGGAGCGCTTCAGTGATTATTGGAACATTTTCAAGAGGTGATTTGATTTTTTTCCCCCCTCTCGATCTGTTTTCCTCTTCTCCAGATATCATTTCTCTCTCTCCTGCTCTTTCTCTCTCTCTCTCCGCAAAATCAAATATCAGCATTCCTCTGAGTTACAAGAATCAGAAGGCATTGCTCTGGTGTCTGCTCTAATAGCTGTACGTTGGCTCTTTCTCTCTTCAAAGACTTCGAATGAAACTGAGGCGCTGGATAAAGTGGAATCGTTGATATGACAGGGCAGACACTTCAGCATTACATCATCACAGAATATCATGCGAGCTCGACTGGCAGGAAATGAGAGCGGCGATGTGGGTGGAAACTCCTCATTATCAAAGTTGCTCTGAATTGAATAATGTATTCTTCAAAATAAACTCTCTGATTCTGCAGACGTGGGACAAAACGCGCTACGGATGTGAAAAATAAACGTTTATGTACAGAGGAATCATTTTGGGTTTGTTGCTGCTTCCATTTTCTCACAAAATATGTTTCTTGCTCGCTGTAACTTAAAGTGTCAGGCCATCAGATAAAAAAGTCATGTGTACTCAGTTTGCAAATCTTACTTTCATCTACAATTAAGAATGAATTGCGAATACAGAAACAAAAGTTTCAAAATGATTTTCTACTATTGAATTGTCACCACAGTCTGAGAGAAATGATGACAAAATAACCATATTTTGCATCATGCATTTATTAAATGCACTCATATTTTTTATTTTTTTGCCAGCTACAAATAAGGGAAATGATCTAAAAATCACACAGTTTTGTTATAATTTGTATTTAAAAAGTAAAATATAACAGTTAACTGAAAAAAGAAATTATTTGCTGCTAAATCAACATTTCTTATTTATTATTATTGAAAAAAGTTGATTATTTGATGAAAGAAGAGTATTTATTTGAAATAGAAATCTGATTTAATGCATTCTTGCTAAATTAAAATATTAATTTCTTTAAAATTAAAAATTATAATAATTAGCCCCAGTTATTTGTCTGTTTATGTTTTATGTAAATCTAATGGTGGTGACACAATTGTGAATCCTTATAAAAAATAATTTCAATTTTTTTTAATAGCCCTCTATTCAAATTGACTTCTTTCTTCTGTCAAGTACTTATTCTTTTAAAAATACATTTTTATATTTCTTGTTTATTTTTCCTAATTTGCAATTTTAGGTGGTAAGTGAATACTTAGAGTAATACCATCTTTTGCAAAAGCATTGCAAACAAAAGAATGAAATGCTACATTTGTGTTAAAAATCTTCTAATAATCATCTCTGATTAATATAAAACTGCAAATGTGGCAACTTAAAACAAATGGCATGCAAAACTGTTGGACCAAACAAGTGCCCAGCTTTTCCCCCTTTCTAAAAAATCTTTATTTTCTCGTCCTGTTGTGTTTGACAACACCCAGCCCTTCTCTCCGTTTCTCCGTGGCGCCCTGGAGGTGAGCCTCACTCCAAAGCTGGAGGAAAAAGCTTCACCATTCATCTCCAACTTCAGGCCCAAATAGGCCGTAATGACTGGGCTCTGATAGACGCCGGAGAGAGAGTCCATAGAGCCATTCATGGAGGCTAATCAGCATGCCAAGAGCAAAGCCTGGCTCTGCAGTGACTGAATGCAGACTGTGAGCGCCCCTCCTTTAATCTCTCACTCATTCATTCTTCCCTGTCGTGGCTTTATGACAAACCCGACGCCGCCTTCTCTGCTGTTTCCCGCCACCTTTCCTCCACTGCCCTTTTTTCTCCTCTGCATCCCATGAGTCAGAGTAAACAATCGTTATAGTGTTAGAACATTGGGCTAATTCAGAGGAAAACACACAATGTGAGATGACGGTATTAATAAGCAGGTTCACCCCAGGACGAGGCATTATGACATCGTTAACACTGCAAGAATACAAGTCGACACTTTGCTAATGGTCATGGGGCCAAAACGCTCCGATAAGCTTCAGATTTTCTCGCATTGTTCTAAAACGCCTCTAAGTGCTGCAGCTTAGATGTGTTAAGCGGCGCAACTTGTGATAGATGATACGCCCTCCCTGTCTGTTTAAATAGCCCCGCTGACAGCAAAATGTCTGATTCATCTCCAACCTCTTCGAGCGCTCTCCCCAGGATCTCCTGTATACTCCAGTGCATGCGTTTTAAGGATGAAAGAGCTGCCAACCATGCATCTCGGAGATGGAGACTTGCTGGCTGTGCTGATCTGAAATTCAAAAGCTATCCTTTACAGGCTGTCAGAAAAGTGATGGAGTGAAAAGGGAGTCTATCATCAGGGGACCAATGCTGGACTCCACCAGCGCCGCACGACGCTATCAGCCTTCATTTTCATGCCAAGATCGTTCAGTTCAATTCTATAACCGAAAGCTTTATGCCGCGCTTATTGCCTTGCAATGCGAGTCAGTTGGCCTCATTTGACTGTTAGATGTTTTCATTAAGAAACAGCACCGGTGACAAATGACAAATATGAATAATGTCATGTTCGGAGGCCGATAAGACAGTTGTAAGAAGACAATTAGAGTATTGCAGAATAATTAGGTATTAAACACAGAGTTGAAGATTGGCCCAGGAATCCAGGAAGTCCAATTCAAGACAAAAAACAGAAAGGTCTGATGAGTACAGTAACTTTACAGATACAGTAAGTTTATATAATGTAATGCAAGTTCATGTTGTGAATTGAGAGGGATGAAAACAAGCTACAGCAAACCTCCATTTATTTATTTATAAAATAAGCTAAACTCATGTATTTTTATTTTATAAAATAACTGCAGTTTATGAAATAAATGTAAAATATTTATCATTTCTTTTGATTTCCATTATTTTATTCAAACTATTCATATAACTACATGGCATAGCAATGGGCAAGTCTTTCATTCCTAGGAAATGCAAAAAGTAAAAAACAATACCTTGAATGCAATGTCAGTCGCTTTGAAATAAAAGTGTCTGACAAATGTGTAAATGAAGAGTTCAGATGCAAAAGCCTCCAAGTACCGTTTTTCTCAGGCTCCTATATGTTTACGTTCAGTTACTTCACTTGAATGGCATTGAAATAACCTATTTATTGCCATTAAAGTGTAATTACTATACCTACACATAGGTGCCTGATAAAAATGCTCATTTTAGAAGAAAATTTAAAATGACTCTTGGAGGCTTTTGCATCTGAACTCTTCAAATGTACATTTAAAATGGTGAATTCAAGTCTCTGTTGACTTGTCTGTTGTCTCCTTAGAGACTATAATAAACAAGACCATAAAAAAGAAATACCACTTGAAGTCAAATTCAAGACAAAAAACAGTAAGGTCAGAAATGAGACAACACAAAGTAGAATTGTTACAGAGACCTCATGACTGTTTACTAGTAAAAAAAAATAAAATCACAACAAATTTATACAATGCAAATACAATCCAAGTTCATTGTATCAATAAATCTTTGGCAAAAATTCAGGTTTTGAATTTAGAGAGAAGAGAAAGCTACAACAAATGTTCATTTATAATATTGGGTCGGGTGGCTTTTGAGCGTTGGTTGGCTTTAGTTTTTTCGGTGTGTTCCAAACTAGTTGGACATCGTCAGCTGTTTGTCAGTCCATTCTACATGTTGAATCGGTGGCATAGCTCAGCGATGAGAAAGAGAACTCTGATTGGCTATTCAGCTTAGTGAAAAATAAACAGAACTGATGAAAGCAAACCAATGACAGAGTAAAGATATCTGTTTCTTTCTTTCAACTGGTGTAAGCAATAATAAAAGGAAGTTCTGCTAACAGCTCCTTCGGTTTCCCTGTTTGAATGCGGACTACAGACTACTGCCACCTGGTGGTGTGGGTCCATTTGTTGTGGGGCCCCTCAAGCGCAGGGCTTGGTGCACCTACACCAGTTGCACCCCCCTAAGGACAGCTTGGGTTTTAGTGCAACTTTTTTTGCCCCAACGCAAGCGATATGAGGCAACGCCACAGTCGGCTTCCCTCAACGCTAGTTCTTTGGCATCGTTTTCCTACCGTTAGAGACTATGGCAAGCCCATAAAAATACTGAGTACAGCTTTTATATTGAGTAGACAGAATTATTGCAACCTGAAATTGTGGACTTTACATCCTGTATCATATATCTTTTAGGTCAAAATTTTTTATGACATGTCCTACAATTCAGCCAGTTGCTATTATCATAATATCAGCTGCCAATAACCTGCTTAAGAGCTTAGGATACTTTATTTTGGGCAGTTTATATCCCTTCCTGTCACCCTATACACCTATTATCCTTGTCTAGATTGGCGCAGTAGTCAGAGGGAGGGTGGGCGGGGGACGAGGGTCTCCTTTAGAGTCAGTAATGACAGTCAGACTGAGATTGGACCTGATGCCAGGTCAGTGTGGCTGGCCTCTGAGCTCAGCAGGCAGCCAAAATCGTTGCTTCCAGAGTCCAATCATACCAAAAAGCCCCTGCAAAGTGTGACTGCAAGACGTCTGCTTGTACGGACTCCTGGGGAGTGCTTTAAACTAATTTATTTAGAATACTTAAAACTTTCACAGAACACTTTAAGACACACATGCCTTCCACAGACCTGCTGCATCCACAGTGTTCCATTTTGTTAATCACTCCATGGTTTTAGTCTGGCATCCATCCTCTTTCAAGCTATTTCCATCAATTAGCAACTGCTGGGGAGTTCAGGTGGCCACAGTAATGGTAATCTTTGTAGCCAACTGTTCGTTTGAAATGCTTAGCGGTTACATTGTATGGGGTTTTTGAGCATTTCTTTCTGTTCGCTTATATTGTCATCATGACCTGAACTTATCAGTCAGAGGAGATTTTGTTTGAACTGAACATCCAATCACAACAAAATGTGAATTTAAAATGCTCAATATAAGTCTCTGTTTCTGAATCTGCCTCCATCTCTGAGAGTGTGGCAAACCCAAGACCATGAAAAGGAAAGTCCACTTTCAAGACACAAAAACAAAAAGGTCAAATATAAGACAATGTCTAGAGTTGTTAGACAGACCTTGTGACTTTTAAGTTGTAAAAAAATACAAGAAATGTACACAATACATTGCAAATATAATGCAAGTTCATTATTTAAAAAATAATTGGCCGAAAATCATGTTTGAATTGAGAGAGATGAAACAAGATACAACAAATGTCCATTTATTTATTTTATTTAAAAAACAACTATAAAATTGTATTTATTTTATAAAAATAACTATATATATATAAAATACAAATAAATGTATTTATTTACATTTAGTCATTTAGCAGATGCTTTTATCCAAAGCGACTTACAAATGAGGACAATGGAAGCGATTAAAATCAACAAAAGAGCAATGATATGCAAGTGCTATAACAAGTCCCAGTTAGCATGTTTTTTTTATTATTTTTATATAATAAATAAAAAGAAAACAGAATAGAAAGCGAATAAAGCAAGCTAGTGTTGGAGGCCTTTTCTGCTTTTGTTAATTATATAATAAATAAAAAGAAAACAAAAAGATTAGAGAAGCTAGTGTTAGTTTTTTTTTTTTTTTAGAAAACAAGCAGAAAATGAATAGAATGCAAGTCTAAAAGGGGCATGTTTTTATTTTAAAGAATAGAATTAGAAAAGAGAGTGCTAGAGTTAGAGGGTCAAATAAATATGGAAGAGGTGTGTTTTAGCCGATTCTTGAAGATGGCTAAGGATTCAGCTGCTCGGATTGAGTTGGGCAGGTCATTCCACCAGGAAGGAACATTTGATTTAAAAGTCTGTGAAAGTGATTTTGTCTCGAATTTCTTACCCTTATGTTGTTCCAAACGCGTAAGACCTTTGTTAATCTTCAGAACACAAATTAAGATATTTTTGATTAAATCTGAGATCTTTCTGACCTTGCATAGACAGCAAGGGTCCAACCACGGTCAAGGCTGAGAAAGGTATTAAGAACATTGTTAAAATAGTCAATGTGACATCAGTGGTTCAACTGTAATTTTACGAAGCTACAAGAAAACTTTTGTGTGCAGAGAAAACAAAAATAACAACTTTATTCAACGATTTCTACTCTTCGGGGACAGTCATCCACTGTTATCAACGTATGCGCATCGCTTTCCTGTGCTTGTAAACCAGGCACAGCACATGCATGTTCTGCGTCAGCAGCACCACATGCATGCGTCAATAATGCCAGAGGACTGTCCCAGGAGAAAGGAAATCCTTGAATAATGTTATTTTTGTTTTCGTTGTGCATAAAAAGTATTCTCATAGCTTCGAAAAATTACAGTAGAACCACTGATGTCACATTGACTGTTTAAATCATGTCTTTACTACCTTTCTGGGCCTTGACCGTGGTAGGACCCTTGCTGTCTATACAGGGTCAGAAAGCACTCAGATTTCAGCGAAAATCTTAATTTGTGTTCCGAAGATGAACAGAGGTCTTGTAGGTTTAGAACGGAGTTTTCATTTTTTGGGCAACTATCCCTTTAAAATATTTATTTATAATAATTATTTTATTATCTGTTTTTTTTCTTCTTCTTCTTCTTTCTGTTCACTCTCATTGTCATCATGACCTGAGCTCACTGGTCAGAAAGACTTTGTTTGAACTGAACAGCCAATAGCAATTCAACAAAATTGAATTAACAATGATGGATGAAACTGCAAATACTTACATTTAAGACTAGTTTTCTTTTTTTTATTATATTTTGTTACTATATCAAGACTACAGCATAACAAATAAAGCAACAAATGAGACCAAAAATGAAGCCTCAATAAAAAAATCTATTAAAAAAAAAATTGTATGCACCTTAATAGCTTAAAATCATCATGCATAAAACAGTTTTACGCATGCAATATGACATAGTTCCTAGTGAAACAATTTTAAAAAGAAAAAAATTAAGGTTTCATTTCATCCTTAAGGAAAAGTGTGTCATTATCATATTAATGTTAACCTGCATGAAATTGCGCTAACTATTAGCAAGACTGTAAAAAAAAAAAAAAAAGGAAAAGTTGTTTCAGCGGTGAAGCAGGTTATTATTTTTAATGAAAGCTGAAATTTTTTACTTAACATGCACTGCAGAATCATTCACAATAACGGCATAAATGTGCTGCTTGGGCAGATGCCTCCTGCGGTTCTCTCTATCACTATGCTGGAGGTCACTGTTCTATTCCTTGGCACTTTGTGAGAAGCAAACCCATGCGTTCTCCAATTATTTTCTTAAAAGCCCAGTTACTGTGGCAACCAGGCCAACATGTTTTGTTTGCCATGGCGGCAGGCCAGCTCAAACCTTTAAGCTGTTCAAAGCAAGCGCACACATAATGGGTGACTGCTCTTGTGGTCTCAACCTTACACCTATACTGATATCACACGCACTACGAGCTCCAAACATAACTTAATGATAGTGTCACTTTACTAAGAACTTTATCAGTTGGTTAAAAGTAATGTCATCTTCAAAGGCTGTCGATCGAATCCCAACTCGCCTTTATGCTGTATTTTAAGATTAGTAGTAAAAAATAATTGTCTGTTCTCTGAGCTAAAAAAAAACATTAGACACTGGTCATGAACATGTCTGAACTTTTTCACACGGCTGAGACTCTTATGCAACATGGATCAATTTTATGTGGCAGAATATTTTTGCTTTTGCTTTCCAAAGCACATAGAAGATAAAAGATGTCAGACTGAAATCTGGGGTGTCACACCAGCACCTACAGGACTTGAAGCATTTTCTTACTCATCTATCTATCTATCTATCTATCTATCTATCTATCTATCTATCTATCTATCTATCTGTCACTTTCTTTAGGTGCATCATAGTGTATATCACAATCCAGTCTCTGCGCTTTCCACATAATCATTTATAATCACAAATGATTGTGAATCTTTTTTTTTTTTTTTAGTTACAAAGACAGTCAGTTAATGACATTGTTACAAATGTAGCATCTCCTTAAAGTAAATAAATGGAGTACCAATTCAAACAGATGATCCTTGGTTTGGCCTTAGGCTAGATTTAAGCACTACATATTGACAAGTACACGAAAGGTCATGCGCAAGTCCTTTTTATTATCAATTCTGATGCCAGCTGAATGCAGAGTACTGATGCATATACACTGGCAAAACATACATGTACTGTATATAATGAAATACATATATGAAAAACAGGTCATTGTTTCATTGAAAGGTGTTTGCTTTGCAAACGACTTACAATATGTTACCCTGCACTGTAAAAAAATAAATTATATATATATATTGTATATAATGAAATACATATATGATATATATATATATATATATATATATATATATATATATATATATATATATATATATATATATATGTTCAAGTTACCCTACCATTCATCTATTTATATAAAATTACAAAACATGTAATTTTACTGCAAAATATTCTAAAACATTAAAAATAACATTTCAGATTTACCTTATGATTTGAAGTGAAAATGTATATTTAACAAGGCCATATACTTTTACAATAAAATATTGTTGAAATTATATTTTTATAATTAAGACTTAGAAACCACCTAAGAGACATTCCCACAAAGCCTTCCACAAACCATTATTTGGAAGTTCTTTGTTATCAGTTATGTACATCTGACTATTTTATGTTGCATTTTATGTTATAGTTAGTTTCCAGTCACTGGTTTTTGATGTTGTGTATATCTTTACATAGCCCTTAAGAGGCCAATTTTGAACAGTCATCATCTGGCCTTTTACTGCGCCACCTGTACAATTAGCTATCATCACATTTTACAGTAACAGAGATTTTAACAGCTCAAATACCTTGGTATAGCCTATTATTATATGGTTTAATGACATATATGCAGTTAAGAACTATAAATAACGTAAAATGCCAAAAAGTCATGTTATAACATAGGCTAATCACTATATTTTCATGGTAAAGTTCTAGCAACCACAACTTGTTTTTATTATAATTATTTATCGTAAAATTATAATTTACGTGTTTTCCCCCCCGCAAAATTCATTGCATTCTGACAAAGACCGTTAAGGCTTACCTTCGCCGAAGAAATGCGCTTGAATCAAGAAGAGCAGGAAAAAGCCCAGCGCCGCTCCCGCGAGCGCCCACGCCACACGGAGATGCTGCATCTTTCTGAAGATCGGATGCGTTTACAACAGCACATCCATCCCGGCTCGACACTGAGTAAACATTCCCTTATTCTCAGGACGGACAGGCTGTGTAAGGACACTTTCCATGCGGACAAGCCTCTGCTGGTAGTGCGGAACTGCTCAGCGACAGGTTTCTATTCGGAGAGATTAAAGTTCAATGCAAGAGAGTTTCGACGTGGCATCTGATCTGACACTTCGCGTCCCGTTAACCGCTGCATAGTCCCAAAATATTTAGCAGGCACCGCGCCGCATGTCTTCACACATCCACACGCGAGCCTCGAGCTGCATAAACAACTGTCGCCCCCGGAATCCCGTTAAAGTCCAGGAAAAGAACTCGCACGCGTCCAGCCTCGCGCGTCGTTCCGTTGACTTCCCAGCAGAAACTGTGCGGACGCGCGTGCGTCTCCTGTTTAACTCAGGCTGCGGGTCTGCACGCGAGTTTCGTCTCGGTTCAAAATCGACGTCATCACTGTTAAATCTGTCAATCTCTGAGCGATTCCACTTACAGAGCGCGCGGGAACACCTGGTTACAGTAGGCCAACAAACATGTTTTATTACGAAAATGTTTTTTTTCTCTCTCTCTCTCTCTTTAATTCTAAATGCATAGATATAGATGCAGTATTGGGATTATTATTTTTTCTTTCTTTTTTTTCTTTTCATCTAACAGATCAGGAATACCGTCTTCGATCTGGTGAAAATCACATTTAATATGTTTTTTTTTTTTTTTTTTTTTTTTTTAAAAAGGGGGAAGTTGGCATTAATATTAATACACTGTAACATGTTAAATTACTGTTAAAAATGTCAGTTGCTAGAACTTTGCTGTAAAAATACAGTGATGGTATTGCAAGCATTTTGGTGACTGTATATTTTCTTTTCTAACTTAATAGTATGAAATTGGTACTGATAATCTTTAATTAAATGTGTAAGGCCACACATTCAATCAAACAAAAATAAACACACCAGGGTAAATTACATGACTCAAAACAGTAAATATTAACTAACGTGAATGCAACACAAAACCCTATGCAAAAAAAAAAAATCAGTAGGGACCATTGGGGTTATTTTGGACCCCATTGACTTTAATTGTATGGACAAAAGCAGTTGTTTAATTTATTTTAAGTATCTTATTTTTTGTTACGCAAAGGTTTGCTTTTTATCATTTTTAATTTTAAAGGGTACCCCATAGTTTACATATGCAAGTCAAAATTGGTTTCTTACATTTTCCATCTTACATCTATGTACGTAATTGCATAGGCATGGTTAAATATCACGTTGACGTTCAGATTTATATTTAGTAAGAAAGTAAATATCAAGCTGCCATTTACGAGGTGCTTTTATCCATTACAGTACATGCTATTTATAACAGTGACAATCTTATTAATATATAAATATATATATAAATTTATATTAAAATATAAATTTAACACATATATGAATCCCAGTAGGAAGATTTGCTTTCTCATGCTTATTAGTTTTCATTTTGAAGGTTTTTTCTAAAACTTCTCTAAAAAGTCATCTACATTCAGTGATGGATAGCTATTTGCTTTGTCTCTTGATGATATAATTAATAGTGATCTCTTTTAATGCATATATTCAGATTTAAGAGTAATCCATTTTCTCTGCCGTTGATGTCACTTTTCATATTATGCCCGAGTACAGCTGTCCACACATGACATCCCATCACATTCTCATATTGTTCTCACGTACTCCGAGCTTCAGTAAAAGAATAGCAATCAATCAGCGGGGACCCAATTAAATATGTTCAGAATACCGCACCACTGTAAAGTCAAGCTGCTACTGAAATACCCTGCCCTATAATAACATGTTCCCCCTGTGTTGCCAATATATCTCCTACAGATCTAGTCTTTTTTTTCTCCCGCTCTATCTCTAAATTTCCATTTTGTCTAAGGGGAATATCTATATTTGACTCTGCAGTGTTTGTCACTGTATGAAAATATGTGGCGGGACAATAGACCCAGTTCCAATTTATTAAGCCCGCTTTCATTTATTTACTTTTTACATTTGTTTTCCATAGTAATTGCAACGTCTCAGTGGAGGCACTGGAAAGTGATATTGGTGTGATAATGTATATATAAGCAATATGAGCCAGACCCAGTACCCTATTTTGTTTTCTATTTTTGGTGGATGAAAGGTAAATTTATTCACACCAACATAATTCCGGCTTGCAAATAAAAGAAACCCATAGAAACCAAATGCTTGAGTATGAATATTTATATTCGTCACATATTTAGCAACAGCTATTATGGAGAAAATAAACAATGTGATTTAAACAATCACTGAAATTCCACATTAGATAAATATCTTGAACCGAACTGAGAAACTCAACATTTCAATTCATAGACTTAATCTCTCAGATCAATGCAGGGACGAGCCGCTGTTTGTCCTTTTTAATCTAAATCCCTTTCCTTGATTTGGAATCAGAAATCCATTTGTTCAGAGATCGTCTAAAACAAATTACGAGAAGAGCATCAGCACCAAACTTTAGATTTGAAATGAGAAAGATTACTTACTAAACATTTATCTCATGCTAATGAGAGCATTAGATACCAGATGAATTAAAGGGAGAGTTCACCCAAAAATGAAAATCTGGAATACAATGGAAGTCTATAGGAACTGAAAATGTTTAGTTACTAAGTTCCATAGAAGACAAATTTTCATGCAGGTTTGAAAGATTAAATTAAATTTAGTACACCTTTTGTGCTATATTCCACATCTTCTGAAGTCATATGAAAGATTTATGTGAAAACAGATCCAAATTATGTAGTATTCACTGATACTCTTGTAGTGCTTCACTGATAAAGTGTAGTAGGCCTTTAACCATTGCGACCGAATAATTGAATCAATGAGCTGAACTTGAGATTCAAACCGTTTGAGTGCAAAACGGTTTGAATGCAGTTCAGGGTATTTAAAAAACAACATGTGCTAATGTGTTTTACAGTCAGGATAAAAATAAAGTGGAAAAAAAAAAACATGTTAATGAATCTTGACTCACACCATCTTCCTGTCTGAGAGCCAAGGGCGCTCTCACCTGCACTGTAATGTTATGCAGCATTTCTGTCACCGTTATCACTGCAACACTCTGGGGGAGCAAAGCACAGACCACCGCTTGGCTGCTGAATGTCCCTAAAGCAGTTTACACTCCACAATACATTTGCCGTCACGGCGAGTCTCCTTATAATCAATATCTTTGTCATTGTCAGAATTAGTCACAGGGCCTCTCCACTGACCCTGGGAATCCTGCACCTTGATGAATCTGTGAAAATGAAGTCTAGCAAATCACATCTAGTGAGCAAAGCAATGATTGTGTAAAAGTCACAAATTGCTCTGGAAAATACTCTCATTTAAAGGAACCCGTTCAGCCAAAATTGTAAACCCTGTCATTAATTACTCACCTTCATGTCGTTCCAAACATGTATGACTTGATTTATTCCATGTAACAAAAAAGAAGGTAATTTGTGTTTTTTGTTCATACAAAAAGTCAATAGAGTTGGGTTATTTTGGGCCCCAATGACTTTTAATGTATGGAGCTGAAGGGGTCATGACATGAGAAATCAAATTTGCCTTTATTTTTTGGCACATAAGAGGTCTTTACCATTAAAACATCCTGCAAGTTGTATAGCTTAAAATGTCCTTCTCAATATAAACAAAGCATTTATTTAAGCAAGCTTCAAAAATGGCTCGTTCTGGATCCGAGGGGCAAGGAGATGTCACCTGGGCGCAGTCATTTGCATAAACACTGCCTCCAGAGCAAGACATCGATGAATAGTCATCTTCTCATCATAAGCCCTGCCAACTGGCGTTCAGTCGCTTAACGGCTGACACTTGATCACACTGAATGCAAATGGAAATTACAATCACTGCAGCTACTGTATCTTGTCTACACTGGATACAGTATACAGACGCGCGTTCACTTTCTGACACAATCCACACACTCGAGTCTGTCATTAATCGGACAAATGGATTGAAAGAACGTTCATTTTGATGCGTTTGGTTTAAACAGCTTGTTCACGTTTTTGTCTAGATATCAGTAGGATCCCAGCATAAGGAACAAGTGGATGGTTTATTTTTAATGGCATCCTGGATAGTGTCTGAGGATTGATCAGAGAATTTTGATTTGTAAACAAGGCACAGTGTCATGGAGAGTTCACAAAGAAACATTTGTTGGAAGATGAAGCGGTACTAGATCTAAATGATTTAATAATGCTTTGTCTGGAAATTACAGTTTTATTTTGATCATGTTGTCAAAACATGCAATAGTGAGGGGGCATTGATAGTGTTTCCTATACAATGACGCTAGCCAATCATAACAGTGGCCGATACCTGAGAAGCCTTAAAAGACACACCCCTTAAAAACAGACTATTTCAGAGAGAGGTTCAGAATGAGGGTTGAAAATAAGAGTTTCTTTCACATATTTGTTTGTTGGGTTTTTTTGTTGTTGTTTTTTTTTTGTGTGCAAATCCCCTAAAGGAACATATTAAAATAATTATTTACAATACAATACAATAATTATTGTGACATTTCAGCATGTGTTGAACAAACTGTAAAGTAACTACATTTTGGGAAAACCCAACCTGCTCTGATAAGAAAACATAACTATTTTACAATTTGGTAATTTTGTATTAATCTGTATTATTGGATTCATACAAAAACCTATTATTTTTAGAAAAAATCCCCCAAATAATGAATAAGATTACTTGAATTCATACAAATTCACAACCAGTTCAAAAAGAAAAAAAATAGTTATGATTTCCCATGAGATTGTGTTGGTAAAAGCACATAACAAATATTCTTGAGTCTGAACAGATAAGATTCCTCTTTATTGGGAAACTGCACCCAAGATTTTTCTTGATTTTTCAATGAATAATGACTTCAAACTCTGTCTGTTTGTCACATAATGCTATCATCTGGATTGTATTGCATAGACTACTTTTATGATGCTTTTTGTCATTTTGAAGCTTAACAGCTCCAGTCATCACTTTCATTATATTAAAGTGGCCAGAATATTCTTTTAAAAAATCATCTGTTCAATATCATACAGATTCAGCACCACATGAAAGTGAGTCATTTCTGGAAGAACTATCACTTTAACACAAGAAAAAAAGCACATCCGATTAGAATGACAATGAATAGCAGGTGAAATGACTCACAGCTTTCGAAATCAAACACATTTGATGCTGATGTGCAGATGTAAGACTTTCTGCTCTGACAGGTGTTCGAATCACAGGATCGTGGCTTCTAGAGTGTGAAACCTTCATTCCAATTCAGCATAATTAGTCATGACAGATTTTAACCAAACAAAATACAAGAAGCTTGAAGAAGAGAAGAAATTTATACACTTTGAGGAAGTGCACCCCCAACCAATGTCTAACCGCACAGCGCATCCTTATTACAGTTTGGGCTGTGCAATCCAATTTGGATGAATCCCATTAACTGTGACATCTGCCTTCACAATATGCATTCCAGTAAATCTGCTGCATTTCAGCAATGTTTTTTCCGTTTCAAGATATGTTGATCCATATGGCATTCAAATCTCAGGCTCTTGTTTAGTTAAACTGGAACCATATATATATATATAAAACTGTATTGTGGAGCTGTAACTGTATCCTTTGATATGAGCATGAGCGATGAGTTTCTGCTGTCAGAGGTAATCAGAACGGATTAAGCCTCACAGTTTTACTCCCAGACAGTCCGAAAGAAAAACTGATGGTAGAGATCCCAATCAAAGAGAGGTGGGAAACTGTGACAAGTCCAGATACGTTGAGTGATAAGAAGGCGGGGGCTCTTCTTCTCTCGCCTGCCCGGAAAGACTTTTGTAATCAATCTATGCAGACTAATTCGGGCCAGACTCCAGTGTTTCAAAAGAGGTGGAGAAGGGAAGTGAGAAATGGTCTGACAGGCCAGTGTAAAGCTGTAAAGTCATGGGTCTGCAGTGCAGTACATTTTCATACCCCCATAGTGGATAAAATATTAAATTCAATTTGTAAAGTTGGAGCATATTAATTAGTCGCTGATGCAGTGGGCAAATTTTTAAAAGCCATTTTAGTTATTCATAGTGTGATGGTGTTACATGAAGTGCAATTTGATGTAACAATTATTCTTAACCATAATTCAATTGGATTGTCCACTTTAGACTTGCCACGGTGAAAAATGAAACATTGGCTAAAAATATCAGAGAGGTAAACATTAAGAATGAAACTTACTTACAGTAACAACAGTTCCTAATAAAGAGTTTGTGAAACAGTACATTTCCTAAACGAGCCCAATGGAAGCCAGATGTTATTTAATGAAGTATCTAAATTACACAACAAAAGATGTGACTTTTATGTGAGACTTTTATTTGAACAACTATGGTCAGGAAAAGGATGCGGTATACAGTGAACAAAACAAAGCATAGATATCAATATCACCACATTTAAAAAGCCGAGACTATTGTAGGCATGAACAAACTCACAAAGAATGACCCGTTTTGAATGTTGGTTGAGGTTTAGTGAACAACACTGAATTTAGGCCTATTATTTAACATCTTTTTAAATTTAATTTTACATTAAATTTAATGTAAAAAACAAAGTTTATCTGACTACCTTGCATTATTATGTAGGCTATTATGCAACGAAAACAGACCATACGCTATCACAGGAGCATGTTGCATCCAACCAGTATCATTGATATAGTCAGTCAAAATCGTAAAAACTTTTTTTACATGAAATAATATAAACTTGATCTAAAACAAAATACAACAAAAAAACTTATTTCATTTCTGCAATAGCTGCCAAGGCAACTTTTTTTTCTTCATTTAACTTGATGAAACAACTAAAACTGAAATAAAAAATAATAAAAACTATTTAGTTTTTAGTTATCCTTAAAAAAACAAAACAAAGCGAAAATATGAAAATAAAAACTAATTCAAAATATTAACAAAAAATATAGTATCTCTATGATAGCAAAATGATGGTAAAATAACGATATTTTCAAAAGCCATGTGTGGGTTTTTTAAAATGATGTATTTATGACAATGAAGATTCTACAGTATTTACCATTATCTTCTGTTGTAATGGACAGATATGTAGCTCTCTCAAAAAATGTCATTAAAAAACCCTTGTTAATCATTATGTTAAAATCTTGTTTCAAAGAAAACTTTTTTGTTGTTAATTATTAGTAATTCATGCATCAGCAGATATATATAATTTGTTAAAAAACAAAATCAAAGCAAATCTATTTTCCAAAAATTAAGTTAAGACTTAAGAATATGACTAATACTGAATAAACAGCCTATAAGGTAAGTCTATAAAATTGCAGTCCCAAACTAGTTTTTGTTAATACAATTAAGTTGGTATGAGCCAACACAGTCATTTAACAAATACAAAATGACACAAAGTGAAAATAACATGGTATTTTTGGGTTATGGAAACAACAGTTACCATGGTGAATATACAATACTAACATGAACTGTTAATGTAACGTGGAAACTGCTCCTGAATAGAATGAATATCATACCTTCATGCAAATCCTTTCCAGCTAAAACACGCAGTAAAAGTTATGTGATTTATCGGTACTGTACTTTTATTTCATGCATTGCATGCTCGTAGTTTCTGCGCTTTAGTGAAGTGATATACAGCGCGGCACAAGTTTGCGTGTGCTATAGATGAGTGCATGCTACGAACACGGTATAACATCTGACAGGACAGGATAGTTTGCTTTTCTGAGGTGAGAGACTTATTTCATAACAAGTTACGAAAAAAATAACGATAGAATACAGAAGTGTCAACAGCTTCATGCACATCTTTTAAAATAAAAGTCTCGCATCAGAAAAACATTTAGAATTACGTTTTTTGTTTTTGATGTCATTTCTTTGGCCGTACACTCCGTGACCTACTCAGAACGGACCCACCAGTTGAGAAACACTGTAAATTTAAGTGATTACAATACTTTTGTTTGAATCAGTGTTGCCATTTTTGTCATATTCCAGAGTGCCACGCACAAATTTCTGACATTATCACATTTACTTTTACTTTGCAAACTCTCAATTTGTAACGTCTTCCTCTTTATTTCCTGTTTAGCCATTTTACTATACTTCTGCCTATTTCTGAAGGTGTTTTTACCCTTTTAGAACAAAAAAAAATCTTCAAGTTATAAAGTCAAAAGGTACTACATGACAGAAAAGACCTCATGTGTAAAGTCAATATTTACTGACTGAAACAGCAGTGCCCTGGTCAGTTCGAGGACAGATGGATGATCTCAAAGAGAATGTAAGTGTGGAAAAGCAGATCTTTCTCTAGTTCTGAAGTGTTTTCCATGCAGGGCAGGGCAGTATTATTATGGACAGTATTGATTTGAGAGAACAAACTTTTTGCCCACTGACCGTGATGCACCGCTGTAGCAAGTGTTTATGAAATGGATAGCATGTGTGAAATTAATTATTGACAGATTCAAATGTGCCATCCACAACGGCGTAAATGTGGATGGTAAGCAGTTTTTGACAAACGCTTTGGATAAATCATTCAGACAAGATGTAGTGACAAGCAACTGAGCTTAAAAAGGTTTTCTTGCGAATGATGCAGATGTAGATTATCAAGTTATAATGCTGTATTCACTTGGCTTGTCAAAACATAGCCGACATCTGTGACCATATTTCTAAAGTGATATATCATTCGGTACAGTGTAAAACGCTGCCGATTTCCAACATAATCACTATCGCTGTGCAGCGAGTCAAAGGCAAAATCTCAGTCGCATGATTCTATGAGCAATGACTGAAAAAGAGATTGCTTATTAAAATCTAATATCTTGTAAAGGATCAGTAAAATGAAATAGAGATTTGACTAAAATATTGTTTAGGCCAGAGATGTAATCACGAAAAGGCATTCCACTGAGGATAACTCCATTTTCTCAAACTGTTGGAGGCATTACCACCAAATTGAGAGAGAGGAGAAAAAAGTTAATGTGCTTGTAAAAGATGGGCCACTTTATGAATTTTACTGCCCACAGGTCAGATGGGAATACATTCATTCTATATTCAGTGCAGAATTTATACCAGTTTCTCGTCGTTGCTATGCAAAGCACACAAGAACATTTTCAAGGCAAATCATAAAGCATCTGCCCTTCAGTGGTGAAGATGGAGAAACAATTCTGAAAACGTGTGTATGCCTCTATGTGTGTGTCTGTCCTTTAATACTTCTCTCAGGACGTGCCATTTTTTAATTATTGCTCTGTATAAAGGTCAATGACATGCTCATTTTTTATCCAGATATATTAATTCATTCAAAAATACTTGCAATTTATAAATGTTTTTCATTTCTCAATTAAGACTCATTTTGATATTTTTTTTTGGGGGGGGGGGGCACGGGGGTTGAGTGCATACAATAAAAAAAGTCAGGATTGTGCAACTGACCTCAAAAAAAAAAACTTTATTAAATAGTTTAACATAACCTGATCATATCTCCGATATATATATATATATATATATATATATATATATATATATATATATATATACATGTGCATCTCAATAAATTACAATGTCATGGAAAAGTTCATTTATTTCAGTAATTCAACTCAAATTGTGAAACTCGTCTATTAAATAAATTCAGTGCACACAAACTGAAGTAGTTTGTCTTTGGTTCTTTTAATTGTGCTAATTTTGGCTCACATTTAACAAAAACCCACCTATTCACTATCTCAACAAATTAGAATACTTCATAAAACCAATAAAAAAAAACATTTTAGTGAACTGTTGGCCTTCTGGAAAGTATGTTCATTGACTGTACATGTACTCAATACTTGGTAGGGGCTCCTTTTGGTTTAATTACTGCCTCAATTCGGCACGGCATGGAGGTGATCAGTTTGTGTGGCCTTCAGCTCATCTGCATTTTTTGGTCTCTTGTTTCTCATTTTCCTCTTGACAATACCCCATATATTCTCTCTGGGGTTCAGGTCTGTGAGTTTGCTGGCCAGTCAAGCACACCAACACCATGGTCATTTAACCAACTTTTGGTGCTTTTTGGCAGTGTGGGCAGGTGCTAAATCCTGTTGGAAAATGAAATCAGCATCTTCAAAAAGCTGGTCAGCAGAAGGAAGCATGAAGTGCTCCAAAATTTCTTGGTAAACCGGTGCAGTGACTTTGGTTTCCAAAAAACTCAATGGACCAATACCAGCAGATGACATTGCACCCCAAATCATCACAGACTGTGGAAACTTTACAAGCAACTTTACAAACTGGACTTCAAGCAGCTTGGGCTATGAGCTTCTCCAGCCTTCCTCCAGACTCTAGGACCTTGGTTTCCAAATGAAATACAAAACTTGCTCTCATCTGAAAAGAGGACTTTGGACCACTGGGCAATAGCCCAGTTCTTCTTCTCCTTAGCCCAGGTAAGACGCCTCTGACGTTGTCTGTGGTTCAGGAGTGGCTTAACAAGAGGAATATGACAACTGTAGCCAAATTCCTTGACATGTCTGTGTGTGGTGGCTCTTGATGCTTTGACCCCAGCCTCAGTCCATTCCTTGTGAATTTCACTCAAGTTCTTGAATCGATTTTGCTTGACAATCCTCATAAGGCTGCGGTTCTCTCGGTTGGTTGTGCATCTTTTTCTTCCACACTTTTTCCTTCCACTCAACTTTCTGTTATCATGCTTGGATACAGCACTCTGTGAACAGCCAGCTTCTTTGGCAATGAATGTTTGTTGCTTACCCTCCTTGTGAAGGGTGTCAATGATTGTCTTCTGGGCAACTGCCAGATCAGCAGTCTTCACCATGATTGTGTACCCTAGTGAACCAAACTGAGAGACCATTTTGAAGGCTCAGGAAACCTTTGCAGGTGTTTTGAGTTGATTAGCTGATTGGCATGTCACCATATTTTAATTTGTTGAGATGGGTGGGTTTTTGTTAAATGTGAGCCAAAATCATCACAATTAAAAGAACCAAAGACTTAAACTACTTCAGTCTGTGTGCATTGAATTTATTTAATACACAAGTTTCACAATTTGAGTTGAATTACTGAAATAAATGAACTTTTCCATGACATTCTAATTTGTTGAGATGCACCTGTATATATATATATACATACATACACATATATACTGCTCATTAGTATGTGAAAAAGAAAGTTTGGTGGTGCAAGCAATGTGCAGAAAGATGGCCAAGTTAATTCATTTTGTGAGGTGAGAAGCCCCCCAAATTAATATTTCTTCATTAAAAGTCATATTATATATATTTTTTGAACATTATTCGAACATGATTTAGGTGTGAACATTTTACTTGGTTATACCAAATGACATTCATTAAATCACATTAGTTGTTCAATTCAAACTTTTCTTGAAAATGTGTTTTTCAAAAACATATGAAACTAACATGAACACAAAAGTACATTTCTCAGAATTTGGCATGTGTTTAAAACTAGATTTTTTTAGAAACATCTTTCTATTTATTTGTCATTGACTCATGAACAGATGTCTCAGTGTTGTTTAAACATTCCAATGCATGAGTATATGACACTGTGCCAAGTTTAAACAGTTTCAGACTCGTCTCGAGACCAGTGCTTTCTGTTCCATTCAGTTTGTGTCAATTAATGAACGTGTGTCTGGGATTACGGAGATCATCTCAGGAACTTCCAGAACAAAGTGATTTTTCTGGTTTACACCTGGTAGCGTTCATTGAGCTTATGAAAAATGAATGTAGATGTATATCATTACAAACAGATGTATGAAATGTAGGGTAACAATACTATTTCAAGTTCTTACCTGAGGTTTAAGCCGATTATAAACAAACAGGTCGATACGGTCAAATACTCACAGAGAAGGCGGGGTTAGATGGAAAAGGGGGGATAAAAAAAATAGATGAGTAAATTAACAAAATGACCTTGGTGGCATCCAGGCTCTATGCATACGACAATTTGTTTTTAGAGACAGGAGAAAGCATTCCGACGTAAGCTATTCTTAAATTATTTGAGCCACAAAGAGATTCCGCAACAAGCAAAGGCATCAGCTGCTTTACATTATTCACGACTTACACAATGGCACTTCTGGCACGTCTCCTGCTTTCAAATTGAACTTGATTTAGTTAAGCTGGGTGAGCTGGAATCTGTGGATAGAGTGGCCTGCCAGACGGCAGGGAGGAGAGTCACTAACAGACACGCTGCGGTCTACATACGGCGCGAAACGCCGGTGACCTTCTGTCCTGAAAATTTAACAATGCTTTTGTTCTGAAAGTATTATATTTGCGGATGATGAACCGCGTCTCACTGCAAGTTTTGGAGGGTGAACGCTGGGAATGTGAGAGATTCTTTTTGATATTGCCACGAAAAAACCTAATATAACACATATTAATAGGATTTGACCAGGACTATATAGTGCCAATACAATCTAACATTTATTGCTCCTGAGAAAAAGAGCAAAAGCAAGAAACCAAGGTTTCAGGGATAGAGCAGTAGAGAGATTCTGTTTCCCAGAGACGGCCAATGAAGCTTAACAAAGCCATGTTTCAAAATGTATGAATGTATCAGCTGGAATTACACTGCTCCAGTTGAATAAATATCTTCAGGGTTTCTCTTCCCTTGTGTCCACTGAATGAGCTCTTGTAAACACACTCGTTCCCTCTTTCTTTTTCCCCGTCTCATTCTCTCTCGTTTTTTTCTCACCCTCAATATGTTTTGCAAACAAACGGACTGACTGATCTATCGGAGGCTTGTGTGGAAGTGTAGAAGGGATCTAAATGTCAGAGCGTTGTTCGAACGGAGGAAAAGAATTACACCATAAACCACATTAATTGAGCGGCTCCATTATCCGCTGGCTTTATTAAAATAGCAGCTCATTTAGTTGTTGCGTGCCAGACTTTTCATATTTCTTTCCTTGCGCTGCTATCAAACTTGTTTATTTTCCCAAAGCAGTTTACTTCCAGGGCTATAAACCTTTGGACCAAATAAATTCTTCCCTCTATTTTTGTTTGATTGCCTGTTTTTGATTCTTTTCTCCTTTTCTCTCATGTGATAAGTAGTAGCTACTTTTTGCAATGAGTAGAGCAGTAGCATGTCAAAATTCTACATCACTGCTTTTTAATGTTGCTTTGTGTGTGTATTCCGCCATACTAATGTGTAAGGGGTTTTAATAATTCAACTGTTCATTCAGTTTTATTCTAGGGAATCAGTTTGTTTGAATGAGAATGAAAAGTTTAAAAAACACTTTCATTTTGCAGAAGCTTTTATCCAAAGTGACTTACATTGTATTCATAAATTATTTGAGCAGTTTTGCATTACTTGGGAATCAGTTGAGTGAATGATTTTAAGACTGATTAATAAAGACAGTCATTTGTTTAGTTCCTGAATAAATCAGTGTTTTTGAACAAATCAGTTGACTGAATGATTCAGTTACTCATTCATAACATTGCTGATTGAATCAGTGTATTTGAGCAAATTGGTTGAGTAAATGATTCAGTGACTCACTCAAAGACACTTGTTTTGTTCTTGAATGAATCAGTGTTTCTGAACAAACTGATTGACTTAACAATTCAGTGACTCATTCATAATGTTTCTGAATGAATCTGTGTATTTCAACAAATTGGTTGATTAAATGATTCAGTGACTCACTCAAAGACACTTGTTTTGTTCTTGAATGAATCAGTGTTTCTGAACAAACTGACTGACTTAACAATTCAGTTTCAACAAATTGTATGAGTAAATGATTCATTAACTTACTCAAAAGATTTTTTCCTGAATGAATCTGTGTTTCTGAATAAATTGATTGACTGAATGATTCAGTGACTCATTCCTAACATTCCTGAATGAATTAGTGTTTTTAACAAATCAGCTGAGTGAATCATTCTGTGACTTATTAAAAGACAGCCACTTGTTTGTTCCTAAAAAATTCTGTTTTGTGATGAAATTGTTGAATGTTTCAAAGAGTTTGTTCACTCATAAAGACAGTCACTGTCTTAATGATATAACCTAGAGAAAGAATTACTGAATCTCTCCACCACTAATGTACCAATTAAGAGTCTTCCTGGTATATAAGCACTATTGGAACATAACTCTGCAAACTATTTTATATAGTTTTATTCTAGTTGTATTTTGTATTTACATTTAAATGTAATTTTGTTAGTAGTTTGTAGTTCATCTAAACCTAGTTTTCATTGAGCTATTCTTAATGTAGCTCTCCCAACAGTACTTTTGTTTTTATTTTAAAAAAGTTTATATAATACAAATGGGAGCTATGAGTACCTGTTGTTTTGCAAATCTCTCTAAATAACCAGTGAAAAGAGTTCCTGTATGATCTGCTTTAGTGTTCACTTGGGGGAACGCCTTTATAGGGGGGCTGAAGCTCATGTAATGGAAATCCAAAGTTAGCATTATGGCTTTCAAACTGTTCAGTTACTTAGGGAGTCTCTTCCACCCTTTGCATCTGAAGAGCCAATTTAATGTATCCCATCCATGCTCTTAAAACGGTGAAGAAGCAGCACATCAGAGGGATCCAATGTCTCATAAGCACTTTAGAGGGGATGGTTCTAAGAAATTCAATATTTTTAAGCTTTGAAAGGAAGTTTAGAAGATGCTGGGGTTCTTCACGCCACCTCATCACATGCATAATAAAGCATATGCCTGCACAGCATGATTTATGTATAAAAATACAAACAATAAATGGCTGCTTTCATGCACTTCATCATGAGCGACTTATAGGTGCTCTGCATAATAAGCCTGTAAGTCAAGAGCCACTCTCACCCCGCTGGTCATCACTGCCATTGAATAACTTGATTTTTTAAAAGCCAGAGAACAGTATAGATGGATTAAAAGTGTACAGTGTCAGCTCTAGAATAATGACTCCTTAAAGTGCCATTATTTTGTCTTCTGACTCAGCACAAGATTCAATATATTATGAGTTTTTGGGACGAATCATTTGTGGTCAATGTCATGCAGAAAAATGGTTGATTCAACTGGTTTGAACAGTACGGCTGCTGGTTAGAAAACAGATTTTGGGTTGGTTGTTGTTTTTAAAATAGCCTATTTTTTGTATGCACAGAACAGATGGCCTGTCTCCAAGCTTATTTTGAATTATGCACTTGAGTGGAGCTAGTGCATTCTAGCTTTTAAGAGATAATAGCAAATGCAACAACAACTGCATGGAAAAAGATTCTTGTTGTTCTTAATGAAATGATTTTGCTGTCTTAGGCCCCCACATTAAAAGTCCTAAAATCTGTTGAGGGGGTTAAACGGTGTGCGAATGCTGTCTCCGCAGAGCAATCAATAAAGATTTCCATTTACTGGCCTGTCTGAGGAAGAACTAAAGATTTTAATGTACTCAAGTCAATATGCAATTGGGACAAGAATACAGCCCTTCTAAAAGCTACAATGGGCTCTGGGTGTCTGGTCCAGAAATGCTGCATCCCCTAATAAAACTGATTAAGGGGTCTTGGCCATTTGCTGAAATGCCACTGGGGAGGAAGTGTCTGCTTTTTTTCTTTTTTTTTTCTTTGCTGTGTCTTCTAACTGAATGCAATGCTATAGATTCAATCGATAGGACAACACAACGCTAATGAAGACTCCCACAGCCACAGTACAGTGGGGCTTGACTCCTGAGTCCCCAAACACCAGACCGGTAATGTAGTCGTATAGAGGGGCCGAACCTGATTAGGTAGTAATGTGGTTACTACATGTACATCTCTCTATCTCTCCCCCTCTCTCTCTCTCTGTCTCTCTGTCTTTCTTGTAGCATTGAAAAGTATGGGAAAGACTGTGAATCCATCCATAAGTGTAAGAATATTGGGGGGAAGTGGAAAAATTGATGTCCAAAAATTAGTCCAAAAAATGGCCAAAAATCAGTCTATTGTTGGTAAAAAAAATAAAAATAAAAAAAAAGGGTGAGGGATTTAATGTCTAAAAAGTATTATACATTCATCCATTAGCAATTAGAAATGAATGAATGCACTAAAATCTATCTATCGATCTGTCTGTATTTCTGTTCGTCTATCTGTCTATCTATGTGTCTATCCATATTTATTGTTGGTAAAAGTGAGGGGAAAACTGTGGGAATGAATGTCTAGAAAGTATTATCCATTCATCCATTAGCAATAAGAAATGAATGTCTAAAACCTATCTATCTATCTATCTATCTATCTATCTATCTATCTATCTATCAGCATTAGGAAACTGAGGGTAAAATGAGGAAATTATTGTCTAAAAACTATCTATCTATCTATCTATCTATCGTTGGTATGGAACTAATGACTAAACAATTTATCCATCCACTGGGATAAAGATGGGGGGGGGGGGGGTATTGTCTAAAAAACTAAAACATCCATCTTTAGGGTGAAATATTCAACTTCAAGCCCCTTTTTATATCAAACTCATCATATGACATTCATTATAGGTGCTGAACTCACAGTTACCTTATTGTCGACGAGTTATGGGAATAAATGCAAGAATCATAAGCAGAAGAGCAGTGTAGGCTACGTACCGCAGCAGAGGATCAGCAGAGCGCTGAACAGCAGCACAAGCCAGAAAGTTGAGGACATCGTCAGCCACGCATCCCACTGTCTACTCCTCTTCCTAAAGGGCGAAGCCATCAAAGTCGGTCTCAGTTTTCCAGTCAAATTAGCCTCCAATCAGGCTCGTATAACCAGCTTCGGCGTTCGTCTCAAAGTTGCCAAACAGAAACGAGGGAGAAGCGGCGCGACCGTATCCGTGAGCAGCACCGAGAAGAGACAGAAGACGAAGAAGATCCTGTTCGCGATGCTGAGTAGGTCATAAGCGATGTGTTACAGAGAAGCTAACCATAGCCTACATCGTGTCTTGTAGAGATAGTAACTAAAAGAGAAAGGTTACTGCGACGTTTACAGTTGTGAAACTTGAAAAAAATGGATATCTAAAATCTGAGTTGGAGAGAAGCAGCGCTGCTGCCGTTTCATCTGGAGACCACGGAAAAGTGCTTGATACCTGAAGTCGATTGAGAGAGAATCGATTCTTGTGCTTGTATTACCAACAAGCCAATGTAAACATCTCAGTCGCATTGCCTGTAACGTTAAATTTGCAACAAACAAATTAACAGAGGTCCTTTTTTCATTAGTGGCCTACAGAACATTCTCAAAACAACCTAAGAGGACCGTTAAAAAGAGCTTATTTAAAAAAAAATAAATAAATAGTTATTCCAAATGGTACCATAAAATAACCTGGTATCAGCAGGATTTAAAAAAATTTAATTTAAGACCTTTAAAAACCTTCACTTCACATTTCAGCCTTTAAACATTTTTTAAGAAAACAGAACTGCAGAAATATATTGGTTTCCACAGTAACCGCAGTACACAAAGCTGACGTGCACGCTCACGTTTATTCAGTGAAATCGTAGCCTTTTGAAATTTAATCGTAATATTAACACATATAGGAATTCTTGTCTGTCCGTTCCCAAAGACCTCTTATAATTTAGACTTTTTGTACCTTTTAAGAGTTTTCGTGGCCTAAAATGTAAACAATTTAACTGAAGACGTTTTAAGGACCCGCGGAAACCGTAATAAGAGCATAGTTCAGTGCAAACATTTCTGTCATGCATTTGGCAAAAAGCTTTTGTTGACTATTAATTTTACCTTTGAAATTTGAGGCAAGTGCAACTCTGGCGTCCCCGTTGTTTGTGAGCAGTGGTGTGCTGGCGATTTAAATAAAATACAGATTTCCATGCAATCAAAACATATGGGTATGCCCTTGAACTTGGTAATCTGTTTAACATCTTGACTGAAAAATACTGGTTTCATGGTCAGTTTTTCATTTATTATTTTCTAATGTTAGTGAATGTTTACATTCGAGTGCAGTCCTACTACACTGAAATGAATACTGGGAGCGGCTGGAAACCAGCGACCTCTCCTGGCTGGAGATAGTATCAACATCATAAACTGATAGCAATCTTTACCTGACTTGCTTTTCAAATGTTTTCACATTGATCATCCGAGTCTAATATGATCTAATTGTCCATCTCGTGTGTTTTTGTGTGTGTGTGTGTGTGTGTGTGTGTGTGTGTGTTTACCTGGTATTTCCTACGTTATGGGGACCCCACAAGGATAGAAACAACAGTAAATGTTGTCCTTGTGGGGACCTTTTTATTTTTTTTTATAAAAAAATTTATTTATTTATTTATTTTTGTCCACATGAAGTAACAAGCTTATAAATCATATAGAATGAAGTTTTTAAAAATGTAAAAATGTAGAAAGTTTTGTGTGAGGGGTAGAGTTAGGGGTAGGGTAGGGGATAGAGAATACAGTTTGTACAGTAGCTTATAAAAATCATTAGACCTGTAATGATCCTGGGAATCGCAGTGTGTCTGTGCCTGTGTGTTTAGTGATAAAGTAGGTGCAAAGAACATTTTATAAAGGTTTTTTTTTTTATGGTTATGGCATCTGACATTTTCGATCCAATAAATCTACAATTCTGTTGAAAATGTCATAAACACTTCAAAAACATTTATAAAACATAATATAAAGACTCCATATAAAAAACTTGGCACTTGCATCTTGAAGTACATTTTTATGAGATTTCTACTGTTTATCATCTCAGACATCTGCATTTGTCGTTGATCCACTAAGCATTTATCTCATTGTGTGGATTTTAGTATTCACAGCATTACATAGCATTTTTCCTTGTGATAAGCCTCTGCATTCAGCTTCACCTCAAGCTGTGGACACCAACATAATATCCAAGAAGAAATGAAAACCTCTTTGATTTGACACTTAGGAAAAGTGCTGTTTGTAAATAATATTCAATCCCTTTAAGATGAACCTGCCTAGTCTGAAACATGGAATCGACATTGCATTCAAGTCCTTCTGAGAAGTTCATATTTATGAGTTGTGAAGTCATACGACGTCGGCTATGTCACTTGGTTGCAGAAAAAAACAACCTCTACTTAACTCTACTTTTAATGATAAATAAATTAAGATTAATATAGATAAAGAATGCACATCCCGTGTGTTTTTGCTTTATGTTTTGATTCAAGATTTTGTCAATTAAATTGTAGTAATTGTAGCCTACAACACTTTGTACATGAAACTTAATTTTATTGTAAATTAAATTTATATATATATATATATATATATATATATATATATATATATATATATATATTATAAATTTATATATAATTTCATTGATTTCAACAAATGTACTCACCGACATGCCCCCAACTCACAAACTCTGTCCTCAAAGGAATAGTTCACCTAAAAATGAAAAATTCTCAGAAAATGTACTCACCCTCAGGCCATCCATGATGTACATTAGTTTGTCTCTTAATAGGAACATATTTGGATAAAGTTATCATTACATCACTTACTTACCAATGGATCCTTTGCAGTGAATGGGTGCCGTCAGAATGAGAGTCCAAACACCTGATTAAAAACATCACAATAATCCACAAGAAATAACATCTTTTGAAAAGCTGCATTTTTGAGAGAAGTCAATCATTAAGACATTTCACTTTAAACTTTGGCCAAAACACGAGTCCATAATCCATAATAATACTTCCTGCAGTGAAAAAGTCCATCTCCTGTTGTTCTCTCACATCAAAATCCACCAACATATTTGTTAAAACAGTACTGGAGTGTTTTAGCTTGTAAACAGTGCTTGATCTGTGCATATTTCTCCCCTGATTCAGACAAGGTGACTTTTTCACTGGAGAAAGCAGTATTTGGGCTAGCATTTTATCTGCAGAGGATCCATTAGTGAGCAAGTGATGTACTGCAAAATTTATGTTCCGATGAAGAAAGGAACTCATCTATGTTTTGGGGTACATTTTTCATCAAATATTTATTATGGGGTGAACTGTTCATTTAAAGGAAGTTTCAAATTTTCCACTGGTAGTTACAATATTGTGCTGGTGTTCATGTGCTTTCATCTTGCATATATTATCTTGCCAACATAACTTGAATGCATCAAAATACATGCTAACGAAGATGGATAGTATGCAATCTGATTAAGTCAGCCTTCAGCACTTGTTTCCTCATGGGAAAGCCTTGTTTTCCTACGTCATCCACGTGAGAGATGACGGACTTTGATGGTTTTATTTATGACATGCTAAGTTTCGTCCCTTTGAAGGATCAGAAGATCAAGTGTGGGTGGGTTCCTGGGGCAGAGAGTCGACGCTGGTGTCTGACGTGTGTCTATAATTCATAGTCCTACAGCTTGGGTTGCTGGTCTGCTCAGATGATTGTGTACAATAGCAGACAGCCCTCGACCCACCTCTTTTGAAACCCCTCACTGTCCGCCCCTGGCCCCCGGTGACCCCCGAGGGAAATCACAACTACTTCAAAGCAGCCTGCCGAAGGAAAGGAGAATAAATATTTCGTATTGTATAATTTTTCATTCCTTTCCATCACAACATCCCAGCTTTCTGAGACCCCAGAGAGTGGAGATTACTGACCTTCAGCACCAACTTTCCTCTTCTTGTTGTTTAGAAACAAGCGGCCCGTATTATAATACCATGAATTTCTGTTTCTCTTTTCACAGTTGGTACCTGTAACGTGGCGAGTGAGTCCAGACTCTTTTCTAACAGGCATGTATTTTCTTGTTTTACAGCTCATTAAAGTTTCACGAGAGACTACTCGGCTTGTTTTCATTCAGGACACGTATCAAAATTGTTTGCGAGTGAGCATCATGCAGTTTCACCGAGGAGACAATATACTGCGTTTAGTGGAAGGGGCAAGGAGATGTCATGAGAGAAGAACATTACTCAGCCACTTAAGAGCTAGGAACCTTCAAAGCAACGTGTGCCGCAAGAAGGATTGAGGATGCACGACACCGATCTGATAGGGCCTGAGGGAGCAGTCAAGGTCCTTGTCACTCTGCTTATGACAGGAAGTATGTCTTCATACAGCCTGTCGAAATGAATATAACATCTAATGTGATTATGCAACCAGTTATTACCGAATGTTATGTCATTATTATGGTTGTGCAGTTTGGACTTAATTGCACTTGTGTCCCTTTCTCATTACTTGTTTTGAATTAAACGGAATTGTTTATTATCCTGAGACTGTTTGGAATGAAATAACGGGGAGTTATAATACCATTCCTGTATCTCCTGTTCATTATTTTTTCATAAAGTGCTTTGTTAAAAACCATTTATATTGACGTAGCGTGTCAAATGGAAGGTAGCATAGGCCTACATGATCTGGCTCCCAAGGTTTTTAAAGTCTGACTGGGCCTTCTGCAGTTTAAGTTCTATCTATTTGTAATGCAAAATGCATTCAGATAAAAACTTGGCTTGTTTATTCCTGCATTAAATTGAGTCCTTGGAAGTAGCGCTAAAACATTTCCAAATGTTCCAATGTTAAATTAGTTTTCTCTATCCGAGATGAATGTAGAAAGACAACTGTAAGTAAGTGTAGGTTGATTTTCTTTAAAAGTGTAAACACTGTGGCGCTATCAAAACTGCTGTTTAAGCATCCTACAATATAAATATGAAATATAAATGTTTGTCCAAAATATAGAAGATGAGGTGAGTGTTTGAAAACTTGTTTACACTATAAAGTTTTACCTTATAAATTGTCTAAGTATGTAATTTTGTATGTAAGTATTAATAATGCATTAGTTACAA
Source organism: Cyprinus carpio (assembly GCF_018340385.1). NCBI lineage: Eukaryota > Metazoa > Chordata > Actinopteri > Cypriniformes > Cyprinidae > Cyprinus > Cyprinus carpio. The sequence continues at coordinate 14,200,488 of NC_056621.1, read as the reverse complement.
ATTTTAACCAAAAAAAACTATTATTTTATTCAGCAAGGATGCATTAATTTGATCAAATATGACAGTAAAGACATTCATAATTATATTTTTCTACTATTCTATTTTACTGTTCATCAAAGCATCCTAAAAGTGTAACCATTTCCACTAAAATATTAGACAGCACAACTGTTTTCAACATTGATAATAACAAGAAATGTTTCTTAAGCAAATCAGCATATTAGAATGATTTCTGAATTATCAAGCGACACTGAAGACTGGAGTAATGACTGATTAAAATGTACCTTTGCATCAAAGAAATAAATTGCTTTTTTAAAAAAGAACATTTTAAATGTAATAACAACACACAAGATCACTGTTTTACTGTATTAAAAATAAAAAAATCTTTTTTCTTTTTTTTTTAAATAATCTAGTCTTGGTGAAAGTTATTTCAAAAACTGAATCTTGTTATAAAAAGAAGTATATTCGAGATATCAATATTCAAGAATCAAGACCAGTAGCCAAAGGCAAAAGATTAACTGGAATAAGACACATTTCATTAAACAGCTGTACATCATTATTTTGGTATCTGTCTTTCTGTTTTCTGCTCTTAGATGTTATGGAGAGACTCTCTTGTTGTTTATGAAGTGAGATGGGGACAGAAAGCCTGACGAGACCTTCTCTGCAACGGTCAAATGACTTGAAGAACTTTTCAGACTCCAAAATGTCTCTTCTTCTTCTTCCTTCCAGCGTGTCTTGAGTGGGGTGTCCTTGGTCCTTTTGTGGCCAGTCGTCAAGGGAGTTTTGTCTTTTGATGGTGAAAGAGACCACACACAATCTGATGCTGTCATCTGTAATTGGTTGCCTGCCCAGAGGATCCTCCTAGCTGCCATTCTTCTTTATCTCTTCACTCTTATCAGTCCTTTTTCTCCTGGAGTGTCAGCAGGGCACTAGATGTGTGTTCATACAATTGGAGGGCACTGCGGCAGTGATCAACCTTGGTCTTTGTATTGCCAGGAACATTATTTTCAAATGAAAGGTCTGAGGTAACCTTTGCACCCAAAAAGCTGTTAAGTCAGGTGAGCTCTAAAAGAAAAAACATAAGACAACAGTTGACCAAACAGTGTGACCAGAGCAATGAGATTTCTATCGGAACATAAACATCATACTTACAGAATAAAATCAAACTGATATTTGTATTAGAAACATCATATTGAATAAAATAATAAAATAAACTGTTAAAAATAGGCCTGATATATAATGCTAAAATTTGTAAGTGTCAGATATATTGATAAGTTGATATGTTTGGGATGGAGGACGTGCAGAAGTGGGAGGTGTCAGTGAGGGAGTACATGCCTCATAAATCAGTCATGGCATCTGAGGCCAACCCCGAGCTAACCAGACAACTGCTGAAAAATTCACTTTTATTTTCTACAGCTTTTGAAATCGTAAAGTTCACTCCTTCATCATCGTTTTAATTCATTATAATGGCATGTAAGGTGAAAGTCCTCATTGTGAACTGTCCCTCTGTTACAGTGAAAGCAAGTGCAGGGCTGATTCGCTTTGATGGATTATAGTCATTTTAATAATGGAGCTAAATTTGGACATGGATAACGTCAACATGAGTCCCACCCGTAAAGTCTATTGTGGTCTCAATAAATATATAACACGATTAGCTGTCCCTCATGGCCCTTTTCTAGCTGTTACTTGACTCACTGGTATTCTTGAAGTTCAGGTGTTAAAGCTGATGTGTATTTTTTGATGTGTACGCCACTTGCAACTGTTTCAGAATCATTTTATTGTAAATAGTGTAGCGATGTTTGAGGCACAGCACACACTGAAGTCCCTTTCAAACCAAGCAGCTTCATGTTTGTCAATGCAACGAATCCATTTGAGCAATTTTAACCTGTGGCGCATTTGATTCCTACTGAAATAACTGTATTTCATCAGCAAAAATACACAAGTGTTTTTAACTTTCTATGCAATCTTAGAAACATATTGAAGATCGTTTTTGCCATGGGATAAAAAAATACTTACATTCTGAAAATTCTGACTTTTTACTCAGAATTCCAAGTTTATATCTTGCAATTTCAAGATTTTTCTCTCTGAATTCTAAATTTACCTCTCACAATTCTTTTTTTTAAGGTAATTGCAACATTTTATCCCACAATTCAAAATTTTTTCATGCAGCTGCGAGGTTGTATTTCACAATCCTATGTTTGTATCTCACAATTCTGACTGAAAAAGAATTGCAAGAAAAAAGCTTCCATAGAGATGCACTATTCGCAGACACTGTTAATATATTCCAATAGTGAAAGTTTCCAAAAATAGGGGATACCAAGATAAATCTCAAAATGTGGCGACCTGCTCTATATATATTCAAAAGAAAGTTTTATTAGACTACTGACAAGACTAGAGTCTTTATGTCATCTTTTTTCAAAAGTACGATTCATTTTTTTATCTACAAAACTTTTTAAGTGAAGAACAAATTGCTTTTGTGTGGCTTTAAATCCTTTTCTAAATCAATATTGCCCCTGATTACATTGTAACTAATACATTTAGTACAATTATCTCACTAACTAGATCTGTTATCCATGTATGAGACAATATGCTAAGCACATTGGCCCAGACAAGAAAAAGAGCAGGCCGGAAAGAAATGTCGGAGAGTGACGAGAGCAGAAGACTCGTGGAAAGCAGGAAATCGCCAGGGAAACAGAGGTGACAGGGACTGTGAGAGAGGGAAAGGCTGTTTCTGCCTTGTTGCTCCAGAGATTCATTGCTCTCCTCATCAATCATGGAGGGCTGATGAAATTGTTCCTGCCCAGAGAGAGCCTCATGGCTCTCATGTGCAGAGTTGGCATAAATCCTGCTGGCAGGGAATAGAAGTGGATTATATTGGCAAATTAATTGTTGCTTGAATTTGCCACTTTTTCTTCTTGCCCGTGGAGGGCTTGGAACACGAGCGGGGTATTGTCTTATTCTCAAAGCTGCTTTTTTTGTGTGTGCTGGCACATCTCCTAGATTCTTGCCTTCTCAAAGGGATCATGTCAAGAATATCAATTTGAAAAGGAAAAGGTTGAGGATCAGCCTCGGAGAGCAATTTCCAGATGTAAGTGTACCAAACAGCAGGTCAGAATGAACAGATCTTCATTATTTCAACCAGAAGCCCATTCTGGATTCCCAGCAGGACGTACAAATCCACACCTTCAGTGAAGAACAAACAAAGAGCACCGCCTTCGCTACCTGCAGATCACTCATTAATGTGTTCAGTTTATTTTTAGACCACTTCCCCTTTGTTTGACTGTAGATAAGCTTGGGAACGTCTCTCTCATTAGTGTTTAACACGGGACTCCTGCCGTCAAGGTCAACGGTACCCCTGTGCCACTGCTGGGAAGGCCTTGCCAAAACTAATGAGAAGACCACCGGTCACAGAGAACAACTACTACTACTTCTTTATTTTCCTGCTCTGGTTCAGACAATTATCGTCCCTTGCCTGACCAAAAGGTGATTTTTATTTTTTTATTTTTTGCACTTATTTGCTTGCAATTAGTAGTAGTTGTAGCAAGATGTGACATTTATTTTATTTTTAATTGTATTCATTTTATCTATTTTGATGTTTATTGTTAGGCATTTCCAAAATAATAAATAAATAAATCAGTAAGGCTCGAATATTTGTAACATGAAATTGCAAGGCTTAATTCGCTTCCAATTATTTTTAGCTTTACAGCTAGTAAAAGTATTTAATTTTTTTTTTTTTTAAAGCTTTTTACATCTTGTTATGCTGCATGATACAAACTGTACAACATTTCAACGTGTTGGGAAATTAAAAAGTGCTGAATGCTACTAAAACTCATGTGCAGTGCGATACTGCCCTCTAGGGGATCGTGCACAGAAAGTCATTTTGCATACTTGCCAGATGATCATGTTGTCATTGTCAAATCTTTAATTACATTTCTAAATTCAGTATGCGACTCAGCAGTTGATCTTAGGGAAAAAAGCTTGCATGGGCTAAAGTTATTGTCGACGTGTCGTCTTGGACTGCTTTTTTGAATTTAAATACATAGTGAAGATGCTTGGGGATTAAAGAAAACCACAGAGTATGAATATGGTAAATTCTGGTCCAATGTCTGCAGACAATGGCGATGCGTGCATCAAACCACAACTGTTGAACACACATGTCCGAATGGTGAACAAATCTTTCGTTTGAGTCGGATGTTTTCAGTGAATCAGTTCACAAAAGCGATCTGACTCCAAACGGTTCTCGAGTCAATTGATTTATAGAATCGACTCGTCTATTTCTCAGATCCTTGTGAACTAGTGATGCTGAGATTTGGCCGATATAACAAAAAGTAAATTAATTGAACAGCCTAGAAGTAATGTTTTAAAATAAAACGTAGGACTGCTTTAAATAATTATATAAAAGTTTTTATCAACGCAATAAAACGGGATTATTCCAAAAATATGGGCCTAGATGTAGGCTAAATGGATTATATTTTGTTTCTTAATGACTTTGTGTTTATGAGCTAAATAGCGACACACTGCAATAATCGTTCAACTTTGACGGGAAACGTAATTAACAGCAATATGCGCTGCACGTGATGGCGTCATGACGGATAAAGAATCACTCTAATGTTTTTGAAGCGAGCTGTTCGAGAGAGCCGATTCGCGGAAATGACTCGGACTCGCTGCACACTTGTTGCATGTGTGAAAGAGTTACAGCAAACTCCTCCCATGGACCGCCCACAGAGAAGCATCTTGCTCTCTTGTGTCACCCGATGAATACTTAGTTGATAAACAGGGCTTGAGGGTTGAAGTTTTATCTTTAAGGGTAGCCTATGGGTTGTTACGGTAGCGTTCGTCTAAGTTGCACTGAGCGTTTAAATGTGTGAGAACGGTCGCGGAAATTACAATGTGGCTAAACTAACTCTCAGTTAGGACTGAGAAGAACAAGCTGGTAAGTGAAACATTTACTCAGTAGACGCTAGACTTGTAGAAGGTCAATGAAGATACTCCAGAGAATCTGTAGAGAAGATAAATGAAACGTGTAGAATAAATAATGAATAAACTATAACTAATATAACATAATAAATGAATAAAATCTAGTAATGTTAGTTACTGTCCTTAATGAATGTTATTAGGTAGTGTTACAGAGAAAAGCTCACTTTTTATAAAATGTTTGAGTAGATAACTTAACTGGGATATTTCATTCTGTGCCTCAAAAATTGTGAGCTACCCACATAGACAACATTTTTAGGCATGATTTATAGGTACCTTCGGGGAAAGCATTTTTGCCTTTTACTTAATGCAAAAATACTATTAAAATGACAGAAAATTAAAACTGTTTTCTCACCCTTAATCTCTTTTGTGAAACACGGAAGAAGATATTTTGAAAAAAAAAAAAATGTTTATTCAGTGAAAGTCAATGGCGTCCAGTTTGGTTGTGGATGCCAAATACCTTCAGTGTATATGCAAACTTGTCTTCTTCAAAATATCTCTTTTATGTTCCACGGAAAAAAAAAAGAAGTCATACAGGTCTGGAATGACATGTGGGTGACTAAATATGCCTATTTTCTCTTTTGGGTAAATTATTCCTTTAAATTAATTGGAAAGAACTGGCTGTACTGAAGCATAAAAATACCATAATATGTTTGCAGATGTTTAGGAAACATGCTGAGTTCATGTACTTGTTTCTAAGAAAAAAGATCACAGCTAGTTCTTCTACTTTGAAATGTGCATTCCGTGTCAGAATGTTTTGTTTTGGTCTGTGTGATTCTGCCAACTGCCAGTTTACCCAAAAGTATTTTGACCCACCAGGTTGCCAGTTCACAGAAAATACAGCGTATTGCAGCCATGGAAGCCAGCAATCAGACAGGGTCAGAAATCGAAGATTCTAAGCCTCAGCATCCATATAAAAACTCTATGACCAGAGGAATATTAAAACAATTTATATCAACTTACAGTGTATGGCTCATCGCCTTCCCTTGTCAGTTCCGTTCATTCCTTTTGTGTGTCTTCAATCTGGCAACCTGTGTCTATCACTTGTTTCTGGACGTAACTGTTCTCATAGAATTACAATGAATATATAAACTTTACATTTATCATTATTGGCGTAAACGGGTTTTAAAAAAAAAGACTTTAAAGACCTGTTAACATCAAGAACACTAACTATATTAGCATACACATGCTTTAAATGCACCAGCTCTTTAAAACCAGTTCATTTATTTTTATAGTTCTTGTTCTCGGCTTTTCAAAAAGTTGACTTTGAGTGTCCACTTAATGTACTTAAGCCAGGTCAGCAGTTGAACGCGGATGATAAATGAGGCTGTTTACTCTCCGCCGGTCATGCTTTGAGATGCTGCAGCCTTAATTGCATTACCTAACTGTCCTGAGTACTTGCTCATGTCTGTTATTAGAAGTTCACCAGTCAACCATCTCACCACCAGACAGCCCAAGTCCTAATAAATTAATATACCAGAACTGAAAGAATGAGATTATTCTTAAGGAGCCGGGCAGAAACGTGATGTCTTAGTTAGTGTGATTTATGACCAGAGGCGCCCCATAAGCTCAATTCATGCAAATTATGCATGGAGTGAATCAACTGCAGTGGGAGTCTGACTTGTTTTTGGCCTCGTAATTAGCAGATGGTGAGTATGGATGCATAAAATTTTCATTCATGAATGTTAGACTGCGAATGAGCTCATTTTCTTGCAGCAAATGGAAAAGATTCGGTGCACCATCTGATGTTGCCATCTTCTTGCTGGGTGGATAAAATACCAATTTAACCCATCACAGGCTTTACAATGCAGCCCATAATTGGAGACATTGTTTGCCCTCTCGTGGCAACGTAGTTGTTTTTGTCAGTGTGGGAACAGGGCGAACCTATTATTAGGCAGATGGGATAAATATGTAAGTTTACAGTTGGTATCAGATGTGTGTGGGATCAAGTTGTGATGCCATCAAGGGTGCAGCTTGTGAGCGAGACAGCTTGAGTCAGAATTCTGGGAAGCATTCGTGCATAGGAAACCAAGATGAGCACTGTTTGAACGTGTCAGCATCTGATACAGGCATCTGGTTAACTGCATCTTAACTGCCGTTTTCGCGATTATCAGATACCTCTGTGCGCGAGCGTAGCGCAGCCATCGGTTCACCAGGAAGTCTCATGTCAGGCTGCACATCAAAGGAAGTATGCTTGTTTGTGTCGTAGACGTTCTGTGTGGCTTTCATTATGACACAGGCATCTATATAAATGAGTCACCGCAGCTGAACCATGTAAACAACTGCCTTTGCGGTTGTATCTCGCATTGTTTGCGTCACTCTTTCGGTGTACCTTGTGGGAAGTTTTGCCAGTAACGTGACTTGATCTCTCACATTTGTTCTAGCACGTGCCTGTCCTCATCTCATCTAAACCATGGGGTCATTCCGAAAGCCCAGGCCCCGTTTCATGAGCTCGCCTGTGCTGTCCGACCTCGCCCGCTTTCATGCCAGCTCGCCAGCAATGCAGCTGTCCAATGCTAGTGTTTGGAACAGGTGGGTGGTTCCCTTTCCCAAAGATGAGAGAGAGAGAAAAGGCATTGTTTCATTAATTGCCATGAGATTTGTGGGGTTTTTTTATAGACACAACCAAGAGTTTTTAAAGGTAAAGTTCATTCAAAGATGACAAAGCTGTTGTTATTTAATCATTAACTTCAAAAACTTTTTTAAATATACTTTCCATAGTCAAGTTTATTTTTACATTTATCATGAATTACTAATTTATTAATATTATTTCATTTTTGGAGGAGTCGCACCACATGACATTTTACATCCCGAATCTGATTTTAGCTAAGCTACTCTTAAAAACGTGTGGTAAGTTCATGCGAGATGGAAAGCTTTGAAATTATTTTCATGAAAAAATTTAATTTAACCTGTTAAAACTTGTCGTGTGGTGTAACCATCAAGGAAAAGGTAATAACGTATTTTCCTTACTCTGTCAATACGAGAGAATGTACACATCATTTTCTGAATGAAAGTTCTTTAAATATAGTTTGTCAAAGTATTTTTTAAATAGATTTTTAATCTATATTTTAAATAGATTTTTGATGTAAAAAATGAATTCATAAGTATTATTATTATTATTTTTGGGGAGTTGTACCACATGACATTTTGCAAAATGAACTAAATTTATATTGTCATAACAACACATATGGCACGTTAATATAAGAAATGTAACCTGTTTTTACAGTATGTTGGTTTTATATGAGTTTGATGAACTTTTGTATCATTTTTTGAAAGTTTAAAAAAAAAAGGTTATTTGACAAATATCAAGTATTATTAATTCATAAATGTTATTTATTTTTTTGGTAGTTACATCACATGACATTTTAAAGCCTGAATTAACTTTATCTTGTCATAAACAGGTCAAATATGTTTAAGAGACTTGTGTTGATAAAAGTTGATAAAATGTAGCTATTTTGTTAAAGTTTATTTCTAAGAAATAATAATAAAAAATGATGCCAAACTACTTATCTTTTTAATTGTTTCAATTGTTTCTTTTCAATTCTTTAATGAGAACTTTATTTTTTCTCTTATTTTTTAATTATATCAGGACAATAACTGACATATATGACTGTATGTCCCCCTAAAAATGTCAAAATTCAGCAATTTTTATTTTAAATTGTAATTTTATTTCAGCGATTAAAAACATTATCACGCATAGAGGTGACTGTAGAAGTCATTGTAGAAATAAATGAAATGTAATAAATCAAAAAATATATCCAAATAATGGATAATTGTTTTGGTAAAGACTGATACAACGAATTAAAAAAAAAACGTTAGCTTTGAAATTTGCTTTTAGGAAGCCCTGAAATAAACTTGAGTCAGAAAGGGCGGTGTTTACGGTCACTGTTCCTCTGACTCAAAAGTGAAACCTTGCTTTTTCATATATGATTTCACACTTTGCATGCCATATTTAGTCTTTAGGGGAAAACCCATTAGAGTCGCACGTTTTAAGGCATTGGTGTAGGAAGCAGACAGCAGCCTTTGCCTTTACCCCTTCCTTTTGGAAATGGGACCTCTGCTGCCCCTCTCTCAGGAAGTATAGAGCAGGATGTTAGTCAGAAGTGGTCGGTTGGATGGCGGGCAGTGAAGGTTTGCTGGCAAGCAGACAAAAACGCTGTCTATAGACACTAAAACAGAGATTAAAAATTTCCCTGACACAGGTGACATTGCTGGATTTTGAAATGTTTTTACAAAGTCTTTATGCATATAAAGGGATGTTTTGCATAGATTTTTCTTAGCTTGCAAATCAGCGGTCAGGATACTTGAATGAGGCCTAGTTTCCTGATTTCTCAACAAACTGACGCTTTTCTTTTTTGCAGTGTTCAAACAGCTGTAATTAAAGTCTTCCAAGGTGGGGGGCTACAGGCCAATGAGCTCTACACCCTGAATGAAAGCATAAGGTAAGAAAGTAATACAGAGAATTGCATGTACTCAATTCACTTCCTATACAATGATTTAAAGTCAAGATTAGAGATGGTTGACTCATGCCAGTAGGCAATGACCAATAATACACTTAGCAACAACCACAAAGCAAGCAAATGGCCACCACCCACAACACTCTAGCTTTGTTTTGGTGTGGAGTTTTTTTTACAGGCAGGCAACAGGATTTTTACTCTTATTAATTGAGAAAAAGTAAAAAGTTTTTGTTTATGAGGGTGTGTGTAACTAACCGAGCATTTTAACTGTTTCATCAGATGGCTTTTGAGGACCGAGCTGGGATCATTTATCACTGAATACTTTCAGGTAATATAGTTTTCATTTCTGAAGACATAATGAAGTGAATTTCAAAAATATAGTTGCATTTGATGAGAAATTAAAAATTTAGTAAATATTCCAGGTTCAACCCAGCTAACAAAAATACATTTTAAGAACATTTTGCAAACTTTTTAAAAACATTTCTTCTTGGTTAAACGTTTTGCAAACATTATGGAATTGTTGGTGTTGAATGTTTTCTGAACATTCTGAAATGAGTATTAACATATAGAAAATGTAAGAGGAACATCCAACTAAAATACTTCCACCAAAAAAAGCATTCCATGAAGGATGTATACATATTATTTTAGTGCTAAAGTTTGGAGAAGGTTATTAAAAGGATACTCCAACCCCAAAATGAAAAAATGTTGTCATTAATCACTTAGCCCCATGTCGTTCCAAACCCGTAAAAGCTCCGTTTGTCTTCGGAACACAATTTAAGATATTTTGGATGAAATCCTGAAAAAAGATATTTTAAGATATTTTGGATGAAATCCTGAAAAAAGTCATTATTTTTGTTTTTTTCGCTTACAAAAAGTGTTCCTGTCGCTTCATATAACCCAGATTGCACGTCTGATGGCAGATGGAGTATTCTGACGACGACTTTCATACCTTTTATGTACACTGACAGTGCTATTTACTTGGCAGTCTATGGGACAGTCACAGTCCTCCCGGTTTTCATCCAAAATATTTTAAATTGTGTTCCAAAGACGAAGTAAGCTTTTACAGGTTTGGAACGATATGGGGGTAAGAGATTAATGACAAAATTTTCATTTTGGGATGGAGTATCCCTTTAAAGATCAGAGAACTGTGAATGATATTCAGAACGTTTGTTCGTACCTTTGAGCTAACATTACCAGAACATTGACTGTTAACTAGAAAGCTTAATTGACAGCATTTTTGGAATTATGTTAATGTTCAGTTGTACTCTTATTGCTTTTAAAATATAAAAGCACTAATATTAATACTTAATGTTAAAATATCTATTAATTGAGCTGTAAAGGTATTTAAGTCATTTTTTTACAGTCGTTTCAGGGTTTTATGGTATTATGTTGTTATAAAAGAAATTCTAGTAAGAATTCTATTTATACTAAAATCATGTTAACTCTCATATTGTTTACATGAGAGTGAAAGTGATGTGACATGTGGCCAAGTATGGTGACCCATACTCAGAATTCGTGCTCTGCATTTAACCCATCCAAAGTGCACACACACACCGTGAACACACACCTGGAGCAGTGGGCAGCCATTTGTGCTGCGGCGCCCGGGGAGCAGTTGGGGGCTCAAGGGCACCTCAGTCGTGGTATTGCCAGCCCGAGACTCAATCCTACAACCTTAGGGTTAAGAGTCAAATTCTCTAACCACTAGGCCACAACTTCCTCACAACATATCTTGTGGCTGAAGTATTGAAACAATAAATAATTCAGCATTTGCAAATTGACCCCATTCACTTCTATTGTAAGTGCCTCACTGTAAGATTTTTTTGTGTGCGTGTGCTACTCAACATTACACCACAAATTCTGTCAAATGAGCTTAACTTGTAATTAATATACCAGATAAAGTACCCGCATGACTCTTTTTGTCCAGGATCAGCTCTTGAATAAGGGTCTGACGTATATTTTGGAGAAGATTCAGCTTCATAACGGTGAGTGCTGAACCCGTTATTGGTCTTATTGGTGCATTTGATGGCCTGCGTCAGCTCTAATAAGGTTTTATACAGATGTGTGTAATTCAATCGCTCCTTGCATTCTTGTCTCATTTCTCATGCCCAGATGAGACTCGTCTCCAAGCGCTGTCTGAGATGTGGGTGAGGTTTTTCACAGACATCCTGCCAACTCTTCAAGCTATTTTCTACCCTGTGCAGGTATTAAAATGATCTCACCTAGCATTCAAAGTAGCGGGTTGGCGTTGAGTTACCGACACTATGGTGACTGGTGTTTTTTGGCTGGTTTAGGGTCAGGAGTTGACTGTGAGGCAAATGGCTCTGCTAGGCTTCAGGAACATGGTTCTGTTGAAGCTTCCAGTGGACAACATGTTTCAGGGCTCCTCATTTCCTCCTCCAATCACACAGATGCTGCTGATCCTGCAGGTGAGCTCTCACAAGGTCATTTGTGCACTAATAATGTCTGATTCTATGATGCATCATGAACATTTCCACCACATCTGTAATTTTGAGATGGAAATTACATTTTAAACATTTTTGGAAATGTTTTGGTCCTGATAGCTTTAGAACTAGCATTTTGTTTGTCTTAGATGCTCAAAAGTATTTTGTCAGCTTAAACAAAAGGAGGCAAATTAAGTCAATAAGCACAAGAAGAGTCTCATATTTCATCTCACACCCTTCACTGACATTGTTGTCTTTTCTCCTTGGTAACCAAGTAAAGTAACATTTAAAAAAAAAAAAAATGTTTAGGTGAAAAAATATTGGTTGTGTAAGTGTAAACTGAGACACAGTCAGTTTGTGTTAAAATAAAATGAGGTGTTAAAAAGCAGAAATGTTAAACTTAACATGTCATAATAGCACTAATATTAAGACTTAAAAAAAAAAAAATTAAAAAAAATAAAAGCATTATTTGAGTTGTAAAGTGTTCATCAGTAACATATGAAAAAAATGTCCAGGGTGAAAAATGGTTGTTGTAGAAATTATGCCACAACTGAGATTCAGTTAATTTTGATATAAGTGCACGCATCAATTAGGCAAGTACTTATAAATATTTTTCATACTATAAATATTGAATATAAATTGTTTGTGTTTATAATATCTCTGTTGAGATCTTAATAATTCTAAAAATGTAATAACAATTTTAGGATAAATCCTGAAAATTTTATATACAAAAAGGTATATATAAATAGATATTTAGGCCTCTAATTTGACCATCATATTATTATTAGTAACTAAAAGTAAAACTAAATAATAAAATAAAAACAAAAATAAATATTAGATGAACAATGAAACTTAAATGACAAATTTTGCCTTGGCAACTTATTGATATAAAATAAGTTGAACTGCTAAACTAACTAAATAAAAAAAAAATAAAAATACAATTATTAAAGCTAAATATAAATATTTTGTGAAAAAAATTAAAATGACAAGCACTTAAATTAAAAAGCACATAACAATTTAAAAGTCTGAAAAGTAAAAAATTTAAAAGTTAAATTCATAACAAAAAAATACAGTATATATATTACTAAAATAACACAAGAATAAAAGTTGTCTATTTTAATAAAAATCAACCACTGAGACATAAATGTTACGCAAACATATGCAAAATGTTGTTAATGCACAGGTGAGAGTATGAAGAAGAGATATGAAGATAAATGAACGTTAGGAGAGTATTCCCTCAGTGCTGGTGTGGGAACATATACGGATCTGCTTTGTGCTGCTGTAATCTCAGAGGAGATTTGAAGAGCCTCCATGAAACCAAGCACCTTGACCCAGCGTTCGTTTTTCAAATAGGGCTTCTCCATACAAAAGAAATTTGTCAGCTTTGTTCCAGAACAAGGCTGAATACCGCAGGGATACACTGTCATGCTTAAGGCCATAATGGTGATGAAGCACACTGATGCGTCATCCGTTCCTCATTTACTCCCACTTGTCAGCTGTCTCGGGATTGAACCCAGATATTTAACTATTCATCTACCAGCAGTGATTGTCGGCACTTTGTTTTGGATCCTTATTTTCAAGATGTTCTTTTTTGGGGGCAGGGCATTCATGAACCTAATGGACCTACGCAAGAGTATTTCCGGCTCGAAAGGCTAGTGGACATGGTTATATCTCCCTACCTGAGTAACTACCTCTACATGAACCCAAGCGATTCCTCTTCAGGTGCTCTTTCTTTCTTTCTTTCTTTCTTTTTTTTGGGGGGGGGGGTGTTCAATGACATGATGCCCTTTCTTTGTCTGGGTCAATTAATGTAGTATTCAAAAAAGCATTAACAATTCATTTTGTGCAGTGACTTGAATACACCCTTATGATGAACATAATTTAAATTCCTGAATAAAAAAAGTATTATTATATTTTCTAAAGGGGGACTAAAGTCAAATCTGTCAGGTTGGTATAACTGTCCAAATATCATACAGAAACGGGATATCATGAAGACAAAAGCATCATTAAAAGAATAATTTATTTAGTAGCTTGGCTTAACCTTTTAATATTATGTTTTTTTTTGTATATTTGTTTAAATTTCTAATATTATATATATATATATATATATACACACACACACAAAACAGCTTCACTATAAATTTATTAGTAATAAAAAAAAAACTTTTGTCCATCAAATTACAATCATATGGTGTAACCAACATAAAGAAAAAGGTGCAATAATTATTGTAAAATATCAGATAATTTGACAGTTTTATAACAAGACCGTTAATTCATGTGGTTAAATGTCATGTGGCGCAACCCCCCCCCCCCCCCAAAAAAAAACTAAATAAATAATTTTTATTAATTAATAATTCATGATATTTGAATAATATATTTGCAACTATATTTACAACTATAATTTGACCAGTTTATGGCAAAGTTAATTTATTAATAAAATGTCATGTGTTGTAACTCCCCATACATGTTATAATTTGTAATAGTTGTAAAAATGTCTTTGTACTTTGAAAATATATTATTAATAATTAAAAGAATATAAGTCATATAGCAAAAAATAATTAAAGTCATATGGTGGCACCAACATGCAGAAAAAATGTTAGAAGTCTTAAGCTCAAGATGTTATTTAAATGTCATGTGGTGCAACCCCCCCCCCCCCCCCCAAAAGAAATAATATTTATTAATTAATAATTCATGATATTTGAATAATATATTTGCAACTATATTTACAACTATAATTTGACCATTTTATGGCAAAGTAAGTTAATTCTGTAAATTGTCATGTGGTGCAACTCCCCATAAACTTTAAAATTCATAATATTTGTAAAAATGTCTTTGTACCTTGAAAAAACAATATTATAATTAATAAAAATAATAAATAAAAGTCATATGGTGTAACCAAAATGCACAAAAAGCATGAAGATCAACAAGTTTAATAAAATATCAGATAATTTGACCATTTTATGAGAAGGCGAAGTTAGTTGATGTTTTTAAATGTCATGTGGTGCAACTCCCCAAAAACCTAATGATGTTTATGAATTGATAATTTTGTAAACTTTGTGTACTTTATTATTTTATTTAAAAACTTTTTAACCCCCATTACTGTGGAGTACACGAAGTGTACCATGGGCTTTACAGTTATTTTATTGATGATTATGCCACATGACATTTTTAGAGTCAATAAATATATTCGTGAAAACCAACTGATGAAACCAACAGATATTCACGTCATTGATCCTAGTCTAATTTACGCATGTTGTTATCAGTGTTAAATCTAACCAGCATCATAATCACTTCCCCCACAGAGGATCATCTGGAAGGCCTGAGGTTGGTTGCCACTCCACACCTCAGTCAACCTGAGATTATGGTGACACATTTCGCCCACGAGTCTTTCCTGGCACCTCTAATCGAACACGAGGGTGAAGCCTATTTGGAAAGGACCGCTGGTGTCCGACGTCACACAGTCGCCAATGTGAATTCAGACATCCAGCTCCTCTCCATGAAAAACAGGATGTGTTCAGAAAAAGTGGAGGTCAGTGGGGCGGCCAGGATGACCAAGACGGAGAGCAAAAGGACACCTAAGACTTTCTGCAGTGAGCCAGCCTTTATTGACTCACGGCCAGGTGGTGTGGAAATCCTTCGAGGGCAAAGCACTGCAGAGATGAAGTGTGGCCTAACTAGTTAAAAAAAGCCTCTCTCACGATCTCAAAACACCCACTGAGATCTTGTTAAGTTACGATAACTGAGACAAGCCAGAACGTGTTTGTTTAATACAACATGGACTCTACTGCTGTGGAAATGTGAGCTGTGCTGTGTGCTAAATACTGTTTGGCCTGTCAGTGTAGCCTGTTTTTAAGAGCTTGGAGGGTGGAGGTCGGTTGAAGAAGCTTTCGCTTCAGCCGTTTCTTGTAAAGTACGCCAAAAGTCACACTTTTTTTCTGTCGTGGAGGTGGTTAAAGCGGTGCGAAAGTATGCTGGTGAGCAAAAAGTTTACAAAGGTACAGCAAAACCCATACTGAGACAAACTAATGACACTTCCTTACAATCAATGTCTTTACATTCTCTTTCTCAAGCGGTCTTACCGTTTCATTTCTTTGTAGTGGAAACTAAACATGCTGACATGAAGAAAAAGAAGATTTTTAGTCTTTTATGAGTGTTTTGTTTTATTTTATGAAATTTTAATATTTAAAAAAATGTAATTTAAAATAATTAAAAAAGAAACTGAATTCAATGTGTGTGTGTAAAATAATGTATATTTTTGTAGTAATAAATTTATTGAAGTGTTTTTGAAATCATTTTTGCATTCAACTCCGGACTGTACGGCTAAGGTTTGAGTAGATGTCGTTTCTTTGCGGCTCTGGCATACAGTTTAGAGTTCCTTCAGCAGATTAGCTGTTAAGGAGCTTTAGATGCTGTTTTCAACGTCAACATCACCTCAGAAAACCTTTGTGGCGGTGTTTCAGAATGTGAGCTGCCAAAGAGCTTTATTGCGAGTGTGCTAATCAAGGACTTTTGACCTTGGGGCATATGGTTACGTGTTCATCAAAAACCATGTTTTGTTTGCTTTTTGGGATTTCATTTAGTTATTTTAGCTTGGTTGTATTCGTAATGTGAATATTTTAAAACTTAAACTTAAATATCAGCTACTGTTTTCGTTTTTTTTTTTTTTTTAGATCTGGCAGAAGGAGCCAGACTCATTGAGGAAGTTCTTCTTCTGACTTCCACTGGAAAAAAAAGTTCACTGTAATCTTATTTGAGGTGATTAGTTCAGTAATGCTTTCCTATTAAGAAGATAGGGAAATCGTGCAGCTGAAGGGCATGAAATACACGGCAAGTAAGAAGAAAAATGTACTGGTCTTTGATGCCATCTTCTGGAAGGTTTACTTGATTGCAGCTCACAGTCAATACATTAAAATGAGTTCCTGTTTCTTACATTTCTGATTTTAGAGTTAAAAACTGAGAGTAGAGTACTATATTCAAATTTGAAAAACATTGAAAAAAAAGCTACAATAGCACTTGGAGGTTTAGATGTTTGTTTAATACAGTGTTGGCTACAATTATTAGAACAACAACAACAAAAAAAAAAGATTTTAAGTCAGTTATTTTTATCTTTTGGTGTAGTGCCAGTAGGAAATATGAGTTTAAATTTCCAAGCATTCGTTTTGCCATTAATTGTAATAATCCAGTGAGGTTTTTGTTTCCATCAGATGGCGCTCTTTCCCAGCGGCGCTGTCAATCATCTCCCAAAAGCGTCGAAGAAGCGTTCCTCCCGCCGCCGCCGCACAGAGCAACAAACCCAAGCTGACGTACTGCACGCGAGAGCGACGTTCGCTTACTAAATAACATCTCACCTACATCTGTGCTTTAATACCGCGAGGCGTTTGGAGACCTTCGGATCGTATACAGCGCAAGCGTCGCAGGGGGAGCAGCAGAAGTGCCGTTATTCATTGAAAGCCCTCGGTGAAGTCACACACGCTGATGGCGGCGACCGTGGAGGAGCTCTACCGCAACTACGGCATCCTCGCCGACGAGAAAGAGGATCTCAGCAAAGTAAACAAAGCCTCATTTCTCTGTTGTCCGTCTGAATGAAAAGTACTCGTTAGATATTCAGTTTGGGATGGGTTTTATTCATTAAAGGCTACACGCGGCCTCCTCTAACGCACTAGCATATTAGCGCTAATAGCTGACTGGAAAGGTTTGGGTTTTCTTTTTTTTTTTAGTAAATAAGCTAACAGGGCCGTGTGCGAACTATTACGGCAGCTGTGCATGCGGGAAGGGTTTGTGCGTTTGCGTTTGTGTCTGATGAAATGCGTTTGTTAAATTTGAAGTTTGTTAAAGAAAAAGCTATCACGTTTAGCCAAGGCTAATGTTACGCTGTGTGCGTAACGCGTTTGAGAATGCGTCGCTCCGCAGTCGCGCGCACAGAAAAACTGATGAATGATTTACAGCTTAGGATAAGCTTGCAGCAGGAAGGATGAGGGAATTTACATAATGCAAATATGATAGTTATATCTTATTATGGGAGCATAAAATCTGATGTTAAGATATGGTGTGTAATATTAAACTTAATATTTAATATTAAAACGTAATGATATTTTTCATAATATCACATATTTGTGTGTCTTTTATTTGTGCTGTTATATTCATTTTATTTGATTTTACTGTCTATATAAATAAGTATACACTACCAGTCAAAAGTTATAAGTTAATAATTAATTTTTTTCTTTTTTTTTTGGAAGTCTCTTATTTTCACCAAGACTGCATTTAATTGATCAAAGTAAATAAATAAAACACAGTGATATTTTGATATTACAATTTAGGAGAACTGAGAAATCAAACAGGAATTGTGTGCGCTCCAAAAAAAAAAAAAAAAAAAAACAATGAATTGTTGTGTGCTTAAAAAAAGTTTAGTAAGCAAAGTTTTGTGTGATCAAAGTTTAGTTGGCAATTTTTTTTCTTTTACATATGGAAAATAAAAGATATTTTTGATTGGTCTGATTGTATTTTTCCAGTGTGTGGACAACTTTAGCTACTTGGTTGAACATATTTTAAAAAGTAATTTTTTAATATGTTAAAATTATCATCTTTAGCTACTTAATATATTATTATTATTTTACACACACACATACATCTCTAATATATATATATATATGATTATTATAAAATGTCACTTATTCTGATCTTTTTTTCAGCACAAAGATGCTTATCAGGTCATTCTGGATGGCGTTAAGGGAGGTCCAAAGGAGAAGCGACTGGCGGCGCAGTTCATTCCAAAATTTTTCAGCAGTTTTCCAGAGCTGGCCGACGCAGCCATCAACGCACAGCTTGATCTGTGTGAGGATGAGGATGTATCTGTGAGTACCTCATCATCATGTCAGAGATGTGCATGTTACTGCTGTGAAACCAGAAAACAAATCTTTCCGTTGTTGGTTCATCTTTCCTGATTATAGATCAGGAGGCAGGCTATCAAGGAACTGCCCCGTTTCGCATCAGGAGAGAATTTACCCAGAGTCGCAGACATCCTCACACAGCTGCTGCAGACAGGTTGGTCTCGCATCTACTGAGAACCTGGTTTTTAGGGAACCCTGTTAAGTCGTGTTAATTTTGTCAGCTATTTTCATTTTTGTCTTATTCTTAGTATCCCGTGTTAAAATGTTCTTGTTAGTTTTTATCATATTTGGTCAACCTTATCCTTTTTAGTTTAAGTGACTAAAAGTCTCAGTATTTTAGTATAGTTTTAGTATAGTAAATATAGTAACAGCTCAGCCTCTTCGCATCTCTAAAAGCGAACACAGCCGAGTTTCATTCATTCAATGAAAGTGCGTTTTTGAAGGAATCTAGTGAATCAGTCATGCATAATTACCCATTCATAAAGACAGTCACTTTCTTCATTCCTGAATGAATCAGCCGGTCGAACGAATCAATTGAATGAAGGATTCAGTGATAAAATGCTGGGGGATTAAGTTTAATTTATAGCATATAATTTCAGTTGTTTAAATCATTTAATATTTCTCTATTCAAAATTTTATATTTAAAACATTCATCTCCGCATGAATGTATATATTTAATTGCACTCATGCCACATCTGAGCCTCATTAAACGTCTGAAAATGTACCTACAAACCACTTTTGTGTTCTGTGCACCCTCTAGTACAAATTAATTTTTTATTAATACTAATGTCATATTATTGGTAACTTATTTGTCTTATTTTACTACTTATATTGTTTTAAATAGAAATTTTATAAACATACATTTTTGAATTTGACATAGATGAAGATGATGCCATTACAAAGGTAAAAAGAAAATACCCCTGTAAGTCACTTTAGTCACAAGTCACCTCGTATTAGGAAGGATAATTTTTTTTATCAATGTTTGATTATTGATCAGAAGGTGCTTCTAAATTTTTTTTAATTAGGAGGACAAGATCTTCTTAAAAAAAAAAAAAAAAAAAGTAGAGCCATGTGTAACAGTATATTGATCTGTGCATTAGGTCTTAAAGAGACAGCAGCCTAAATAAACCTCCTGCTGTCTTTCATCATACAGTGAAGACTACCCAGTGTTATTTTACAGCTGAATAGATTATAGTTAGACCTAACTGAAAAAAAATTTAATTTAATTTGTGTCTTGTTGTTTTTGTTTGTGCTATTGATTGTCATTCGTTTATTTGTTCTTATTTAGTTGAGTCGAATGTTAGGAAGGCTAATTTTTGGTCAGAATTTTTTTATTATTGATCAGACGTTGCTCCTAATTTTTTTTAATTAGGAGGACAAGCGCTCCTAATTACAATAAGAAAAAACTGCTTTTAAACTGGGTGTGTGACAGGTATGGCTGTGGAATGGGGTTTGGCTGAGGAAAAAATTTTCAGTCAAAAGATTTTGCATTAATCCATGTATTCAGTGAACACATTTGCAAACAATACAGTTGAGATCTCATGACTGAACACAGACCGGCTGAATGACGCTTTCTTTTAGATCGCTAAACTCCAGCTTGGTTTTCAGGTCATCTGCGGCGGCGCTTCCGCAATGAGGAGCGAGCGCGTGTGCATGATTGTCAGATTGCTTAAAATAAGCAAAACTCAGAGCAGAAAATGTATCACTGTAACAGAGAAGCTCTGATTTGGGGGTTAGAACTCTTGATATCTGGCAACCGCACTCATGAGACCTTGCGTATACAGGCGTGTAGAGCAGTTTGCAATAACATTTCTCCTCCAATAACATGTCTCCTTTTTTTTTTTTGACGAAAATAAAAAGATGTTTTTGGTAAAGTTTTTTTTTTTTTTTTTTTTTTTTTTTTTTTTTTTTTTTTTATATATTTTAGTTTCTTCTTATTTCGTTAACTAAATTGCATGTTGTTAGTTATAGTCTTAGTTATGTTTTATTGACCTTATTATCATCTCGTCTTATGGGAAAAAGCTTGTCAATGAACACTTTTCGTCATAGTCTTCATTAACGAAATTAACACTAGTGTTAAGTTCTTGCATTTCTGGATAAATTAGTGCATTTAAACATCATACTGTTTTTTTCCAGCTGTTTGATCAAAGCCTTTTCTTCTCATATCTTTTAGATGATTCTGCTGAATTCAATCAAGTCAACACAGCTTTGATCTCCATATTCAAAATTGATGCAAAAGGTATTTGTTCATCATACACTCATTGCTTTATGGGTAGAATGTGTTTTCTGTTAATTCTACATACAAAATTACTGATTGTTATTGTATTGATGATTAAAGACCTCCTAGCTTAATTTATTGTCCTCTTTGACCCTGGCTTCTTTCTTTGCAGGAACTATGGGAGGCTTGTTCAGTCAGATCCTGCAGGGAGAAGATATTGTTCGAGAAAGAGCGATTAAGTTTCTCTGTACAAAGTTGAAAATGATGCCAGATGACACAATGACAAAAGAAGTGGAAGATTACATCTTCATAGAGACGAAAAAGGTATCCTTTATATTTTTATTCAGAAGTTTGGGGTTGGTAATATTATTTTTTAAAGAAATATCTTCTGCTTACTAAGACTGCGATTATTTGATCAGCAAAAATAGTAAAATTGCATCTCCTTTGTAACATTAGAAATGTATTTACTTTCAGTTTTGATCAATGTAATATATTCTTCTTGAATATGTGTTAATTTCAAACAAACGAAAATCGTATTGCCTAGTTTAAATATTTAAAATGTATGTGCAAAGTTCTTAATGTGATGTTTATATACATATTAGTTTCATATAAGTTTGGAAAAACTGAAAAGTTTTAAGGTTAATTACTAATGTCATGTGGCATAACCATCAAATAAAAAAAAGTAATAAAACGGTATGCATTATTTTTTTAAAAAGTAAATGTTTTTTGTATTTAAGTATTCTACAACATATCAAATTATTGAGTCACACCACGTGAAATTTTATAACCTGAGCTAACCTTGTCTTTTAAATTGTTTTAAATTATTATTTTTTTTTTTATTTTTTTGTTTTTTTTATTGTTTTTTTTTTTTGGTGTTTTTATTTGTTATCAAACAGCTTTTTTGGCCGTTAGTCATTCTCACACTTGACCTGTCACTCTCATTGTCTTAGGTCCTAGAGGATGTGACGGGGGAGGAGTTTGTGCTTCTGATGCGTATCCTGTCCGTGCTGGGGATGATGAGGATTGTGACTGTGGGCGGGAGGAGGTGGTTGGTGTGGTTGTTGGTGGGGCTTTCTTTCCTGGAGCAGGCGCTGAACCCCACAGATGCAGACAGCGTCGACCGGCTCCTGCAGTGCACGCGCCAGGCCTTACCACTCTTTTCTGTGAGTGAATCCACAGCAACGGTCAGCAATAATATTAGAATATTTCTCCAATAATATTCAGTTGTTGAATTTGTCACTTTCTAACAAAAGCTTGCATGCCTGAATTGTTCACAAAATTATGTGCCAATCTTTATTTCAAACAAGAAAAAATTGTAGTTTGAGAATTTTAGTTATATAAGCATTTCATTCAAAAAAAATTTGTCTTGTCTTTATTAATATTAACAATTATTTTCCTACTACTAGTGTAAATAATCACTGCATTTTAATGCAAATCATAATTATTAACATTTCTCCTTCTCCCCTCCAGAAAAATGTGCATTCTACTCGCTTTGTGACATACTTCTGTGAATTTGTTCTGCCCAACCTCAGTCTGCTCACCAGCCCTGTAGCAGAACTGGACATCCAGCTGGAGGTGTGTATAACAAGCTGGAAATCATGGTCAGAATGGTTGGAAACCTGTATAAACTTCTGCATGTTAAGCTTGTATGTGAGAGTCATTTTTAACAAGAAAAAAGGGAACCTTTTCATTTGATACTTGTTTGTTGAGTTGTTGTTTTTGTTCTTGCCCCAGACATTTGTAGAATGCTGGAAAATAAATTCAATATTTTCTGCTTTACAGGTACTAAAGTTATTAGCAGAGATGAGTCCGTATTGTGGTGACATGGACAAACTGGAGGTCAATCTCAACATGCTGTTTGAGAAGCTACTGGTAAAGGCTTATGTTGAACTCCTAACCTCATGCAAGAATTTAGAAAGCTTCAGCCTATGGGTGTGCGATATGACTATTTTTGATTATGGATGATAAAAATATCTGCATGATCTGTTTTTGAAGAAATATCGTTCTGGTGCCTCCATCATATACTGTACAACGTGGCATACATTCACATCAGTGTTTACATATAGACTGATTATGTCTAAAATGGAAGTAAACAGTTGGGTGAAGACGGATGCGTGTCTGTATATTAGATGTGGGCAGGTCTTAAAGGGACAGTATTAAACATGCTGCCTATTGTCATTAAAGGGGTAGTTCACCCTAAAATTATTTTCTGTTATTTACTTACATGTTGTCCCAAACCTGTATCAATTTCTTTCTTGTGCTGAACACAAAAGATGATATTTTGAAGAATGGGTAACCAAACAGTTGCTGCTCCACATTGAATTTGATGGTAGGAAATAAATACTAAGTCACTGTGGACCCGCAGCTGTTTGGTTTTCCACGTTGTTCAAAATAGTGTTTATATTCAGCTGAAGAAAGAAACTCATTCAGGTTTAAAACAAATTTTGAGTGAGTAAATTTTATTTTTGGGTTAACTATTCCTTTAATATTAATAAAACGACAAAACACAAGGAGAAAATTCACTCACTACTCTTAACTGAAAAACTTTAATACAGTTGATTTGATGAATCAATCTTTAGTGTTTTATATTTGTTCATTTAATTTCTTGAATGCTCCTGCTAAATACATCTATTGTACCTTAAAGCACTGTTGACTTATTTTTATAATATGTGTATTTATAATGTGTATCTTTGTTCTTATCTTTTTTTAAAGATAAAATAATAACAAAGATTTTTATCTTTCCCCGCTTTGGACTAAATATCTGCCATTCTTTTTTTATATTTTGATAACTTGTAAGGCTTTGTCTTTATAATATGGAAATGAGCTGTAATGCTCAAACAGCTTGAAAAATGGCACAAACCAACATGATAAAGAATCGTGGTAAAATCATGAATCGTGATATTTCTTTAAAAAAAATCGTGATTATATGTTTGCCCTTTCGCCCACCCCTACTTCAGCCGCTTTGTCATTAAATATCCTCTCATGCTGTGGTTGTGCTTCTCTCTGTCCCTAATGTCTGCAGGAGTTCATGCCCCTGCCTCCAGAGGAGGAGAACGGAGAGAATGCTGCAAATGAAGAGCCCAAGCTGCAGTTCAGCTACGTGGAGTGTCTGCTCTTCAGCTTCCATCAGCTGGGCAAAAAACTACCTGACTTTCTTATTGACAAAATCAGTGCAGAGAAGTTGAAGGACTTCAAGATCAGGTCAGATCTCATATTAATCAAAAACTAAAACTTTCTATTTCAAATAACCTGGAAAAAAATACTAAGCAGCCCAACTGTTTGATAATGCTGATAATTATTCTAAAAATAAGAAGAGATAACTGATGATAAAAAGAAATGTTTCTTGAGCAGTAAATCAGCATATTGGAATGATTTCTTAAGGATCATGTGACTCTGAAGACTGGAGTAATGATACTGAAAATTCAGCTTTGACGTCACAGAAATAAATGACACTTTGTGGTAACACTATTTTAAGGTGTCCTTGTTACATGTTACATGTACTTACTATTATAATAACAATCAATTATGCATGATCACATGCAAGTAACCCTAAGCCTAATCCTAACCATATAGTAAGTACATGTAGTTAATTAATATTACTCCATACTAGTGCTGTCAAAAGATTAATTGCAATTAATCGCATCCAAAATAAGTTTTTGTTCACTTAATATATGTGTGTGTACTGTTTATTTATCATGTGTGTATATATAAATACACACATACAGTATATATATTTTGAAAATATTTACATGTATATACATTTATATATAAATATATTTTATATATAAATATAACATTTTTCTTAAATATATATACATGCATGTGTTTGTATTTATATATGCATAATAAATGTACACAGTACACATACATGTATTATGTGAACAAAAACTTATTTTGGATGCGATTAATCATTTGACAGCACTACTCAGTACTTAAATGTTTAATTACACTATAGCAAGGATACCTTAAAATAAAGTGTAACCCATTTTAAATTACATTAAAATAGAAAGCAGAATTTTTAAATTAATATTTTACAATACTTCTGTTTTTACTGTATTTTTGGCAAGAATTAAACTTAAATACCTTATTACATTGCTTTGTGAAGGGCAGATGAACAATGTGAATTAAATTTATAATTTTTTTTTGTTGTTTATTACTATTACAGGTTACAGTACTTTGCACGGGGGCTCCAAGTATATATTCGACAACTGCGTGTTGCTTTGCAAGGCAAGACTGGAGATGCACTAAAGACCGAGGAGGTATGATTTTATACTTTTTTTTACAGTGATCTTTGCTTTGGAAAGGTAATAGAAATAAAGCTAGTTATTTGCTTGTTTGCTTATTTTTATTTTATTTTCATTTATATATTTAATTTATAAATTTTTTGCAATTCCAAGGTGTTTATTTGTTCAAATGTACCTAATGCGCATCAAAACCCCTGGGAAAGTATGATGAAAGATGTCATATGTATTCTAATTTTGTCTCTTCACAGAATAAAATCAAAGTTGTGGCTTTGAAGATCACCAACAACATAAATGTTTTAATCAAGGTAACATTCCTGAACTCTCACACTTCTGAAAGTCTTTGCTGCTTTATGTCATTTTGATCTCTTTCTTTTCATCTATCTTCTCCAGGATCTGTTTCATAACCCTCCATCCTATAAAAGCACAGTCACTCTGTCCTGGAAACCGGTGCAGAAGGCCGAGGCAGCAGCGATCGGGTACGAGAACAGATCAACCTATACATTCAGATCACCATGTTTAGTCTGCTTATGAAAGTTGTTGCTGTGAACTCTGTATATCCTACAGCCAGAAGAGGCAGTCCGGAGAGGACATCGGAGCAACAGCGACAACAAAGAAGCTTCCCACAAATCTGCCCAGGAGGGACGCCCGACAAATATACAATCCGCCCAGCGGGAAATACAGCGCCAGCATTGGGAACTTCTCCTACGGTGAGTATCTTATCAAAACTTAATCGCTAGTACTGTATGAATTAGTATCTTTACATATAAATGATCTCATCTGTGCCCTCAGAACAACGCGGAGGCTTCAGGGGCGGCCGAGGACGGGGCTTCGGAGGAAGAGGAAACAGAAGCCGAGGCCGGATTTATTAAGAGGACTGCATATGCTTCTATACCCATACAACTGCATTACCACAACACAATATTTCTCACACAGTTTCTCCCGTCTGGTCCTTTCTGCATCTCCCAGCCCTCCATTCGTCTTTTCTCCCCACATTTTTTCTTTATTCTTGGGTGTGTTTTTGAGAATCAGTTCACAGCCTCCTGCCACTGGTTATCCCGTTGGTTACAAATGTGTGGGTTGTTTTTCTTTCTGGATCATCTTTGTGGAACAAAAAAAACTGCCAAGGTGTATTTTCTTTTTTAAGAGTTTTTGTATGGTGACGTGCATCCTTTGTATCTTTTCTTTTTTAACTTTTTAATTTTTCAGCGCTTTCGTTGGATCAAAAATCACAGATTTGTAAGAAGTAAAAAATAATATCGTTCTGAATTTTATCAAACTTGTGTGGGTCAAATCTTATGCCGTCTTATTTCAGGACATAAATATTTAAGTTTGTATGACACCCCTTATGCTCTGATGTTCGTTTGTTAACTTGATTGTATATTCCACGGAAATTGTCCTTTTAGAGTAGGATTGCCTTGACTCTTCAAACTATTACAAAATTTAAGGAACCAATCGTTTTCAAATAGTGCTTGCATAGATTTGAGTTCACTTTCGATTTCAAACAGTGTGCATGCTTAGTTTGTACTAGATATTTAAATGTTTTTGATTGAAGGAAATCAGACATTTATGTATTACAGCTGTTGGTTTTCATTTCAGACAAGATTTTTCACCCACATTAAATCTTTTTGCCTTTTTCAGCATATTCTCATTGGCTGATTTGAATATGAATATTGGGTAAATATTTAGTCAATACTTAAAGATGCCATGAATTTTGCATTTCACACATTCGCTACCAGCATTCATGTGCTTATAAAGAGTTAAACTAGAAGAATCTCACCACTAGGTGGCCGTGCAAGTCCACAGAAATCAGATTTACATTCAAAACATGGCAATTTAGGGACTTCTAAATGTGAAAGGCTATTTTAATCTACTTTTGTTTTCTAATCACAATCTAATTCATAATAACATCGTTTTGTGTGCCTTTAGTAAACCATATATGTCATGGTTCACCATATCTCTTTTAACCCTAGGCTTTATACATGCATCACAAATGAGATGCGATTAGACAGTTGTCAATAAAAAAAAATAAAAAAAAAACATTTTAATGATCATTTTGATTGTGTGCGAGAGATTTTGCCTTCATTGTATCCCTTTAGCTCTAAAATCTGAAGCAAAAATGTCTTAAAAGATTAAAAATGCGAGACGTTTGTGTTAGGGTTAAGTTTAGGGGTAGAGTAAGAGAATAAAAATTAATATAACCCTAACTTAATCATGAGAGAAATCAGTTTCAACCATTCGACAATAACAAATATGATTATACAATACATGATTAACACATGACTAATTATGGCATTTGTGCTACGTCAGACGAAATAACCGCGTCGTGTGAGGTGCATAGCAAACGAAACATTACACAGACGGATTTTAGCTTTAAATCTGTCGAGTTTTTTTCCACACGTCAACAGGTGTGTGGCACCGCGCTGTTCTCTGAGCGCTAGGTGGCGCTATCAGACCGCAGGAGCGCAGCGCAGGTTGCTCGTGACTAGGTATTTCCCAAATCAGTCACTCTAGCTCCTCAGCTCCGCACGCGCTCTCCGAAGTGACTGAATAAGAAACCTTCTCTTTATGATTCTGATCGTGTTAGAGACGTGCTTTGCTCTCGGCGTTTAACAAGACCGGGACGATTAAAGAGCAGCACGACAACACAGACGGGACGCAACAGTAGGCGTCTGATAGTGATCGCCTATTTTTGTAAGACGTGATAAATCGATGGACCAATCAAGAGGTGGGCAAATAGGCTGGAACAACACGCGTACGATATCAAACAATATGTTCATAGTACTGCAGTGAGCAGGTGGGGCAGTGGAAAACCACCACAAGTCGACTAATTAACGTGCTTTGCATTAACGACAGGCCATTTTAATACAGCCGGGGTCACCTGGGGTTTCACAAGACTGTCTGTTGGGTTCATTAAAAATCTTTGCTTTTTAGGACATCTTATTTAATGATTTTCATGACGTTATAGTTCCGGTATCCGTTTTTGAACGTGCATTTTTTTCCCCGCCGATGCGAAGCTGTTGAATACAAGACACTTTTACATGCATTGCTATTAATTAACCACAACACTAATACTCATTGTAACATACAGCGTGGTGCGATGACTTTTAAGAGCCCTTTATGTTTTATTTACAAAATAAATAACAGCGCGAGCAGTGTAGTGCGATTTTCTAAAGATGGACTCAAGTGAGTCGGTTCTTCTTAGGAAATCAGTATAGACGGATTTCCAACTAAACGACTCATATGAACCGATTATTTTAAGTGTATTAGCACTCAGCTTGACCAGTGTAGTCCGATTCCCGAATAAAAGACTCTTATGAATCGATTCATTTATAAGCATATAGCATGATCAGTGTGGTCTGATTCTAGAGCAAATGACTCTTATAAACTGATTCTTTTTGATAGGCCTAAACACAAAAGCATACAGCAAGACCAGAGTAGTTTGATTCCTGAGCAAATTACTCTTATGAACTGATTTTTTAGTGAATTAAAAACATACAGCGTGACCAGCATAGTCCAATTCCTGAGTAAATGACTCCTATGAATCAGTTCTTTTAGTGAATTAAAAACATACAGCGTGACCAGTGTAGTCTGATTCCCAACTGAATGCCTCTCATAAACCGATTCTTTTTGGTGAATCGAAAGCATACAGCATGGCCAGTGTGGTCCAATTCCCAAACAAATGACTCTAATAAACTGATTCTTTTTGAGAGGCCTAAACACAAAAGCATACAGCAAGACCAGAGTAGTTTGATTCCTGAGCAAATGACTCTTATGAACTGATTTTTTAGTGAATTAAAAACAAACAGCGTGACCAGCGTAGTCCAATTCCTGAGTGAATGACTCCTATGAATCAGTTCTTTTAGTGAATTAAAAACATACAGCGTGACCAGTGTTGTCCGATTCCCAAATAAATGCCTCTCATAAACCAATTATTTTCGGTGAATCAAAAGCATACAGCATGACCAGTTTTGTCCAATTCCCAAACAAATGACTCTAATAAGGTTATTTTTAAGGAACACTTAATGAATCAGTCAGAGCAGTTACTGAATAAACAGTAAGAGCTGTTACTGTTTTTATTTCATAGTAACTGACTGGTTGTTCATGTATAGGTAAACAAAAAACATTTTGAGTATTGCATACAAATAAATATGTTTTATTTGCTTACATTTTTAATTGAACCTATGATTAGAACCAATTACTGTTTTTTATTGATTTACTGGTTATATATTTTTTTTATTGATGCCACCTTAAATCTGATTTGTTATGTTTGTACTGATGAAATCTGACATGATCTCATCATTTGGAAACAGCCCAACCAAAGTGAGTAAACACGATAAGAATAGCATTTCTCATGTCAAAATTTTCCTCCTTCAATGTTTCTGCTTCAAAATTAGAAACATTAATGGAACAGTTAACAAATCATTCATGAATCGGAGTCATAACTAAAATCGTTCAGTTCCCAATAAAGCGCACATTCATTCGTGCCTTCAACTAAATGCCATTAATTTGAACACATATTCATTTGTTTGCAGTGTTGTTCTGCAGCAGAAGTTGAGTCGGCGCACCTTGCACAGACACGCGACACAAGTACGGCTGAAGAACTGCAAGAAAAGAACGCTATCCTCTTTTTCATGAAAGACTACTATCCGCCCCCTCATGTACATTGCCTGGAATAGTAACAGCACTGCCAGGCTTACTAAATATAGCAACCAGTGAGTGTTAACATGTCAACTAGGAACCCAAAAGAAGTGGTTTCCACACGTGTGGCTGTTGCTATAAATAGACTAATAGCCTATGCAACATGTCTTCAATAACTTATAACCCTCCATCAAATTGTTGCACATCAGTGTCGCTTAACCCTGCACATGTCAGCTGTCTTAAGTTATGTTAACCGTAAATACATTTTAATACCGTTCTCTCTTTCGTGCAGGCTTGTTATGTAATGGGCTATGTATGTGAATGGAGACAAGGGGCTGGATGAAACGTGAAGGATCATGCGATGTGGGCAAAGCAGCAGCAGCTGAGAGATGCAAACAAGGCAGCACCCTTCGGGTTTTCACTCGCACAAGTTGGTTATTTGCTATTTGGTGCTTCCGGGAAGTTTTGGTCCCAACTAACTTTTGAATGAAAGAATAAATAAATTAGCAGAAGGGAGTAATGAATGAATAAATGGCGGCGAACTTTATGGATATGGTGAGGATGTGCACATGAAAGCCCGGTCTGACTTTCTTAACATGTTACACAGGAGGAACATCATGTGACAGCTTGCCCGTTCATAAATATTCACCATCTCTATTCATGCAGACTCTTCTCTTGAGGTAGTCATTGTGCCTCGGCTCTGAACCATGTGATTCTGATGGGAGGGGGAGAATCTATAAATAGCTCTATAGCTCGGCTTCCATTGACATCATTTAGGCAGGAGAGACGGAAAAATAAACAGAGAGAAAGGGCTATAAGGGTGGAGATTCTTAATGTGAGCTTGAAATCCAAACAAACCCTCATCATTTTTGATTCCCTTCTCAACTCTCCAATAGAAACCACCGGGTTCAGTGTCCGTTTCCTAGAACATCTACGTCTCTCCCCGTAGTGGAACAAAACTGAGGAGATAGGGAGGGAGGGAGGGATTGGGGGGGACATCAAACAAAGGAAAAAGAAACGTGTGACGGAGAGCCAAAGCAAATATTTTGGATTATGTTATTAATGGGAACTGGAGGAAGATTATGGGCAAGATCGATGACATGCGGCCATCCCAGCAGATAAACTTCTGGAGTAAATACTGAATCGTTCATGTCTGGTCTGATGCTGATGGTCGAAGAACAGATTAAACATCTGAGCAATGCAAAACCTGATGCTTGACAAACGTTAGGATTGTCAATTGGAAATATGATTCATTCAACACAATTATTGGCTTTATGTGTAATGGATTGAGAGAAACCAGGGTGTTTTTTTGGTCAGCACATGTAAGGGGCCCAGAAAACCCATTTTCACATCATACATAAGTAGATGAATGCCTATTTTGGTCTATTAATTTTGACTTAATACTACCACTTGTGGCACTCAAATCACTATTCAGATAGTGGATTTGTATTTGAGACAGAGACTGTGCATCAGTCTTGAATTCTATTACATTTTATTATATATTATACATTCTATATTTTATTATATCATATTAATAATATTAATATTATAATATATTATCATCATTTACCATTATTGCAGTCTTTAACTTTTTTTATTTATATATATATATATATATATATATATAGTACGGAGGGCCAGATTACTCAAAATGAAATAAATTAAATAAATGTTGAAATATATAAATAAATCAGTAAATACATAATTATTTACATAAGTGCATTAATATTTGTTCATTCATATAAATATTTATGCATTTATTTATGTATTTAATTATGTATTTTATGATTATTTTGTATATTTCCACATTTATTAAATTATTTCATTTTGAGTAATTTGACCCTCCATACCATATATATTTTATAATATATAATTGAATAATATAAATATATCTTTGTTATAATATATTATATTAGAATATTAGAATATATTATTTTCAATATTATAATATATAATTTAAATATTTTTAAATTGTATATTATACATTATATATTTGATTATATCATTAATAATATTAATATAGTTTTTATTTTATTTAAAATATATTTTCTTATATACATTTATATTATATATATTATAATATATATATATATATATTTTTATTATTTTAGTTTTTTTTTTATTTTATTTATATTTTATTTTATTATTTTATATTTATCAATAAATTATAATTATATAATACATTTTGTATATATATGAAACAAATATATTTTAAAAACGTATGAATTGTTGCTCTTTTTACAGGTTTGTGATTTCCAAACCACAGACTCGAGACTGCTGTCCCTGTCAAATTTGAAGTAAGGTGGGTTAAATGAGGAAAAGCTCTGAGCGAGCTCAAGTCCACACAGCCGAAATCAAGGTATTTTTAGATTTAGCGGAGGGTGCAAACGTCCAGCTTCTTTGTCAGATCAAAGCCGCCACTTATGGCACTCCTGGCAGAACACTGGTGTATTTTAAGGAAAACATGATGACAAATGTTATATTTATGCCCCTGATCTAAATATTTACCTATTTCCAGTTCCCCCCACACAACTCGTCACCGCCCGCTCATTCACGATCCTCCCGTTTTAGCAGCAGGAGTCCGACAAACACTCCGGAGCATCCCGAGTGTGGCGAAGGTAGGATTATCCCTGCACACCGCAGTACATCGTGTTGTTCATGAATAGGAGCTTCTGTTCATTCATACACTTGTAGCTAACATGTCAGAGCGATGAAATGGTGTCTCCATGTGTTTAATACAGAATAAACAGCCTGTGCGTGTATGAAACGTATTTAAAGTTAGTGTCTGTGGGGAAAACACTGCATAAAGCTTAATGCGATAGTCGAGTCTATATTTCAGCACCACGGACAGCGACATTCCAGTCGCAAAAAACATAAACTCTGCGTGACTTTGGCCATGTTTTTGATGACACAATAAGTAATTTAATACATAAAGACACACAAAAAAGTAAAATACTGTTATAAGTAGATTTTCAGATCAGTTTTAAGTGAACAGCGCTAGTTTTAGTAGCTCTCGAATGGAGTTTGGCGACACCATGCGGCAAGACGCTCAATTTCTTCCCTCCCGTATGTTTCTACCGCACTGGTCAAATTAGTGTACTTTGTGTTCTGCACGTTCTCTTTTAGTGTTCTGCGCGTTCTCTTTTAGTGTTCTGTGCGTTCTCTTTTAGTGTTATGCGCGTTCTCTTTTAGTGTTATGCTTTGCAATTCGACAGATATAGAAGCCGCAGACTTTCTGTGACTATTGCACGGTCGTTTATAACCACATCAATTTGAAGCTGAAACTGAAAATATCAAACGAGGCATCCCCAACTTTTCTCCATTATTTCTCTCCCTAAACAAAACCCCAACATGCGCAAAGCAGCTACCAGGCTTAAAGAACATATATAGGCTAGTGGTGCGCGCCTGCCACGGAATCCATTGGCAAATGAGTTTTTCACGATGCCTGGCGACTGCAAGGAGTGGTTTCGCTCTGGGAAACCGGGGCTGTGGTCACTTGCAGCGCGGACACTGTCCGTCTTTCACCTATTTAGCCCGAGCCATTTTCATTAACGCGAGGCTGTCTGCGAGCACAACAGGGACGGTTGTAATCAGCAGCCATAGACTGTGAAGTGGGAGAACCTAAACGTGACGTCAATGCCTAGTAACTGACGCAGCCCTCAAAAAAAAGAGAGATTCTGCAAGCGTTAATTATCATCGTTTGTGTACTGCTGTAAAAACAAAAACATTTCGTTCGCAGTGCAACTGATTACTGTTGTTTGCGCGCGCGGGTCCGTCTGAGTGTGTGCGTGCGTGCGTGTGTTTTCTTTATGAGCTGCGAATCCGTCCCGAGTTTCCAAGCGAAAGTTGCATGGAGACACGCCGCGTAAGACGCATATCATAAAGAGGATGGTGAGCAACATAAAGGAACGAGGAGAACGGTAACAACTTGTGCTGAGAAAGCGAACGTTTAAGAAATATTTAGCCCATAAGAATGAGGGGCACTGAAGCAGTTCGTTTTGGGGGGAAAATCACTGCAGCGATGCATCGGAGGCGAGTCGGAGCCCTTGCATGGAGTTGGAGAGGCAAAATTAATGTACATTACATGCACTCCATGTAACGCTCCTGAGCGATGTCTTTGTAAGTGTTTTTTTTTTTCTTACTGGGCGCTAAAAATAGCATCAGTGTTTGATCGTGGTCCAGAAATAGGCAGAGGGTATCACTTGTATAAAAAGGGACTGCGATTCTGAGAAAACTTCTCAGACGTGTTGCTGAAGATAGATGTGAATCAAGGGCAGTATTTGATTTTCGTCTTGCTTGTTGTTTTTTGTCACGTATGATGGTTTTATACTCATGTCTGTGTTTTCCCTGCTTTCAGCCAGGGCTTCCTGCACTGGTAAGTACACATTCGCGACGATTTCTTTGGTTCGTTGACATGTTTATTTGATTTCTTGCACGATTTCTTGCATGCATTAAGTAACGTGCCATCCCCTCCACCGAACACCATCCATTTCTTTCACTCATACTGTGTGCACTTCTCAAACAGGTGCTTTGTTGTTTTCAACCACTTGTTAAAAAATGAAATAAACCACTCTCTCTTCAGACCAGGAATCTCGCGAATGGTAAATAAGTGAAATCCAAATCCAAACTCCTTTGTCTGACGGCGCTGTTGAGTCGCTTTTTGCCTCTTCGCTACAGCTGAAAGTGTGAATGGAAACTGATAACACTAGAAGAGTAAGGGGACATATCTCAAAATATGTGAAGAGGAAAATAGGCTAATAAATATAGGTGGAAGACGCCGCGCCAAAAGGAAAATCACCAGCAACAGCCGACGAGGGAAGCCCTGGTGTGGCGTCAAGGGTTTCCGTGCATCCAAAATCGCCCTTAAATGGTCAGCCCTGTTTTGGCCATCACCCGTGAAAGGGATGCCACTCGGCACACATTCTCAAAACGTAGCTTAAGGTTTTCTGGTCCTTAATTTTTTTTTTTATTTTTTTTTTTTGTGCAATGTTCCCGCGTGCGTTGTTTGAACACTTCCATCAGATGTGCTCGAGACTGTGTAGCTATAGGCGGATTCACATGGATTACTCTTCCGCCCACGTCATTTTCATTATACAGTACTGCAATCGACTGTTTTCTATTGCTGTGGACTATAATACTGGTCTTGTGCCAAATCTAACGCGTTTGTGCAGTTGCACAAAACAATCACGTTGTGACCGCCAGTGTTGTTTTAATCAAAGCAGCTCATAATAAATGTCTAATTTCAATCCTGCAGCGTGCATAAGTGCCTTAAACGTTCGCAGACAGTATATTTCGAATTGTTTCAGAGGGTCTAAATGGTCATGTGTATGTATTCAAAAGCAAAATTTAAATGTGAGTTCGCGTAAATACTTAAAAGCGTACATGCCAGAGTAGCGAGTCCAGGAATGACCGCGGATCTTTGCAGAAAAAAACTCATTACCTTGACCTTTTCAAAGACACTGTGGCTCTCTATACATCTATCCCAGACATAGCAAGATCTTCTTAAGTCAATGCTGGCGTTGTAATTTTAGTGGAAACACGGTTTTATCCGAGTCGTGACTGCTATAGTGAGTAATATGTGCGCGTTGGCTGCGTCAGGAGATGCAGTCGCTGTGCAGTGCAGACAGAAGGGGGAGAATCGTGACTGACTGGAGACGTCCGCAAATGATACGACCACCAAATAAAATCCTCATAATGATGGCATCTGGGCTTGATTTTTTTTTTTTCTTTCTTTTTCTTTTTTTTTTTTTTTTTTTTTTTTTCTTTTTACACCTGTTACATCTCAAGCCATATCTCTTTTGCCTAGCCACCTCAACCTCCCCTTGCACCACGAAGGCGCAAGAAGAATATCAGTGATTAAGGGGAAGGGAGGGTGAGATCTTGGTTCGGGATGAATTTAGACTGGGTGCGGGGGGGGGGGTATGGTGGGGGGTTGTCCACATAAAGATCGTGACCCTCCCACTTCGTATAGTTTCTTGCATAGTTCCAAGAAGAACCACTATTTAACAATTTTGACAAATGTTCGCGTTGGATGCAAGAAAAAAACTTCACGGGTAAGTGAAATGAAGTCACATTCCACAGCTGGATAGAGTTTGTGGCCAAAATATATGCCAGAGGGATCCCATTTTTCCTGTGTTGTCATGCCACTATTATTTGTTTCCCTCAAGTTGTGAGAAATGTTGATGCTGTTGATGCATTTGCAAAATGTTGTTGTTGTTGTTGTTGTTGTTGTTGTTGTTGTTGTTGTTGTTGTAAAGTTGGGTCTAGAACATTTATTTAACGTTCTTCTGATGCCAATCGCTTAGTAACGCACCCTTGTTTTGTTTGTTGTGCCTGCAGGCGATGATGCAACTGTAATGTATAGAACTGATGTTCTGCTGATAGTTTAGAGACCCCCGTGTCCTCACTGAGTGGTATCAGCCAGTGAACTCTCTGTGGTCATGCAATGAAATTGCCTCAGAAGCCTGTCATGTTGTTGTCGTCGTGCTGGCGATGTGCTGCTTTGTTTTACATGCACTTTAGAACCCGACGCCTCCGAAATGTTAGTCGTTTAAAAAAAAAAAAAAACGACCCTAATGTCTGTTTTGAATGGATACGTGAGGATGTACTTGCAGACATGAATGCACGCCACCCCGACATGGTGTGCGAGAGACGTAGCAACCTGTTTTGAAACGTGACATGGCGAACAAATTCGGCTTCAAAACAGAAAAGGATAAAAACATTTAATGTTATTGTCTTACACTGAATATTTTTGGTCACTTGCGCCAACTAGGATACAATTTGGTTTCCCCTTTCTTTCTTTCTCCTTTTTTTTTCAAAAAGGGGGGTCCCTATATGAGCAAGAAACCGATTGGTGGATGACGATTTTTTGTTTGCGCCAATAAGATCTCTCGCTGCTCTCTATTTATTGCGAGCAGATTACAGACTGCTCTCTCCTCACCAAGAGCGCTTCATCTGCTCAGTTCTCCGGCATCACGAACCAGAGGATGTATTTCATAGTAGCAACAAAACGGCGATGCGAAAAGAAACGCGCTCAATGATTGCTCTATCATATGTGTGTCTTTGTTTAAATGCAATAATCGCAGCGCACGGCGACTAGAAAAGCCAGCGAAAATAAACTACTGGGAAGGAGTGAATTCAGCACCGCGGACAGCGCTCGCACGCAGAATACAGGCATTTGGATGCTGGCTGCTCTCAAAGCTTCCCATGCTCGTAGAATGTGAATGAGTTGGATACAGTTCAGCCACGGAGAAGGGCTTCGCGGTCTCGCTTTTCCCGATGTCTGGACACAATAGGATTGGGAAACCAGAGCCATGCACAAGCCACCTGGATGTCACTGTTTGATGTCACGGACTTCAGACTGCGATTTGTCTTTCGCGAATCTTTTTGCGGTCTGGGCTTGCTGTTCATAAGTATCTAGCTGGGAAGCCCTTACCCCAAAAAGCATTTGCGGAAGGCGCATTCACCGATTGATGCTCCATTCGCTGCGTGGATTAAATGCTTGCATTATTATTGTTAATATTATTTTTATTGTATATATTTTTTTTTACAAACACTTTGTTAATTTTTACCCCCAAAAAATATGTCATCACTGTATTGCGGCTCAAATGTAAAGCCGAACTTCTCTCCCACTTACGTCCCCAAAGTCTAAGATCCCTCCCTGTCGAGAATTATCTGGCGGCTCCATTGCCAGAATATTTGCTCTCGTTAATACGATTACAAAAAGTCACCCAAACAGAACCACAGTACCACCAACGAGCCTCCCAGTTTGCACGTGGGAAAACACAGTGGTCCATTCGGGGAAGAGAGAGAGAGAGGGGCATCTCGTTAGTGTGCTATTCACTTAGAAGCCAAACAATGTTGAAATGACCCCACCCTGTTCGCAATAACATATAAGCTGTATAACACTGCCGGACGCAGTTATAGTTCTACACGGGTTTAAAATTAAAATATCAGCCCATTGACAGAGTGTCAGTGTGTATGTGTGTGTAAGAGAACACGTCACCGTAGGTGCCCAAAGACAACAAGGTTTCACCCAACCTCCTCGGTTTCTTTTCTTTTATTTCTTTTCTCTCCCTCTTTTTACACACACCCTCGTTCCTTCTTTCACACGCACACACACACACACACACACACACACACACACACACACACACACACACACACACACACACACACACACACACACAGTATTTTGGAAAATGACACCTCGATGAAGTATGACACACCTACGCACACCCATGATATAACATGTAGACACACTGGGTGATAAAGTTTTTATGCCATGCAGATACAGTCCATTGAGAAATTCTCAGCAACTGAGAAGTGACGTGATCCGTGTCACTACCATCTTCAAGGCAGGTCCCCCAAGTACCTCATAAGTCATTTCCCGTTTGGGTGACACTCACCTGTTCCCTGGCCTATATGCAGGAGGAAGTGCAAACACAAATGCCCTTATTATAGGCTACAGTATTTGGAAAAGGCTCCAATGTCCCTTAGTGACGACACTCCTAAATTCCTTCAGGTCAGACTAACATTCATTTCGTCTCAACCGTATGTGTTCCCTCACACATTATTGCATTATAAGAAAGATGCATTGCCTTTAATTACATGGTTATAAAATTAAAGCAATTAAAAATGACGTGGAGAAGAGGTCCTCCTGAAACTGGTTAAGAAATATTGGAAAACTTTAACTTTAAGGAGTTTTGCATATCTCTCTTTCTCTCTCTCTCTCTCTCTCTCTCTCTCTCTCTCTCTCTCTCTCTCTCTCTTTCTCTAATAAAGCATAAAGGCCTGAAAAAGTTTTTCATACTTAAAAAAAATTAGTTCGACGTTGTAGTGAAACTTTATAAAACCCTTACACTAAAAATCCTCTTTGCTGATAGCTAAACTGTAAAAGGCAATAATGTAAGTGTTCGTTTTGCGTTTATTAAAGTGATTCGCTTGATGCTCACTCAAAAGAAGCAAGCGGAGACGGAAGGTTGATTTACAGTTGTTAGGATGAAGAAAAAAACGCTGATTTTGGTGGCCTAATAAACTTAATCATTATATCATATTTGACTAAGAATCCCTGATTAAATGGGGGTTATAAATATTATAATACTGTATAAACAGCATCAGGAGGAAGCTCCTACGCCATACGTGCATTATAAAAAGGTTTTTTTTATTTTGCTTAAACAGCACGTTTATTTATGTTCATTTAACTTATACCAATAGTTTCTATAATTTCTATTCGATTTCAAGAGATTTCCGAGTTTTCTGCACGAGGGGCTGAATTCCGAGTGGTCAAAAAAGTGAAAGAAACTTTTCTAAACTAATAAATTAAGCCAGCGATTACAATTAAGTTTTAAAGTTTACAGGCTAGATTTTTTTATTGACACATATGTCTTTTTGTACTGCCTAAACGCATTTAATAACGCTTTCCTGGTGTTCGTCGTTAGTGAGTGAATCATATTCTTGTGCTCTGTGTATCCAAACTTTTTTGAAAAGTGCACCAAACGTGTTTTTGCGTGGACAGAATGGCACGATGTAGCTGGAAAAGGCTTTCCTTTTTCTCATTTGTTTTTTGCCCCATTACTGTTCCCAACTTCTTACAACTCCCTGTTCACCAAACATGCTTTCTGTTTTTTCCAGAAGATGTTAAACTGCTCAGATTGCGCATTTAAACGATCCCACTTTGTGTTCTTGTGTTTGTGCACAGGGCAGGAGGAAACTTGAGGCATCCATCGTGTCAAGCACGGAGAGAGAAATGAACGGCTCGAAATCGAATCGTAGAACGTTCCCAAACGGGGTTGCTCGTGACGTCACTGTCTTCGTAAGTTCATTCTTTACGTCACAGCCCTTTGCGAAAGTGGACTCTGTTTATGTCATTGTCCATCATTAAGCGTTTGAAACTGCAGAAGGGACAGGATTTTTATTTTTATTTATTGATTTTTATTTTTTGTAGATTACTCAGGTTACAAGGTTTTAAGTTGAAGATTTGCTTTGTTATTTTATCCCTATCAAACTGTTGAATTCAGCAGGTTCAGGCCTGAGTAAGGTCTTAAGTGCTCCGGATGCAGTATTTACAGTTAAACACTCTAAAAGTTATTAAAGTGTGGCACCCTATATAGTGTGCATCATTCAGGGGCAGTTCTAGACCACAGTAACTGTAACTGGCCAGACAGGGGCCACTTGTGCTTTTAGGGGGCACAAATTTAAAATTCATCTTAACCTACTTTAAGTATTATTAATTCAGTCATTTTTCACCGTCATGTGTCACTGCAATCTGTAGAAGTAATCTATAACAATTTCAATTAAAATGAATTTTTCATCATGTTTCATTTATTTGAAAAATAATTTTGTATTGTAGTGTAAGGGGCATCATTTTTGAGGGGGCACAAGTGAGGGGGGGGGGTCTCATGCTTGTCATGTGACACATGACAAACACAGCAGCCACAATACCAGTGTATAACTGGTATAGGCTTTAAACCATCAAAAAAAATGTTAATGGTTTCCACAACAAATAACATTACAAACATTACAAACCATTAACTTTTAACCATTAAAACCTTTAAAAAATGGTTTTCTGTACTGTGTTTTGGGACATATTCCATTAGGATTTATTGGTTTTAACAAGCCACCAATAGAAGGCAACCAATTACCAGAAGAGACCAACAGGGTCCATTACAGTTTCCAGTAAAACCATTACAAATTTTCTAATAGTATCTGTTGTTTTTTTCAGCAAGGGTTTTATTATTAATTTTTCTATTCAAAATATTCCCAAAATATGTCATGAAATATCTAAATTCTCAAATATATGTGAGTGGAATTAAATTATTTTTTATGTTTTTTGGTTTATGTTGGGTTATGTGCATTTTAGCCTAACAGTGTAATCTATTAACTTTGCATCAAAATCCGTCTTTTTACTTAAGTACCAGATATGGGTGTCATAAAATATTTTTAATACGACTGAGTTTGTATTTCATGTGAATTTAATAAAAACATTGTAAGTTACTAAGCCAAGCTTGTTGACAAGGGGGCACTGTAATTCTTTTAGTTTTTACATGTGAGAATTATAAGTTTTGATAGAAAAGCTTATGAAGGCTTGTATTGGTATTGCTTGTTATGGAAAATACAGCATGATTTTTTTTTAATGTAGTGAATTGGATCACTGCTCTGGTTCATATGTTATATATTTATGCTTACACACCTTAAATATTTATTGCACAATTAGTTAGAATGCAAATACATTCTCACAAGTATAAGTGTACTTGATATGTGCATAAACCCATACACACACAGATACACACGCACTGATTTCATATCTGTACGCGTATGTAGATAGATTTAAAAATAAAGATATTTCAGTGTTTGTAGGTACAACAAAAGGCTCTAAAATATTTGGGAGTTTTTGTGTATGTTTCAGCTCTCATTGCATGCTGATACTTATATTACACAGACTTTTATTGCCTTAGCTTAAAATGAAATGATCATTGAAGTTAAATGAGTGTTCAATTTAAGCTGCAAAATATAAAAAATCAAGCTATGTATGTTGAAAAATTGATATATGGATTTGCTCATCAACAGTTTTAGTTTTCTGTCGTGATAAAGATCTTCATGTGTGACTTTCAACAGTATTTTAACAGTATTGTTCATTGCAGGTTGGTTTAGAATAATATGCAAGGATTATTTAAGATCAGTTTTTTAAACTGAAAAAAAATTATAAAGGTTTCATAAAAATATTTATCACCAACAAAGTAAGTGGCAGTTATTAACACAGGCTGGACGGTATGACAGACTCTAGTAGATAAAATTAGCCAAGCTTTTTTTTTCTGTCTTTCTTTTTTTTAAGAAATAATGTCACAGTATTGTCTGATGTGGTCTTTAAACACTATAAACATTTTAAACCTCCCAGAAGAAATTTCACGACATGATGTTGAGATGCTGACAAACAATCAGAGAAAAAGAGTTTTAATACAGATTTTAAAAGCAATTGTTACAGATTACTGTACTGTAAAATCATAAACACTATTTTGTACATTTTCTGTATATAAGTCATATTTAACAGACAATATATTACATTTTGTAGTGAAGCTAGAGATAGACTGCAGCACCGGCTACAATGGGCTATTTTCATTTAACAGTTTTTATTTAAATTGCTGATTTAAACACTTATCAAAATCAATATTACTGTTATGATATCTCATATTTATCTGTATTGTTTTTTTTACACCTGTAGTCTGAGACTTGAGATGCTTTCAGATCTCACCAGCACTAGACGTAGCTACTTTTTTTTCTCAGAGAGAGACTTTAGTCATGGCTATACTGTATGTGTTTTATATGTCTCTCCCTTTTAAGAATTAATTCAAACAAACGCATTTATTGAGAACATGTATGTTTTTTGATAACTTTGCAATGGGTTGATTATCTGGGTGAGCAAAAGACGTCACCTGGTCACTTTTAGCTTATAAAAGATGCACGTCTCCAAGAAAAGGCCCTATTGTTCAAGGTTAGATTTAACTTGTGTTTGGTTTTTTTAAACAAACAATGTGTCATTTTTATTTATTTGTATTTTTTTATTCTCTACGTTATCTTAACGGTATTGAGTTCTTTTTAACACTTACAAATTCATGTTAAACTATTAATAACCACAATCTAAATTAAACTGAAAAGCATCACAAACAAGTAATTTATAACTTCCATTATCTATTATGATTAAAAATTTGATGTTGCAGTTATTAAACACGTTTTTTGTCACGGAGCACATTGTTTTACCCATTTTTCTTCTCAGCTCGTCTCTCTCTCATATTATTTTTCAGTCTGAGGAGGACATGTCGTGTCAAAAACATGTGCTTTAATCTCCTCACATTTCATTATGATACACCAAATAACATTTAAAGGCTTTTCACCTTATTCTTCGACTTTCCTAAATTGTTTGCAAAATGACATGATGTAGTTTTTAAACTTTAACTGTCATTTTAATCAGTCCACAGGAACAGGATGCCAACATTAACCTGCCCTAACAACAAATAACATGGAATAACAAGACGAATATTTCCATAGGTGGCCCCCGTCCCTTCTTTCCCTCTTTTCTATCATACATGGATGAGTCAGGGAAGGTGTGAGGGATGAGTCAGTTCCGGGCGGAATTTTTAGGGAAGGGGAGTGTCTGCTTGTTCCTAAGAGGGTGGTCCCATCATGTGAAGATGGCATGACCTCACTGCCGCAGAAATACACGTTCACGCATTCACTCGGCATTAATGTGCTCTCTACATAACCAGTGCAAAAGCAGATTTTATTTGAGTATACATACTCCCAGTTAATTCCAGCTTTTAAATATAATCTTTTGGTAAAATACATTATTTAAATATGAAGTTTTCAGTTACCTTAACATCACTAAATGGCACCAAAACAATTACTTTTCATAAAAAATAAGCGTACGTCTATTAAAATGAGTCTCTTCTTAAAAATATCTCACTATGATGAAACTGCTGTTAGTATTTCACAGCCAATCATATAGATTTGGATATAGTGCATTAAAATAAAATTGTAAAAGTGTGTGTAAGAATTAAGTTTATGAAATATAACCTAAGACTGGAATTTGTAATATTAATGGAGAAAAAATTCTAACTTTACAGTGTTAGAACACATTCATGTACATACAGAACAATCGAAAATCTAAA
Organism: Cyprinus carpio; assembly: GCF_018340385.1. NCBI lineage: Eukaryota > Metazoa > Chordata > Actinopteri > Cypriniformes > Cyprinidae > Cyprinus > Cyprinus carpio. Next base: position 14,156,968 of record NC_056621.1, on the reverse strand, counting down.
ATAATAAAATATAGTATAATCAAATAATAGTATATAGTCAAAATAGTAGTTATTAATGGGAGTACTATTTATTTATTTTTTAAGATCAACCATTTTAGCACAAATACAGATTGTAGATGCTGTGTGGGGGTGTGTGTTTATGTTTGGCTGCATGTCTAGATGTTTTTTGGTAATTGTTTGTGTCTTTTATTTGTAGAAAATCTGCTGATGATGGACGTCTATGCAAAAGTGAGATGTGAAGCCAAACTGACAGAAAGGGAGTAACGACTGACAGGAATGGAAGATGTCGGAGGTTAAAAGAAGGGGTTTACCAATAAACAAGGTATCAGCCGACACCTATTTAGTCCCAAAAACATCTCCAGGGAAGCATGGGAGTGTCCGGCACTCGAATGAGTTGTAATGCAAAACGCACTTTCTGTCCCATGACATCCATTCACACCTTAGGCTTTGCTGATGGGTGAAACTCTGTGACTGATCAAATGTGTAACTGAAGAAATCATTTTGCAAATGTGAATCAGTTCTAGAGAATGTTCAAAAATAGTAATTCAGAACACTAAAGACCTTTAATTTAGCAAGACACGATGAATGATAAAGAAAGAAGCAGAATTCAGGTTTTTTGAGCATATGATGTCATAAAATCACCTTTAGAAATGTAAAAATCTTTCTCTTTGTCAAGAAATCATGTAAAAAAAATCTTCAGTGCTCACATTCCGTCATGTTTTTGCATGCTTACATCGTCTGCTTCGATTGAAATGTCTTCTAAAAGAGAAACTATCCTTACTACATGTGTTAAAAGAAAAAAAATATGATTTTTAATGGTTGCTGATCATGTATATAACGTTAAAAAACAATATAGATGTGACAGGTCAGGTCTGATAGTGATGGGCTCCGACGGCACATAAAAAGATGACGACGTACAGAGGGAGACACTTATTATATCACTGCAGTCTTGCTGACCAAAATAAATTCTACTATATTATATATATAATACAGCTAGTTTTTTTAAACAGCTAAACATTTGAAATGTATTAATCAGTTTTGTCAAACTATTAAAACCAGCAATCCAGAAGGGCATTGCACAAAAATGTTCGCTGAATAAAAAAGTTAGAAATAATACAATATATTTGTTGAAGTGAAAGCAATACATATTTACATTGGTATAAATTTGGTTTTCACAGTTTTTGATGATACGTCAACTAAACTGACATTAAACGATGATTAAAATGCTTAGTATGTATTTTATCTGACATTTAGCTGTTCTTCTTTAGTAATGCAAAAACCTTCTTTAAAATTAAGACAAACAACTTAGTAGAAAATGATTATGATTTTATACTAATCAAATGGAAAGTAACAGAAACCAGTAAACTAATCTGCATTGTCACTCAGTTTCACCCTACTATAGATTTTAAGGTAGTATGCACATTTTTAAGCCGTTACATGAGTTTTTAAAAGCTTGTGTGAGTCCTGTGCCCTGTTTTTGATCTTTTTGTGTATTTTTTTGTTTGTATATGAATGTAGAGCCAGCAGACTGAGCAGACTGACGTATAACCACATTAGACGTACAAGCATGTAACCTCAGACAATAGCATTAGATGCACTAGAATATTAAATATATATAAGAATGTTATAATATATATAATAATTTTTGCAGCGTATCAGATTTCAGCATTATCATTATTCAGATATTCAGTCATTATTCAGATATTCAGATTATCATTAGGTTTATAAATATACATATAGTAAAGCTAATTGTCATCATTCTGTTTGATTTGATATTGATACTTTACTTACTATATATTGTACCCCTTAACTAGTATGTACTGAGAGAAGTATGGAGGATCTCAGGAAACACATTTGACCAGAATGACGTTGTTTTTATGACTGTCATGAGCAGATTTTCATTGAGCAGGCCAGATCTGTTTGTGTGTATCCAGTGCCCACATATGTGAGATGTGTTGCTAGTGTCATATGTTTGCATACCCACACAAAATGCACTGGGAATGTGTGTGTGCAAGTGTCAGAATGCTTTGTGGATTGTGGATGTGTGTGTAAGATGTCTTGTGTGTGTATGTATACGTCTGTTAGAGAATGTAAAGGCAGATGTGTGTGTTTCATCAGTGGGAGATGGAGTGTGTGTGCGTGATTGTGTATCAGCAAGAATGCATAAGAAATGTCTCTGTTTGTGTTAGTTTAGTGCATACATATAGTTTAGTGCTTAGTGTATGTGTATAAGTTTATTGCTTATACATGTGTGTATAAGTTTTAGTGTGTGTATGCAAATATACCATGGTAAAGTGATGTGTGAATGAGCGCAAAAGCAATGTGTGTGTGTTTGTTAAGTATTAAAGAATGCATTATTTTAATACATTTACGTGTGTAGCAAATATCTTGTGCACATTTATGCATATATATTGTGTAACTCTTCAAGAATATGACAGATAAAGCAAGTGTGTGTGAGTCTGTGTGTGTATTAATGTGAATGCATGGTTATGTGTATGTGTCAGAATGCTTTGTTTTATTATTTTAAGGTGAGTGTGTTTATATGTTCGAATTCATGCACAGATATGTATGTGTAGGTGAGAGAGTGTGTGTGTGTGTGTGTGTGTGTGTGTGTGTGTGTGTGTGTGTGTGTGTGTGTGTGTGTGTGTGTGTGTGTGTGTGTGTGTGTGTGTGTTAGATAAGGAGTGTAGCATGTTCATTTTGGCCATTTTTACAGACGGTGTGTAAGTTGTGTACGAACAAAAAGTGCTTGTGAGTATATATCAGAAAGCTTTGTATCATTATCACAAGTCCGCTATGTGTGTGTGCAGAATAGTTTGTGTGAATAAGAACATACATATGAGTAAGTGTGTGTGTGTGTGTGTTTGTGATTTTTCAAAATAAGTGTGTGTGCTTATTTACGTACCTAGAAGAGCGCATATGGATGTGTGTGTTTTTGTTGCAAGGCTTTATGTGATTGTTTCGAGGCCCTAAAACCGCTTGTGCGTGAATGCATGCATATATGAGAGTGTAAATGCGAGTGTGTGTGTAAATATGCACAGAATGCTTGTCTATCATTGTTTGCGCACATGTAGAGAGCTGGACGTGTGTGTGTGTTAGTGAGCACATGGCCGAGAGGTTGTGAAACATATGCGTGAGCTTTGAGAAAGAGACGGCAGGCCAGACGAGCCGTAGACATGCAGTTATAAAGTACAGTATAATTTAGTTACATTCATATTTACTATATTTTATATTTCAAATGCAATTTGTACAGTTTTGTAAATATATTTGACGCACATCTTATATTTAAGTGTTTAGTAAGCAATCATACGTACTTTACAAGTAAATTTGCTACATGTAAGCTTCTCTTATTAAATAAAATAACGCTGAATATTTTTAAACATTGTAATTTTAATCTTAAATACAGATTTACTTTACTTTAGTAGTTCACAGAAGGTTTGCTTCAAAATATATTAATTTTCACAAATTGTAGATGTTTAAGAAAGGAACTAACATAGACTGTTTTAAATCACTGGCATTTGTATAGATGTGATTAAAATGAAAAGGCTGTTTGAAATCTGATAAAATCTACGAGATGAACAAGGATGAAAGTGGACATGATACATGTGGATGTGCATGAAAAAATATGACATTTGACTGTCTTTGCTTCTGTGGTGCATGTGTGTGTGTACAGAGGCATGTGTGACAATGTTTGTGAGCAGAAAGAAATATACAGTATATTGTTTAAGAAAACACCCTAAACAAATATTTATATTGCTGTAAATGTTCTTAAATCACTACTGATGGATAAAATCATAAATCTTCATCTGTTTTTGCATGCTTTCTCTTTCAAACCCCGTCTAGCATTGCAGAGGCCTCAGGCGTGAGAATACCGTGGTGAAGTCCTACGGTTAATCATCTGATCCACAACATTCACATGTCAGAGGGAAGAATTAAAAGGTATGTGGCATTTTTTCAGTGTCTGTATTTTTTTTAGCCAGGTAATGTGACCTGCGTCAAGCTGACAGTCTAGCTTATGAATGTGCCTCTCAGTATATGTTATAAAGAAAAATAATCATTTTCAGTTTATAAATGTACTATAAGCTGTTGGATAAAATATTACATTTTATGAACGAGCAATATTTGTGATAAAAACTTGAAATATGTGTTTTAAAAATATATTTTAGTGCAATATAATGCCATCAATTTTTTTTTTTTAGATGATACATAAATTATGCATATGATGCATAAATGATGAGAGGATATTACCTTAATAAACACTAAAACATGCTTTATTTTTCCCTCCTATAGGATGCAAATCTGGGATAACTTTACCTTGTATCCTGCACACAAGATCAAGGTCAAACCAACGTCTGTTAGACTGCTTTACACCTGTCAATGGATATTCAGCAAATTGATCACTTTTTAGGAACAACATAACACTGTCAGGTATTTGCAATATTTGTCTGTAAACTACTTGGGGTTTAATAAATGAGCTGTCACGTGCAGACGTCTGTAGCGTCTGAGACGCATGAGCTGTGAGACGTAAGGGAATATGAAAATGATGTAGTACGTATTTAAGCTTTATAAAAGTGTTTACTTGCATATAACACCATGTATAGATACATTTGTAGTAATTATTCATCTGAATGAGAGAAACTGTAGAGACGAAACGCACATGAGCGCTTGTGTTGAGTTGTGTCGTTTTAATTCTTAAAGACGTGAGGGCAAACGCAGTCTGATTTAATAGTATTTGTTCTAATTAAATAATATCCTATATGTGTCTTGAAATGGATTTGTTGTGACTGTGATGATAAGAACGTGTGCGTAGCGAACGTCTGCGTCTGTCGACGTGTGTGAAAATTACAGACGCGAGGTTTTTTAGCTTGTGGTGCTTTATAATTGTGAGGGTTACATATTTTACATATCTGTGAGATTCTAATAGTTAGTTTATAATGTTATATGAAGCTGTAGACAGCTGAAAGGAGAGTTTTAGCTGCCCACTGCATGTGCTGCTGCTGCTGACGTATCACTCACACGACCAGCTGAGCTTAGAGCTCAAGATTAGGCTGTTTTTATACGTTCTTTCTCGAGATATGTTTATTATATTGTATACATGCAATTAGGTTTCATAACTAGTGTTTAGGGAGCATTTTGAGTACAGTAAATGTGAAATATGAGTTGTTGGAATTACCAAAGGGTCAAAGGGGGCTGGGTACTGCAGACAGGGGGACAGATAAATATGTTTAAATGAAAGAATAAAGATTATAGGCGTCGAGTTATTCTTAAGATGTCTGTAGGAGATCAGTGAGCGTCGAGGACTGAAAGCTGGAATGTATAATGTGTTACGTGAGAGGAAACCTGTGTGTGTGTGTTTGTGTGTGTGAGAGAAAGAGAGTGTCTGATCTCGAAAATTGTATGTTTTAAGGCTTGTCTAAGCAAAAATTATTTAAGTAAAATATCTACAGTATAAAGTATTATTTTGTAGTATAATAATACAAAAAATAAGAGTTAGTGCACTGTTTGATTATTTGTTCCTTATGTGTCTTTTCTTTTTATTGCTTTATAAGTATAATAATCTTATGCTTTGCTGTTACTGTCTATCATATAACCCTAAATGTGCTTAACAGTTTTAAATGTCCTGAACAGTTTGAGCTGAATTGAGTTAAATGAGTAACGTGTGGTTGCTGCAGTGTGCACGACGTGTGAGTTCTGCACCTCTGTATCTGAATGTCGTATAGTGCACTGAGAAAAAAAACATGCTTGATTAATTGTTTGTTCGTGAATGATTATTTTTTTATATTTTTTTATACGAGAAAAGATGTGTGTGTGTTGTGTGTGTTTTTTTTTTAAGATCTAAAAGCTGGAAGTTTGTCGTTTACACATGACAAAAGTTATGAATCACGTATTTTGTAATCATACTGCTTTGCTTTCTGTATTCCCTATCCCATGTCAGAGAAAATAAAATGTTTGGAGTTATTTTAGAGTCTGTTTGCTTATTTGTGTTTCAAGTGTGAGGAAATGTGGATATATTGTGACATACTGAAAACGTTTTGTGTGTGTTAAGAGCCTTTCAGATATAAGAAAAAGACTAAAAGTAGCGTGAGGGGGCAATACATAGAGAAAAAGGCTTCCACGGTGAGAGTGTCTTACAATTAAAAATACAGACAATAAAATGTTTTTCTTGACGTTTTTCTTGCTTTTTTCTACTAAACAGCATGTGGTTTACATGTTGCACGTGTTACTTTAATTATTCACGTGTCGGTGGGCTTATATTCTCGGTTCGGTTTCGGCTCGTGAGTGAAGCGAATGGGCGACAGTGGACACGGATGTGTTGGAGTGATCCAGTGTGTGTGTGTGTAGTCTGACTGAATGTCAAGCTCACAAGCTAGGCACGAGCCAAGAGCAAAACACCCGACTGAATGCGAGTCTCGCCGCTTACAACACTTGCGTATCACCTTCGTACCCGCATGCATGTGTAAGTCGATTAAAAATGTGCATCGCAACAGTTTACGCTGTATTTTCACAAGTTGCTCAGCTGCATATCTACTACGTGGCTATGTGTTTACATAACCATCCTCTCTTCCGCGTTACTCGCGCCGAGAGTTCTCGCGATATTTCGGCACTGCGCTGTGTGGTCATTGTAGTTTTATGTGGAGGACGTTCGCCGTTTGAATGAATAGAAATAATAAGCTTGTCTACATTATAAAATAAGCAGAGTTTTCCAAAAATAACTCTGTAGCTTAGGCTACATACGCTATTCACGGTGTAAAATCCATTGCTTTCTCATCCAGTGACATTTTTATTGGTGCTAATGTATTACATTACGTTATTTTATAATTATAATTTGCTTTATTCACATTATTTTCAATGATCATTCTAATCACCATAAAACAGTGTTATTGTTATAGAAACACTGCATCCCCAACACACACACACACACACACACACAAAACGTGTAAAAATGCTGTCAAATATGACTCATAATACAAGGTTAATTAATATCATGGCTTAGTTTTTGCTTGGTTATGTGTATATCCACATATAGCTAAGCATTTATGTACTGTATGACTCTATATGTCTCTATGTCTGTATAAATACAAATGTCTTTGCAATATTTAAAATACATGAAGGGTTTTATGTGCTTTTGGAAACGCAAACATGGTCAGGAAAATGGACAACTGAGTCATACATGTGCCTATCGAGCTAAAATGCAGTAAATAAGCTTGCCTGTCTTTTTTTTCCCAAAGTATGACTCATTGGTGTGACAGCGCTGGTGAATGAATGTGACTGGCGTCCGTGCTGACAAATAGGCTCTCAGTGACTGCTCAGAAGGGGCGGGACAACAGGAGACCGCGTGGCCAATGAGCAACACACTTCATTCATAAAATAGTGTGGGGGGTGATCGTTGGAAGCGTGGGTTTGGAGGTTTCGTAACCCTGACTGAAACAGAAAAACCAGTTCTGAATCACAACCAATGACATTATTTGAATGGGGGTTACCGTAATGTTTGTCCAATCGCTTCTCACTCAGAAGAGTTTTCGGTCCGCCCCATTGAAACGGGCGACCGAATGAATGAGAATGGGCTCTTTGTGATTGACGCGCACAACAGCCAATCAACGGTGAGTTGCGGTTGACGGACGCGAGTTTCGGCCAATCAGCAATGGACGTGGGCTCGCATGGGCGGCGGCGGAGTATGTGGGAGGTGTGCACTTAAATCTGGATAGACTAGTATGTTAGAGGAGTTGTAGGGGTGTGATGCCACAACCTGCTTATAAAGGGGCGCACACATTGACGCTCTGAAGCAGTGCATAACGACTAATTCCGCAGGTCATTCACCACACACAGCCAGCCGTAGACATGGAGTCGTTTAACGCGGTGGAGACGCTCCAGCCTGCCGAGAGAGCGCTCTTCTGGGTCGGTGCACTCACCACGGCCTCGCTGGCGCTGTGGCTGCTGTATATGATTATCTCTGGCTTTAGGATATGGGTGCTGGGAAACGGGGATCTACTCTCTCCCAAACTGGGAAAATGGGCAGGTAAGTTGACCGACACGCGCTGGGAATGAGAGGCATGGGTGGGATGAATGTAATGCGCATTTGGCGCAGCCTGAAACTAAATAAAGATGAACTTCATGGATTTAGAGGGAGGAGGGGCTAATAATTTAAACTTTTTGCGCAGCAGATGTAACGTTAATTGAATGCATTTATGTCGGCGTTTACTAAGAGTGAATGTTTGTATCACGCACACACATTTGTAATCGTCAGGATCAAGCAGACTAATAGAGGCGTCAGTATTTTATGCGTGTGTCTCAGCTTGACTGATTGCGCCATACGCTCATATATTATGCGCAGATAGCATGTCACTCTGAGTCATTCAGGAATTTCAGCCTGACATCTTTAAATATGATATATTCGGTCAAATATATGAAAATGGACTAATTGGATTTATAGTTACAAATCATTCTCAAATCTTGCATTTTATTTCAAACGCATATTTAGTTTTTTTTTCTTTTTTTTATTGTTGTTTTTATACAACCTGTTTTTTCGGCTGTTTATCATTTTTCGCATTTCAAGTTTTTCCTGAATCGTTTGTGCCCGGCCTGACCCAGTTATCCAGTTTCCCGACTGCGTCCCGCTTTTTCACGTCGCTTTGGCAGATTCGTGGGTAAAATGTAGCTCAGTCTTTAACAAGATGTGTTTTTTTGGCCGGTGTTGTCCGCTTCGTCCCATCACTGGGGCACCGAGGTTGGTTTTGGCAACATGACGCAGTTTAAAACGCCAATCTTAATTATAATGCGGGTCCATACCACGTGCGGCATGTGAGGGGAGACTTGTGTGTGACTAAATGTTCAAAAGCCGTGAGGGCCAGCGCGAAGATTTGCTCCTGACGCAGTCGCACTTTAATACTGTTACTTCAAAACTCATGACACACTGTTAAAGATTTTGAAATGGCTCATCATCCCCTAGTCTTTCACTGTCTAGGATGTTGCCTAGGCAGCAGGTGCACTGTTCAGGGCCCCTAGCGGTCAGCTTGGGTAGTGCACATGCACAGCGATTTGAGGGTCGCAGTATTTTCTGTAGAGAGTGCGATGATTCTGTTTATTTATTTAAAATAAAATGTATTTATTTATAAAAGATGGGTTGAAAGGCATCACCGCTTGAAAGCTTTGAACTGACAACCCTCTAGATTTTAGGTTATTGTCACCTGTTAATAAAATGATTATATTTCACTCCAAAAAGAAGCAAATATATTGTGAGTAAAAGCGACTGTTTTTTTTTTTTCTTTTTTTTTCTCAAAGCCAGTATTAACAGTTTAATATGCTTCATACAGCCATTTAAAACTTATATCATCTATGAAGAATGTTGTTGGACTTGTTTCCTGCTGAATGTGTGTCAAAGGTGGCTATTATTACCACATTTAGTGCCATTTATCGATAAACATGACATTTAAGAACGAACTAAATGTAAAAGTGGAAAAAATTGGTAAATATTAATGACCAAACCAATTATAGGTCTTTTTAGAGCTCTAATGTTGCATAGACAAAGCCTAATTATTGAAATTATTGGATATTTTTCCACTGTGATTTTTTTTTAATTTTTTTTTTTAAGACGGTTAAATATATTTTGCCAACCTGCTCCTATTACATTTAATATAAGTTGATATTTTATTTGAACATTTATTTTGCTTTCCAATTATACACACACAAGCAAACACACACAAAATAAATTGTCAAGTAAAATATCAGTAGAAAAAAATGCATATATGGGACAGCAGATGAAATTTAGCTCTGTAGCTAATTATGGGGCAGTTTTCTGACTCTTCAGTGTCCCTGTCAAATAATGAATTAAAAAAAAATATGTGTGTGTGTGTCTTCCCAATCCTCTTGAATTCACCCTAAATGATCAAGTACAGGTATAATCAAAATTAAAATTAAGGGAATTTTTTTTTGAGTGAAATATGACCTGCACATTTTCCCAGCAGGTTTTGCAAGAATCACCCCTTTGCTTATAGATGCCACCACTCCTTTTCACGTTTCCTTCGTTCATTCTGTCCGTGTGATGTCAAATATGGAGGTGATGAATGCCACTCCCTGAAACTAAAAAAGCAGGGTACCAGTCAGACTCGTTCAGTTTAACGTGTGCTATCACTCACAGGTTGGGGGTGACTAGGTGGAGATGGGAGGGGGAAACTAGTTCCTCTTCCTGCCAATCCAGAAGCACAGGTCTTGTCAGGTTGAGCAAGAGTCTGTTTCCAGATCTCGAAACTCTTTCCACGTCGGTATGAATGTAACTGCTGGTTCCTTGACACGTGTGCAGTCTCCCCCTCCTCTTCCCCTTCATCTTACAGACTCGTTCACTTGCATGTTGACGGTATGAGGTCACATCATAAGATCATGTTGTTGTTTTTTTGAAGGTATAATGTGCTGAATTTGCAGTACATTAAAGGTGAGTCATAAAGAGGAATGTATGAGGACGAACCAAGAAGAAAGGCCCTGTGGTGTGTTCCTGTAGCAACCAGGCATTCCTCGCCTGAGTCGCTTACGGGAGACCCCTGGTGTCTGTCTTGGGGACTGCACCGCTGTGGTAAAGGTTGTAAGCCAGTGGTTTAGTGTGCATGATGTTCTTGCAGCAGTAGAAGCACAGGCTTTTTTTAGACCATTGTTATTAGTCAGATGTGGCTTCTTTCTCTCTCTCTCTCTCTCTCTCTCTCTCTCTCTCTCTCTCTGCATTATTAAATTATACATATTACTGAGGAAACCCAGGCAGCATTCTTTTATAAGGAATCACAAATGTGTTAACGAACAATAGAACTATTAAACCTAAAATTAATTCTATGACATCACTTTTTTTGACAATAAGCATCTAAGGTTCATTATCAGATCTCATTCTGATAATTAATACATGTCTGAGTAGCACATTTTACCTCAAAATTAAAAAGGGCATTGTTTATTTTAGAACAAGATTTATTTTGCATGATGATATTGCAACAGTTAAGCACATATTACCCCAAATTCTTATTACAGTATATATGATTTATATATATATATATATATATATATATATATATACTCTAAATAATTTGATTCTGTTCATTGGGGATTCCCATCCTCATGCTAATAGTAAAATTTATTTTGTGCATTAATTTAATTTAGTAATTTATCTAGTATTAAGGCAATAGAATACTTTATTTTTAATAAAATATTATGTATATTAATGTAATGTAATTTTTGCATATTATTCCACCTGAACTGAGAAAATACATTTTGTTAATCATTTATGAATATCATAATTCTTTATTTTCATAATTTATTTTTAGATTTAGGGGTAAGATATGACTCAGGCTACGTTTAAACGACAACGATGTAGTCAAAAATGGAAAAGTTTTTCCCTTGCATTTTTAAAAAGTTTCACATACACAACAACATTTTTAAAACGATTCGCATTTACACATCCACAAAAACGGCCAAAAACGCTGTATTACGTATGCCAGGCCAGTAGTTGGCGCTGTCACCTTGTTAGTAAACAGTATCTGTAGGGAACTATATGTTGTATATAATGCGTCTAAGTAAATCCACACTTTGCTGGAGAAGGTTAGCAAACTCTAGAGCAGCAACAACAGTCCCATGTACTCCGCCATTGTTGTGTATGTTTGTTCGCTCTTGCCTTTTAAAATTGACACGTACTGCACATCTCTACATAGCTAACACGGTACTATGCACGTGTATGACTTCACCGTTTTCAAAGATTCCCATATTGGGTGTTTACACGGAAATGATAACAGTGCCGTTTTCAAAAACTTGCACTTTGAAACCTGTTTTCAAAAATATGCGTTTTCAGTCCCCAAAACACCATTGTCATGTAAACGAACAGGCAAAACGCATAAAGTTTCTCGATTTTGGCTGAAAATGTTGTTGTGTAAACGGCGCCTCAAACATGTTCTTGACCGGTTTAGTCACATTCCCCTTTTTCAGTTCACTTAACTTTATATGAAGAGACTTCATCAACACCAGCAACAGAAGTTCCATTATGGAGCCACTATCTTTTCCAGTCCATCAGTGTGTTCCTGTATGGGTTGAGAGAGACTTGTTATTGTTGGTCCCCAACTAGCAGGTTGAGTTTATGTGTCTGGTGCAGTGCACTGTTGGCCTTTCTCTGTGATGCTGACCGAGCAGCGCGAGGAAGCCAGAATTAGAGCTTCATCACCGCCCACCCACCCTTCCCCATCTCTCTTGTCCTCCAGTGGCTCACTTCATCCCTCCTTAGAACACTAAATGTGTTTGAGAATCACAGTTATGTAATAGAGCTGCAGTCATTCACGGGGATGGGGGCGACTGTGTCACACAAACTTGCTTTGACATTCAAATCAAGGAGTTTTTCTTGTTTAAAACCCGCTCTGGCCTAGGCCTTTCTCAGTCCGGGTGAAACTTGTAAGCATGTTACATGACTTGTTACAATACAGCTAACGCTCAACTTTCTTGTTCTTGCTGATTGTGAACGCACAAGTTTGTGAATAGCACCGTTAGCCCATTCATGCTAGCTAAAAGGGGACAATGTGAATGAAACGTATTCCCCGGTGCGTGTGAGAGAGTGAACGCAGACTGCGCAACTTGTGAATGTGTGAACCCTTGTGCGCCGTGAATGATGACAGTGTATGGCTGGCTCTTGTGTTCAAGGGAGGGCTTTGAAGAGGTGGGGGGGCTTCAAAGGGAACGCTGCCGTTCATGTGACTAACACGCTCGTTGCCACGTGCCAGAACCGAGGATGCTGGGTAAAACTGCTACCCCCCTCCGCCTCTCTCTGTCTAAGCCTATCTCCATCCTCCATCTCTTGCTCATCCCCTCCGTCTCCATCACTAAGAGCCCCTTTCCCCCCTCCCGAATCTGTTTGTTCGCCCTCTGCGAGCCCCCTCCCTCCCTTTTCTCTTCTCTGTCACGACTCGGCTCCATTTATTTATTTATTTCCTGGAAAAAGGAAATCTTCCATCTGGCGTTTAACATTACACTTACAATTCACATCCCATTCCGACCTGCTATCGTGAGGCACGGCGTGTAGCATACGTTTAATTGGATCTCGTTGGCCACAATTTTAATTTGGTTTTAACAAGAGAAGGCACTATTTGTACTAATTTTAACTGTTTAGATGCCATTTTTCTTTTTTTTTTAAATTGTTTATTTTTGCAAATGTCAAGCACAGTCACATTTTACAAAAAATGTGAAAGGCCTCTAGTATGTTGCATTTCTTTGACAAAAATATACATTTAACCAAAAAAAAACAACACTTTGCACTAATTTTGACCATTTAGATACCATTTTTCTTGTTTACAGTGTGCTAACATTCAAAAACAACGTTTAATCTCATTATATTTAATCAATATTTGAATTCAGTTTCTACCCAAAAAAAAAAAAAAAAAAAAAAAAAAATGCACTATTTGCACTAATTTTAACTGTTTAGATCCTGTTTTGGTGTTTTTACAATTTGCTATTAAGCACAATATAGCTGCACGCCTTGAATAAAACTGTGAATGTTCTCTAGTGTCCTGAATAAGCCACTCATTTACAGTACTTTTACCTCAGTCGTCCGTGACAGGTGTTACTTTTGCACAAATTTAACGGCAATGCGTTTTCTCGCTAGGAAAAAAAAGCATCTACCTCCGCACCAGCATCCAAAAATATAGCAGCACTATATTTAGATGTTTTGAATTATTTCTGCCCTTTTCTGTTCTAATTAATTTTTTGCAAGGAGGAGACTGTTGCGAGGAGAACTATTGATTTTTCACCTCTTTTTTTTTTTTTTTTTTTTTTTTTTTTTTTTTTTCGGCAGGCATGTGACTTTTTGCTGCTATTTCTGATATTGCACCCTCTTACCCCCACATCATTTTTTTTTCTTCTTCAATCCACCTTTATCCGAGTATAGATGCTATTTTGGGTGCTGAACTGCTCTGGTGTGTGGTTTTTCCTGCTGGCCACGTGACTGGCTTGTGCTATTTAAAGCAAGATGCTGCTTTGGGGGGAGTGGGCGGAGGTGTTAGCATTCTGCAGTGCTACCGAGCCAAAAACGGGAATGGTTCATTCATGGAGGGAGAGAGAGAGTGATGTGACAGATTGCATACAGTAGCGGTCTGATTGTGGACAGCCAAATCCCCTTCATCCCTCTTTTTAATTACACTACACTGGCCTCCGATGCTTTTTTTTTTTGAGCCTGTAAGCACTGTTTTCGTTCACGATTGTCCTCCGCTGCAAGCATAAAATCCCTGTTCCATAAAAACCGGTCAGCTTTTTCTTTTTTTCCCCGAAGGCTCTACAATGAGCTGGGTTGCTGGGGGGATGCAGAGAGAGAGAGATTGAGGGTGAGCGGGCAGCATCTTGTTGGTATTCAAGTGCTGCGGCTGTTCCAGACGAGGCAGCTATTTTTACTCACTCGGCTGCTTTTTTTAGCGCTGGAATATAGAGTCGGAGGAGGGCCTGTGCGGCTCCGTATTTCTGAACGTACTGTTCGTGAACGTACCGGAGCACGACTGCTCGTGCTATCTTGCCTGCAAAGGGGGCTGTTCTGGGCCTATTTTTATACATTTGTTTTGTGCTTTTAATAACGTTCATGCTAACAAAATACTCATGCTCTCAGAAGTATCAAGCATCGGTGGCTTTTATAGTGTTGCCGCATACATGCATCTTCATGGTTTGTCACAGATTTAGGTGTGTCTGTGGGATAGTCTTGGGTTTTGACAGACGGCGGTTTATTTGTGATCATGATCATGCATTAAAATCGTCTTCCAGAATGCTCCCCAGGTATCTAAGTAATCTAGATGTTGATTAGTCTTGGATTATGTGTCAAATTTTGATGGTTTATGACTACAGCGATGGATTGATGGCCCACGATGTGGCTGAACATGTTCTTGTCCTTTCATGGATTTTGGGAATTGTCCCCAAGCCCTTTTCTCTCCATGTTTGAAGTGTTCTGGTGCATATGCACACTCTCACAATTGACTTTAAGCTTGGAATTCCTCAAGTTTAGGGAAAATGTGAAACGCGTGCCACATTTTTTGTGAAATGTGACCCCATGCACGACATCTTATCTCGTTTTTGGTGACTTTTGATTGAGGAATGTTTCTAAGAATGCTTCCAAGAGCATTTTACTTTTTGTTCTGACTTTTTGAAGGATTTTTGACTAAATTTGGATGTTTTTATCAAACGAAGGAAATATGTACAGTGTTTTAGACATTCATAATGAATTTTGTTCTTCAGTCATATCTCTTTGGCAGTTATTCAGTGGATAGTTCACCCACTCTTGTGTTGTTCAAAACCTGAATTACTTTCTTACAAATCACAAAATATGGTATTTTGAAGAATGTTGACAGTTAGACAGTTCTGGTGATCATTGACTTCGATTGTATGGACACAGACATTCCTCAGACTATATTTATTCCACAGGACAAAAAAAAGTCATAAGAGCGAGTAAATGACTTTTCAAAAATAACTGTAATTTTGACATGATGACCTATCTCTTTAATGTAATTTGTTCCCTTAAGACAAACTAGGATGTGCTTCATTCTTAGGATGAATTTGAAAAGGAGCTTGTGAATCACTTTGTCTTTTGTTCCTTCTGTCTTTCGATCCAGTGCTCTCACTCCCGTTGTCGTGCTCTCTCACTTTCTACCCACATCTGACTTTGCGCAGTCTCCCATTCCCCCATCCGCCCCCCCTTCTCCCTCTGGTTTCTATTTTTAGCAGCCCCCAGGATCCCTCCTCACCCCTCCTGTGCTGTCGTGCTCTACAGACGTCATAACCCCCCCCACTCTCCCCCACAGCCCTGTTCTTGCGAATGACCACTGCCCATACCACACTTGGATCAGCCATCACACATTGTGTCTTAATGCTCGCTTTTTGTATTTCTGTGTACGTTTGGCAAAACAAGCATCATGGGACATAAGTAATATTAAATACTCTGTGTCTGGTCAGACTACAAGCTGTTTTTAGGTCAGAGTGAAGTGCTATAGAAGTAAAAATACAAAAAGACTTGTTAATGGCAAATTCATTCAAAGTCAGATTTCTAGGTGGACTTATGGTCACTAAAAACACATTTTGGTTCTCAACGAATGGTTGTAAATGTGAAGGTGTCATTTCTGTGCCGCTAGAGTCACTAAATGGAATGTCAAATATGACTGTTTTCGAACATGTCTCCCATCTGATAGCCACACCCCCGACTCGCATTATTGGTGGAGCCAGTGTTGCTGGTCGGAATTTTAAAATGATAAAATGTTTTTAAAATGCCTTAGTCACAGTATTTGTACTTCTTAAGGAAATCAACCTAGAAATGGGTTTCATATATTGTTTCATTTTTTTTTTTTTTAATGTGTTAAGCTGAGATATACAAGCCAGTGTTGCCATGTTGGGCTTGTCGTGATTCTCAAACAACAAATGCTTTGAAAATGGCACAAGAAGTAAGTGTTTACACTTTTTAAGGACATTAAAATAGAAATGGTTTGTCTATTGTTTCCTTCACATGTTAGGCTAAGAGTATTTTAACATCAAAAATTATGCACTGTAGTTTTAAGAAAGAACCGCTGTGTTGTGTAAAATGAGGCTGAAGTAAATGATTAATACTTCTATCATCTGCCATTGGTTGAACTGATAGCTCCGCCTTAGGCCCATTATTTGAGCCAGTGTTACCATGTTGAGCTGGGGTGCGTTTCCCAAAAGCACCATTAACTAACTATGGTGGTTATTTCCACTGAACTCTCTCAATGTCAGTACTTGCGCTTTTCAGGAAAATCAACCTACGAATTGCTACTTTAAACAGATTTTGTATTAAGTTTAAATATAGTAGTACTTTAACATTATTTAAAATGACACCCTTTAATTTTATATTCCCTTAGATAGGAGTTTGGCAGGTGTAGGATTGTTTTGATTTGAACTTGGTCTATTCGAGTAATCTTTGCTTAAATTTACCATTTGACAAGTTTGTTTTTGCTAAAAAAAAAAAAAAATTGGTAATTAAGCTGCCGCAAACACTCATCCTGTCTCTTTCTTTCTCCTTTTTCCAGTTGTGACGGGAGCCACGGATGGGATTGGGAAATCCTATGCGGAGGAGGTAAGGGTTTCTCTTCTTATTTATCTCTTCGCTCCACGGAAAGCACAGTGACTCATCACAAGACAGAGGTTTCACTCTGAGGCCAAGAGAAGGAGGGTGACTAGAAGACTGCTGGTGGAAAAAGACCTGTTACCTCACATAACTCGTACAGTTAAAAGCTGTTCTTTCATGTCACTGCTCACTCCTGAAGTTAACATTCAGCTTCGTCTTTAGCTTTTTCAAAATAGTTAAAAGTAAATGGAGTAATCCACATTTGTGAAAAAGAATTACTGTCTTCAAACAGGTTTCCCTCAAACACTCCCCTCATTTGTCATTGGTCAAACAAAGAAATAGCCCCGCCCCTAAACCCGCACCATTGGTTGAGCCACTGTTGCTGTGCTGGTCAGAGTTCAGAAAATGTTTTGAAAACAACACAATGTTTACATTTTTCATTGAAATCAAGTAACTAGCTTGCTTCAAGTTTTTTTTTTTTTTTTTTTTTTTTTTCATATTAACCTTAGGAGAGGATATAAACCTTTTGTTATCTAAAAAATGTGAGATTTTGTCAGCGCTTACTGTCTGTCAGATATTATATGGTAATATTTCCACCTCTCTAAAAAGTTATATTATGTTGCAATCAAGTTAATCAATATTTAGTTGTAGACTTCTGAGGAAAATATAAGTCAAATGTTCTATTTTATATTCCAGTACTGACTCAAGTATGGTTTTTACCATGAAAATGGCCAAAGAAGCTGACGTGGGCAACTTTTTGAGATGTTTTAATGGCAACTGTTAACAAATGCTTTGCAATGTTTCTCTTTGTCATAAATGAGGTGATTCAAACTATCTTCTCTGTCTCTCAGCTTGCTCGACGAGGATTCTCCATGATGCTCATCAGCCGTTCCCAGGAGAAGCTCGACGACGTGGCAAAGTCTCTCGGTCAGTATTTGGCCGTGTGTGTGTTAGCAAACCGCAGTGCTCATCTCTGTGAATGACAGACAGTCCTTCTGATGTTAATGAAATAGAGTTTATTTTTAGCCCTGGCCTGAGAGGCAGAGTGGGGGCCTGGTTCACTGACTGGGCGGAGAGCTGATGCAGGCTGGCAGGAGTGCACAGTCAAAGGTCCACGCCAAGCTCCAGGGGTCATGCACGAAACTTCTCAGAATAGGGCCGAACCACTGTTTGCCTTTCCTGTTCCAGTAAATGAGAATTCTTTAGATGCTAGATAATTGCTCAGATGATGTACATGTAGCCTGAAGGTTCTTCAGTCTGTCACTAGTCCCCTGAGTGCTGTATGGCCAAACATCTACCGTTTAGAGTAGACTAATCAGACGTATGAAGGATCACAACTGATATTGTTTCCCGTATAATCACCTGGAATGAAGTTTCCGTCAATCATTCATTTGAGGCATTTGTTGAGGCTTTCATTGTAAAAGCAATTTCTGCTTTATCTCTTCATATGCTATGAACCAAGCTAGTCTTTGTAATATAATAGTTATTAGTAAAGTTAATTTTGTGTGTTGTATGAATTATTGTGAGAAGTACTATTTATTTATTATAGGATGCATTAATATTTTATGCATTAATAAGCTAACTATTTTTATTTTATTAAATTCAGTTATTTAATTTGCATGGTTCAACATTTCTAATTATTTTTTATCTTATTTTTTTCAACTACTGAAATATTTTAGTTGTCAGTAATGACTGACATTTTATATTAAATAAAAATTAAATGGTAATATAATAATAATAATAATAATAATATATTGTTGTTATTATTAATATTTAATATAAAATGTCAGTCATTACTGACAACTAAAAATATTTCAGTAGTTGGAAAAAATAAGATAAAAAAAAATAACTAGAAATGTTGAACCATGCTCATGAAGATGCTCATGCCTTTTTTTTTTTTTTTTTTTTTTTTTTTTTTTTGGCCCTTAATTTGCACTTTTTAACCCTCCATTTCTTTTTGGTATGAATGGAGCATGACCGGGCATGAGATTGTGAATGGGAGATATTTTTGTACTCATTTGGCCTCAGTGTGTGCACTGAATAATGAAGTAACAATGCCTTGCCAGAGTGTCTTAACTCGCTCATGATCAGCTCTTGAAAGCACCCATTTAACTCAAACATCCTGTCAGGAATCATTTAAGCTCCATATGGATGCAAACCGTTTTTTTTTAATTAGTATAAAATGTAACTATAATCAACTTTTAAGCTGTCTTAAATGTAGCCGCTTAACTGCTGAGGTTGGAAGAGGAAAAATCCCAGTCTGCCAGTACCACAGTCGTGCTGTCATCACAGAACGGTGGAAGGGGGGGAGGTTATGGCTAGTCACAAACCAGAATGTAATTTGCCAAATCTGGTTCTCAAACCTCACATTTGCATTGATCATCCTCCATTTGGGGTGTTAGAAATCACCCAGAGCAGTATCCCACAAGCCCTCTGGACAAAAACAAAAGACTTTGGAGCTGATTTATGTGCATTCTTGTTCTTAAAATAAACCTTAGAGTAAAAAAAAACGTTTCTCACTGCGAGACCTTAGAGGAATTTTCCTCTTATAACTCACTGGAACAGTGTTTAGACAAATGAGCCTTTGGACAATAAATTCTAATTGCTGCAGGCACCTCAAACAAGCAGAGGAGGGGAGGGGAGATGTAGGAAGTTCCTCTAACAGCCTTTCTTTGGTACGCAGCGCCCCCTGCTGACAAGAAAACTGTGTTTTGGTGCAATGGACAAAGTCCCAGAGATGTTATTTTTAGAACAGCAGCAATAGCAGGGATGCCTGATCTTGGACAGAGTTCTCCAATGCCAATATTAGGTCTGCAGCTGGAATGATGAGGGGGGATTTGCATTGCTTCTTTGCATTAAGTGTCTTTTATGTCTCTATTTACAGAAAGCGCATATAATGTGGAAACAAAAACCATCGCTGTGGACTACAGTCAGAATGATATCTATCCTAAAATCGAAAAGGGTCTTGCTGGACTGGAGATTGGAGTCCTTGGTAAGTTTCTTTTACGTCGTTACATCTTGTAAGTAACCCAAACCTCAAAGTTGTCGGAAAGCCGACACGCACGCAACTTTAATTCACGATTCCCTGCCAGTATTGCTTTGAAACCTCTTTTATCTGGCCTCATCTTCTCAGAAATGTTTTTTTTTTTGATACCTGAAATCGTGATAGTTTTTTTTTTTACCATGTCGTTTAGAGCTCAAGTCTCATTCCTAATGCTTTATCGCCACCTAGTGGTGATTCTTGAAACATGTTTATTTCAGATACAAAATCTCAATCATATTCAACCACATCCGATTTTCTATTTTTGTCTCGTGATTTATAGTGAACAATGTGGGAATCTCATATACATACCCTGAATTCTTCCTCCACATCCCTGATTTGGAAAACGTGAGTAATTTCTTTTTCGGAAGAGGAAGGTTTCATTTTTAGTAGCCATTGTCGTTAACGAATATTCACCTGTTAATTTCCTTTCATAGTTCATCACCACCATGATCAATGTCAACATCACCTCAGTGTGCCAAGTAAGTAGACACAAACAACATATTGGGCCGGTGAAGGGTTTCGGAATTCGGAATTTTGAAAATTTAAAATTTTAAAAGTACTGCAACGTGACTGCTTTGATGTACTCTTTCTACTGTTGTACCTGTTCTCTCTCCCTGTGTTTTGCTGATCTCCACCAACGCTCCCCGTGTTTACCACCCACGCATTCTCTCTCTCTCTCCCTCCCTCACTCCCTTTCTCTCTAATGCAGGAGTGATATATTAGTGTTTCAGATTTTTTTTATGTTGTCTCAAGTCATTTTGGAGCATGTGAGAACTCGTTTTTTTTCTCTCTTTTGTCCTGTTTTCTTCCTCCAGATGACTCGTCTGGTGCTGCCCAGAATGGAGGCAAGGTGAGTCCTGGTGTACAAATATAAAAACATCCTTCCAGCATCTTACTGGAATTCCTAACACAGCCGCTGTCACTAAAAAGGAATTCAGTGCAGCTTTTAAAAACAGGGTTTTTCCTCCCCTCCTGTTCTCCCCACTCTTTGTGTGAAATTGAAAAGCAACAGTGCACTGATCCCATTGGCAGCTGCTGAGTCACGTGCACTTCTGGGGCCAATAATGGAGCTGGGCAAATTTTGTACAAATAGGTCCAACCCTCTGCACTCCCCAGCACTCTACTGCGGCTGCAGGGGTACTGCATGAGAAAGCTGGTGCCATGGCAACACACATGGCGACCATCATTAGACGTGTGTTTTGAAGTACAGTGGGTGACTGCGGCTTTCAGGTTTCCACAGCTGGAAATATACCCTATTTGATGTCAATGTCAAATGTGATTAGCTGAAATAAAGTTAGCTTTTTTTCATTGCAGAGCTAAGGGTGTCATCCTAAATATCTCCTCTGCAAGTGGCATGTTCCCCGTCCCACTGCTGACCATCTATTCCTCCACCAAGGCGAGTGTCTTCACAGTATACTTCACAGAGATATGTGGTCATAATTGTTACGGAAAAAAACTTTTCAAGTTATTAGAACTGAACAACCTTATGTAAAGTTATTAGATTTATTTATTTATGGTTATTTATTGTTTCAGTCGATATTGGATATTTAATAGTAATAGTAAAAACACTAATTAAATAACACTACACTATAATGTACTATAATGTTATGATGCCTTAGTTTACATGTTGCATTTAGAAATTATTAGTTTTTGGTCTATTTATTGATGTTGGTTTTTTTTTTTTTTTTGGTTTTTTTATTTTTTTAATTTTCAGGTTTTTGTGGGTTTTTTTTGACTTTGGACTTCAAGCAGAGTACAAGTGCAAAGGGATCATCATCCAGGTGATAGAACCAGCATTAAATTAAATGATTGTTTTTGTTTTTTTAAATGCACACTAGTTCAAAAGTTTCAGGCCTGTGTGTGTGTGTGTGTAAATGTATGTCGGATCGTGTATAGTTTATTCGGGAATAAATATTATTTATATATATTTTTTAATTTATTTAGCAATGCCTTCTTAGTGAGCATGAAAAGACCTATTGAGCAAGGGCCTGTTAAATAAACAGTGAGAGTAAAGAAATAAAACAGTTAAAGTTTTCAATTTTAAAAAGTTTTGAACTTTCTATTTATCAAAGAACTCTAAATAAAATGTATGACTGTTTCAGTCAAAAATATAAAGCAGCACTGTTTTCAACATTATTAATAGTAAATGTTTCTTGAGCACCAAATCAGTGTAATAGAAGAACTTCTGTAGGATCGTGTGACACTAAAAACTGGAGTTTATTCTGGAATAAATGACTTTTTAAAATGTATTAAATTACAAAAGTGATTTTACTATTTCCATGTACCGTTACTATATACCAAATTAATTAATTTTCTATTAAATGCCTTCTTAGTGAGCATGAAAGACTTATTTCAAAAACATTAAAAATCTTACTGCCCCCAGACTTTTTAATGGTAGTGTACGTCAAATACAAGAGACTGTTGAGGGCAGTAAAAATACACCAAGAACTGTACTAATTAGCTAAAAGGTGTTTTTTTTTTTTATTTTATTTATTTATTTATTTTGTCTTGACTCTTAAAGGGTTAGTTCACCCAAAAATGCAAATTGTCCCATAAATTACTCTTCCTCAAGGCATCATAGGTGTATATGACTGTCTATTTTGTCTTGACTCTTAATACAGAGACTGTTGAGGGCCGTAAAAAAATACACACTATAACTGTACAGCTAAAAGGTGTTTAATTTTAGGTGTTTTTTTAATCCAGTTCACCCAAAAATGCAATTGTCCCATAAAATTACTCTTCCTCAAGGCATCAAGGTGTCGGAGTTATATTACAATTGTCTTTGATCTTTCAAGCTGTTTCATGGCACTCAGCGGGTGTTGCATTGCTTCAGTCCAAAGGAAGTGAAGCGCCCATCTTTAATAAAAAGTGTCTCACACAGCTCTGGGGGGTGAACAAAGTCCTCCTGTAGCGAATCAATGCGTTTTTGTAAGAAAAATATCCATATTCAAAAAGTAATAATCACTTTAATCTAGCTTGCACTCACTGTTGTAAATGGAAGCAGCTCCGGGTGGATGACGTGTGAGTTCAGCGCTGCGCATGCGCCGCTCAGAAATGACGCACGCAGAAACACAGCGGAGAGATCAAAACAAAACAACAGTCACTAATTAGAATGCGAGACACTTTTTTTTTTTTTTTTTTTTTTTTTTTTTTTTATGGATGGGCGCTTTTTATTTCACTTCTTTTGGACTGAAGCAATGCAACACCCGCTGAGTGGCATGAAACGGCTTTTAAAGATCAAAGACAATTTTTAAAATAACTCCGATTCATCTGAAAGAAGAAAGTCATATACACCTAGGATGACTTGAGGGTGAGAATTTAATAAACAGAAAATTAAATAATGCACTATATACAGAGGTAGAAATAAAGAGGAAAGAAATGTAATTGTTTAAATGACAAGTGTGTAGTTTACAAATGTACAATTTAGTGAATACTATCAAATCTGTCTGTCACCAGAGTGTGCTGCCTTTCTTCGTGGCTACCAAGATGACAAAGATCAGGAAGCCCACCCTGGACAAGCCCACCCCTGAACGCTACGTAGCTGCTGAACTGACCACTGTGGGACTGCAAGACCAGACCAACGGCTATTTCCCTCACGCCGTCATGGTGCGACAGCCTAAACTTCTCATCCAGCAGTGTTTAATACAATCACTGACCATGTTTTCACCCTAACCTTCTTATCTTTGTGCCCCACAGGGCTGGGTGATCAATGTTCTGGCCCCCATCAAGCTGGTCCTCTACCTGGGCCTGCGCTTGAACAAGGCCCAGCGCGGCGGATACCTCAGGAGGAGAAAGCTGCGATAGGTTGAGGACATTGTGTGATGAAAACCAAACTGGATGAGATGTTTTACAAAACACACGTACTGAGATTTGAGAGTCACTGGAGTCGTTTTGAATCTCACATCTTTGAAGTACTTCCTCTTACGTAATGTATTTGTTGTGTGTTAAATGTTGTGTGGTTTTTGTTCTCTTTGGATAAATATCTGGACATGCTCACGTTCATTATTGACTTGTTGCTGGTTGCCAGAAATGGAGACCAATCTTCTTTATAGGGTGAGAGAAGTGTGTTGGGAGGGTTTTGTGTCCACTGCTGTTGTAAGCAGAGGGTTATTTACATGGTGATGGTGTTTTATATTTATTTAATTACTAATTATGCATTTTCTTTTTATCTGGGACTATCTATTTGCACTCTTGTTAACTGCCAATAACTAGTTTGCATTCGTGCCTTAGACCTTCTGATGAGTGATGAATGGGTGCTGGCCTTTCTTGTCATTAATTTAACATGCATATCTATAGTGGCTATTTTTGAATCTTGTACTGTAGCAATATAAAACCAAAGATCTGATTTAAGTGTGTTTTTGTACATTGGCCTTTTCAGGCTGTGAGTTTACCTGTCAGAATTGGTTTATTTAAAACCTGTGCCTTTTTTATAGGATATAAAACTTGGTCACGTTTATTGAAAGGAGATCTTCTACATGTTTACATGATTTTCTCCACTGAAGAATTACAGGTGTGGTGGAATGTCACCCGTGTGTCTTGGGCTTCATCCAAAGCTGGATTGAGGAATACCTCCATAGCTTAGATCTCTGTATGATTATTTACGGACCAGTGCCAGTCAAGTTAAAACGTCCAGGTGGTTAAACCTCATTAGTCGCCCCTGGTTTAAAACTTGAATGTTCTTATTCCAGACATGTTGAAGAGTGGAAAACCATGTGCTGCTTTACTGATGCATGACAATCGTGTTAATAAAAATGATTTCTGTATTGATTTTGTATTTGTCTTTTTTTTTTTAATAAATTTTATGATGCTGCCTATGGTTTTGTGTATTTTGTTGGATTTAGATTTCAAATGTTTATAAAACGACTGGCCTTGATTCAACACTGATCTATTTACATTAAATCATGATGGTTTATACAACCTTTTTTAAGGGTACTGATACTTTTTGTACTCAAGGAAGGCAGAAATGTATAGGTGCATGCTATGTTATTCTTGAAACATTACTTGATTTCACAAATCTTATTATGGAACGGAACACAAAAACCTACAGAATTAAATTTACTACAAGGAATTTAATTTCTCTTAAAACATTTATGAATGTAATCATTTTCATGAGTAACTGTAATTCAATTGCCCTTTTTTTCTGAGTAACTAACTTATTAAAGTTACATTTATTTTGTAATTAAATTACGTTACATGTAACACTTGCAAAAGATTTGCTGCAATCTATATTTATACAATCATTTAATAAAACTCCAAAGTTTAAAGCTCTGCCAAGCGTTATGTAGTCATCATATACTTTTTAAAAACTTGATAATCTACCTTTTTGGTCTACAATAATAATTATCTGTCCTTGTAAAAATAGCAAAGGCCTGATGTAATCATCATTGTACACACCTGAATACAGGTGTTGATTTGGTATTATAAGATATTAAATATTAAATAGATATTAAAGTATCTTGCCTGGTGCCTTAATTTAAATTCATAGTAATTAGGTTGCTATAATTCTAAAGATTAAACTATTCTAAATAGTTTTTAAATAATTCAAGTTGTAATACTGGAAAACTACTAGAAGTAGTCTTATGTCTAGTTCATCTTAAACAAATACACAATATCATATTTGTATTGTACACATATTTGATGCACATTATATACATATTCATATTCACATAGCAGTGTATTTACAGAAGAATATCGTCTCCGTAGGAAGTATTTTCGCCGGTCATTGCAGGGACACGGACACGTTTCGCCGAACACCAGAACTGATTGTGTTTCTATTAAACAAATGTTCAACGCTTTGCAAAATGAGATACATCGCCTCGAAACTATTGTGTGTAAGTACTGCTTAAGTTGCTAATTTTTGTCACAACGCTGTCAGGTTATTAAAAGTTGATTGAAAACGTAAAAACAGTGTCTCATTCTGGGAAGTGTGCAAACTAGATCTCATAACTCTATTTACATAAAAAAAAATGATGCATTTTATAATATGGTTCTCTGTGCTCATATACGTTTTTGGAAAGATTGGTTTTAGAAACTGACCTCTAGTCATATTCCAGAATGAAATATAAGCACTATCCTTTACTGAGTGATATGCTAAAATTACCTGAAGATGGCAGCAAAGTCCTTCTGTAGTCATTTGTAAAACGTAAAAAAATACATTTGTCCTTCTAAGCTATTAAAGGCTACTGACTTCATATGTTTTGTCTTGTCAGATAAGTTTTAAGCTTTGATGAGTGATAAAAGGCAGCGAGCGAGGGTCCAGGGCTCCTGGGCCAAACCTCTTCACAAACCACAACAGCCAACCGGTACGCCAACTGTACAAGAGTTTTACTATAAAACACTTCTACTGCAAACGATAAAGATGTCACTAAATTAATAAATAAATAATAAAAATAATATGTTTGTTGTCATATGTTTACATATTAAAAGGGATACTCTAGACCAAAATGAAAATTTTGTCATTAATCACTTACCCCCCTGTCGTTCCAAACCTGTAAAAGCTTTGTTTGTCTTCGGAACACAATTTAAGATATTTTGGGTGAAAACCGGGAGGCCTGTGACTGTCCCATAGACTGCCAAGTAAATAACAGTGTCAAGGTCCATAAAAGGTATTAAAGTCGTTGTCAGAATACTCCATCTGCCATCAGACGTGCAATCTGGGTTACATGAAGCGATGGGAACACTTTTTGTAAGTGAAGAAAACAAAAATAACGACTTTATTTAATAATTCCTTTGTCAACGGTCTCCTCTGTGTCTCTCCATATCACCGCATGCTGCGTATTCTGACGACGGCTTTCATACCTTTTATTTACCTTGACACTGTTATTTAACTTGACAGTCTATGGGACAGTCACAGGCCTCCCGGTTTTCATCCAAAATATCTTAAATTGTGTTCCGAAGACAAACGGAGCTTTTAAGGGTTTGGAAGTGATTAATGACAAAATTTTCATTTTGGGGTGGAGTATCCCTTTAACATCTGTTTAAGATTCCACAACTTAGTCCTGACCTGAATAACAATGTTTTTACAGTCATAGAAAATAATTTGCAAAAGTAATTTTTCAATTTTGAAAAAAAAGTCACGGAATGAGTAAATAAATGGTTTTATTTAGATTTTTACTGTAAATAATTAAATAATTTTAATAGTAGAAGTAATGAACGACTGGAAAGTTGTAGAAACGTCATAGAAACTTTATCAATTACATGCTTTTCTATTTGAATGAAGTTACTAAGGAAATTATTATTTTTCGGAATTTTTATATTCAATTATTAAATGATTTTCCAAAAATCTTTATGCAGTAATGAAAGAGTTGAAAAGTCATGTAAATTCATAAAATCTTAAAAAGTATCGGAAACTCTATTTAGATTAAATGATTGTTTAAATAATAAGAGTCAGAGACAGTTTGAAAAGTCATATAAAACTAAATTACATGCCTTTTTATTATTATATTTTTCTTATAAATAGCCTTCAGGGGAAAACAAACAATATATGTGTAGAACAGTGTATCAGTGTATTGTTTTCTGCCTCTCTTAATTTTGTTACAGTGATTAGTGTGAATTCCAAGTGGCTCATTTAATTAAGAGTATTTGCATTTAATGTTTCAGCTCAAGATGTCCAGTCAGTATCAGGTTCATGGAAATATGGACCACGATCATTTGAGTTCCATCAGCCAGCGGATGTAAGCGCCATTATCTAACTATGATAAGCTGTTTTGTTTGTTTTGTTTTTTGGACAGGAGAGTAGTCTTCAATTTATCCTATTATTTTTTTTTTTTAGCCCATCAGAGAGATTCCTGCAGAGAAATTGATCGAGTGAGTGACTTTTAAGCAATAAAACTGTCTGTTGAGTGACACACCATGTATATCCAATGTGTTGTTTTCTTCTCTTTCTCAGAAATGCCGGTGACTATGAGATTAGTCAAGGGCCTACTGGAGTGTCCAGGTAAGAACACCCCGATTGAAAGTGACCTAAAATAAAAAATAACCTTCAAAAGAACATTTACCGCATTAAAGTAATTGTTCACTGTTTTTCTGTCCAGACTGAGACTCATACCGGGGTTTCTACAGCAGGAGGAGGCTGACTGGATGTTTAGCAAGCTGCTCGCTGAACTGCCATGGTCACAAAAGACCAATTATAGGATGATGGGTAGGTTGCATGTTGAGTTACTGCAAACTGAGGGGAAAAAATAGTGTTTTAACCTCTTAGTGAACTGGAGATTATGTCTGAAATTAACCCTTAGCCTGACATAGAAAATAATAATCATACAAATACTATATATCATATAATTTTTTTGGTGTGCTTTGTATCATATTTGATATATCAATCTTATAATACACAATTCAGTGCAGTTGCTGATATTTCTATATTTATATGACCAAAAAATCTGATGAAATTTTGATGGCTTGTAATGTAAATCAATGAGATCTTTATAACACTATAACAGACTACTTACCTAAAATATCATATAAATATCAGTTGTCACTCAGTTGTATCTTCCAATAATATGTCTTAGTAAGATGATATTTAAATGCTCCATTCTGTGATCAAAGCTTTATAGTTTTCATTGTGGTGGCAAAATATATAATCCAATGCAATACAATTATGATTGAGAGCTGACGTTTCTCAAGAGCCTGATGTATCATATTTGATATTCACATTTTAACAAGAATTTCCTAAAAGTTAATGTATGGATAATCAAGTTAAAGTTGCTTCAGACTAGTATGGGTTTGTCTTGAAATATTCCTTACAATATAAAAGTTATTCTTATGTTTACGTCATAAAAATTAGTAGAGATTTCACAGCAAAATGACACGTGAAACTGAAGGGAGGTATTATTACGATTACACTAGAAGGCCTTTTACTTGATGAAAAGGTATAAACTATCAATCAGATGAAGTGGATTATGTACTGCATGTTTTTTTTTTTTTTCAGTAAAGACTGAATCATATTCAGATATCAAATATGATACAGTAGGCTTTATAGGGTTAAAAAAGCATCATAACATGGGGTGTTTTTCTTCACCACAGTCCCAACACAAATGAAGTAAACTTATATAAGTGGAGAAAACAATTAAATTAAGTTGCTTATTTTAAAGATGTTAATTGAAGAAGCAGCGACAATATTATTTTCCAGTAGTATAATGAGCATATGTTGAGCCTTGGTGCTAATGTGAGAAAACCAAAACAGAAGAATCAAAATAAGCATGTTTTAGCGCACACATGATGACATTTTGCGTCTGTCCCACTCACACGTTCACGAAGTGCTCTTCCCACAGAATGACTCACATTTTCCAGTCCTTCTTCATCAGTAAATTGGCAGGAATGCCACTGCCTCCCTGTTCCCTCATCTGTTTACCTTCTCCGGGACCGACATCATTTGAAAAAGTCCCAAATATACCAAATGTTTAAACATTTGCTTTGGACCAAGAGCAGTTCACGTTTGACTGTGACTGATTAAGATCGTTTTGACAAATAGGTTCTGGTTCCACAGGCTTTCAGCCCTTATTTGGTTTGCTGAAGATAAAGGCGGTTTGTTACATTTACATTTACATTTAGTCATTTAGCAGACGCTTTTATCCAAAGCGACTTACAAATGAGGACAATGGAAGCAATCAAAAACAACAAAAGAGCAATGATATATAAGTGCTATAACAAGTCTCAGTTAGCCTAAACACAGTATACGTAGCAAGGGCTTTTAAATAATATAATAAATAAAAAGAAAACAGATAGAATAGAAAAAAGAATAGAGCAAGCTAGTGTTAGAGGTCTTTTTTTATAATTGTATAATAAATGAAAAGAAAATAGATAGAATACAAAAAGATTAAAAAAGGTAGTTAATTTTTTTTTTTTTTTTTTTAATATAGAATTAGATAAGTGAGTGAAAAAGTTAGAGGGTCAAATAAAGATGGAAGAGATGTGTTTTAAGCCGATTCTTAAAGATGGCTAAGGACTGTCAGCTGCTCGGATTGAGTTGGGCAGGTCATTCCACCAGGAGGGAACATTTAATTTAAAAGTCCGTAAAAGTGACTTTGTGCTTCTTTGGGATGGCACAATCAAGCGATGTTCACTTGCAGAACGCAGCTTCTAGAGGGCACATAAGTCTGAAGTAATGAATTTAGGTAAAGGGGTGCAGAGCCAGTGGTGATTTTGTATGCAAACATCAATGCCTTGAATTTTATGCGAGCAGCTATTGGTAGCCAGTGCAAATTGATAAATAGAGGTGTGACGTGTATTCTTTTCGGCTCATTAAAAATTAATCTTGCTGCCGCGTTCTGGATTAATTGTAAAGGCTTGATAGAACTGGCTGGAAGACCTGTCAAGAGAGCGTTGCAATAGTCTAGCCTGGACAGAACAAGAGCTTGAACAAGGAGTTGTGCAGCATGTTCGGAAAGAAAGGGCCTGATCTTCTTAATGTTGAATAAAGCAAATCTGCAGGAACGGACAGTTTTTAGCAATGTGGTCTGAGAAAGTTAGCTGATCATCAATCATAACTCCAAGGGTTTCTGGCTGTTTTTAAAGGAGTTATGGTTGATGTGCCTAACTTGATGGTGAAATTGTGATGAAACGATGGGTTTTGGTGGAACCACAAGCAGTTCTGTCTTGGCAAGGTTGAATTGAAGGTGATGGTCCTTCATTCAGCGAGAAATGTCTGTTAGACAAGCTGAGATGCGAGCAGCTACCGATGGATCATCAGGATGGAATGAGAGGTAGAGTTGAGTGTCATCAGCATAGCAATGGTATGAAAAGCCATGTTTCTGAATGACAGAACCTAATGATGCCATGTAGACAGAGAAGAGAAGTGGTCCAAGAACTGAGCCCTGAGGCACCCCAGTAGTTAGATGTTGCGACTTGGACACCTCACCTCTCCAAGATACTTTGAAGGACCTATCTGATAGTTAGCCTCAAACCCACTGGAGTGCGGTTCCTGAGATGCCCTTTGTCAGTAGGGTTGACAGGAGGATCTGGTGATTAACCGTGTCAAAAGCAGCAGATAGATCAAGCAAGATAAGTATTGAAGATTTGGATTCCGCTCTTGCCAATCTTAGGGCTTCAACAACTGAGAGCAAGGCAGTCTCAGTTGAATGTCCACTTCTGAAGCCAGATTGGTTGCTGTCAAGGAGGTTGTTCTGTGTGAGAAAGGTAGAGACTTGGTTGAATACAGCTCTTTCAAGTGTTTTTGCAATGAAAGGAAGAAGGGAAACTGGTCTGTAGTTCTCTAAAAGGGATGGGTTGAGGGTGGGTTTTTTAAGGAGTGGAGTTATACGAGCCTGTCTAAATGATGAGGGGAAAACACCTGTATGAAGGGATGTGTTAATGATGTGAGTGAGTGCAGGTACAACTGCAGGAGAAATGGCTTGAAGGAGATGAGATGGAATAGGATCAAGTGGACAAGTAGTAGGATGATTAGAAAGGATGAGTTTGGAGACTTCTGCCTCAGAGAGTGAAGAGAAGGATGTGAATGAGTGTATGTTTGTTTGTGAGATGTGCTTGATGGATTGTGGTGTGGAAAATTGTGCACTGATGTTTTTAATTTTATTAATGAAAAACGTGGCAAAGTCGTCAGCTATTAGAGATGAAGCAGGATGGGGAGGAGGAGGACAAAGAAGTGAGGAAAATGTTTTAAAAAGCATGCGAGAGTTAGACGAATTGTTAATTTTTGTTATGGTAGTATGTCTTTTTAGCAGTGGAGACATTAGCAGAAAAGGAAGAGAGGAGTGACTGATATACATTAAGGTCAGTAGTATTTTTGGATTTGCGCCACAACCTTTCAGCAGCTCTAAGCTTAGAACGGTGTTCGTGTAGAACATCAGATAACCAAGGGGCTGTAGGAGTGGTACGGGCTGGCCTGGAAGACAAGGGGCAAACAGTGTCTAAACAAGATGTAAGAGTGGAGCAGAAAGTATCAGTAGCACTGTTAGCATCAAAAGATGCTAACAGTTTAGGGGAAGGAAGCGAAGATAGCAGGGAGGGTGAGAGTGAGTGTAGGTTACGTCGAAAGATGACATGTGGAGGGGTAAATGATGTGTCAGGAACCATGTTGAGGTTAAGAGTGAGGAGGAAGTGATCCGAGGTGTGCAGTGGAGTAACCAGTACATGATCAGTGGGAGCAGTGTCGTGTGTAAATAAGGTCCAGTTGGTTGCCTGATTTGTGAGTAGCAGTAGTTGACACTCGGTTGAGATCAAAAGAGGCAAGCAGAGTGTGGAAGTCAGAAGATAGAGGTTTATCTAGGTGGATGTTGAAATCTCCAAGCATAACTAGGGGAGTACCATCCTCAAGAAAGGTTGAGAGCAGCACATCTAATTCATCCAAAAAGTTACCTAGTGGTCCTGGGGGTCGATAGACAACTACAAAATGTATTTTAAGAGGGTAGGTAACAGTAACGGAATGAGATTCAAAGGAACTGTTGATACCCAAAGATGGTAAAGGATTAAATTTCCAATCATTAGAGATGAGCAGACCAGTACCTCCACCTCTTCCAGTCAAACGGGGGGAGTGGGAAAAGGAGAAATTATTGGAGAGGGTTGCAGGTGTAGCAGTGTCCTCTGGTTTGATCCAGGTCTCTGTCAGGGCCATGAGATTTAACTTTGAATGACTTATAATAGAAGTAATGAAATCGGCTTTGTTTACAGCAGACTGTCAATTCCAGAGACCAATAGAAAAAGATAGTGTATTAGCAGACATAGGCAGAGTGTGCAGGTTGTTAGGATTGCGCTGCCTACATTGTGTGATGCGTGGTTTGCGCGAGTGGTAGTGATAGTAGGGATCTGGAAACACATAGTAAGAATTAGTTATACAAACTGAAACAGAAGTGAAACAAGTAGAAGGAAAAAAGGATTAATCAAAACAATACTTATATCCCTTGCCGGTGTCCCTGCCCGGTGGAGTCGCACGGTAGAGTCGATGGTCTTTACTCTCTTCGGTCTTCACACGAGGAGAGGCTTAACAGGAGGGCTGCCCGCGACCACTGCCGCGGTATACTAACCTTTTTTTTTTTATACCCGTCAGATAAAACGGAAGTCTAATTAAGCTGAACACACTTTACTGTTTATCACAACAAAGGTCTAAGCAAGCGCACGACACTGACAACGTATGCGATAGAGTACGAGACCAAACGTAGCACGTCTCAACACAGTAAACAAACAAGCGTTTCCTAGCAACGACAACTGCCCTAAAACACTAATGAGACAACAAATAAATACACTTACGATCTGCTTTTAACTTCCGCTGATTTAACTGCTTCTCTCAAAGGGTATTTCTGTACACCGTCTTTTGCTAGCGCTTGAACACACTTTACTGTTTATCACAACAAAGGTCTAAGCAAGCGCACGACACTGACAACGTATGCGATAGAGTACTTAGTATAGGTTTGTTGAGGAGAGATGTGCTATTCGTTTTTAAGCATTTTGAAATATGAGGATTATAAGACAGGTGAATAAAATCTGTTTGAGGTAGGGATAGTAACCATCCAGAACAGCCTAGAAACCACATAGCAACATGCTAAATCCATTTGCCATTAGGTTAATTTTTCATTTTTGGCTGAACCATCCCTGTAATTATCTTTTAAACCCCAATAGATGCTAAGCAGTATTGAAAGCACATATAGCTGAACATGCTTCATATTCAATATGTTTTGCACTTCAGGTGATGCATATGAAGAACCCAGACTCACTTGTTGGTATGGAGAGCTGCCATATACATATTCTCGCTCCACTATGCAGGCCAATGCTCAGGTATATCAATATTGCATATGGCAAATGACTTCTGTCAGTGTGTAAAGTGAAGCATGTTTTTCCATGTTTTTCTCTTATTACAGTGGCATCCAGTTCTCGCCACTTTACGTCTGGCTGTCGAGGAGAAGAGCGGCCACACGTTTAACTCATTGCTGTGTAACCTGTACCGGGACGGTAAAGACAGCATTGGCTGGCACAGTGACAGCGAGCCGTCATTAGGACCCCAGCCTGTCATCGCCTCTCTGAGTCTGGGCGACACTAGAGTGTTCAGTCTCCGAAAGCAGCCACTTCCTGTGAGTCTGCCAATTTCATGCTATGGTTTAAATGAGGGGAATTCTAGTGTCTGGGTGCACAGTATCTTAGAGCTGCGATTAATAATAATAGAACCAGTGTGCAGATTATGGTTGGCAGCTGTTGTCAACAGAAGAGAAGCTTTAAGTGCTTCCTGTGGTTATATGCTAAAAACCCAATGGTTTAACATTTGACAATTCAGAAATGAAGATATTAGTCTTGTAATTTCACAGTGCTGTTAAATATAATTATTATAATTTATTTATTTTTCAATGAAATATTCCAGTGGTAATATTTCTTATTTTGCTAATTTTTAATTTGTATTACTAATATTTTTAATTTTTAATTTATCGATATCTGTCCATATTTAATTTAATATATTTCTAGTGAACTAAATCTTTTAAAACGCTAATAATAACTTTTAAATGTAATGTTCAGATGTTTAATTTAATATAATCGGATATTTAATGTATAGGGGATATTTAATTAAATTTAATTCTATTATAGCATTTAATTTTAATTTATTAAATAGTTTAATGTCTGCCAATTATGCTAGTTTTTTTAATCAATATTTGTCAATATTGAATATTCAATTGAATATATTTCTAGTAAAATTAATCTTTAAAAACACTAGTAATTTAATAACTTTTAAATGTAATGTTGGGATATTTATTTTAATATAATCAGATATTTATTATACATTGGATATTTAATTTAATTTAATTCTAGTGTAGCATTTTATTTGAGTTTTAATTTATTAAAAGGTTTAATGTCTGGCATTTATTAATTGTTTTATTTTTTATTTATAGATATCTGTCAATATTGGATATTTAATTTAATATATTTCTAGTAAAATTAATCTTTAAAAATCCTAATAATTTAATAACTTTTAAATGTAATGTTTGGATATTTAATTTAATATGATCGGATGTTTAACATATATCTGATAATGATATTAATTCTATTGTAGCAAATTATTTCAGTTTTAATTTATTAAAAAATATTAATGTCTGCCATTTATCCAGTTTTTGGCCATAACATGAAAATCATTATTGACTTTTCGAGTTTTAATATCAGCGCATCCCTAGTTTTAAAATGCCAAATGTTAATACTTTTACCAGAAGCTTGATGATGTTAATGAAAGTTTCTGGCTGTTATAAGTGAGTCATTTCAACCTTTTTATCCCTTAGAATTAACAAGGCTG
Source organism: Cyprinus carpio (assembly GCF_018340385.1). Taxonomy (NCBI): domain Eukaryota; kingdom Metazoa; phylum Chordata; class Actinopteri; order Cypriniformes; family Cyprinidae; genus Cyprinus; species Cyprinus carpio. The sequence continues at coordinate 14,121,646 of NC_056621.1, read as the reverse complement.
CATTTTCTTCTGAACTCTGCCTACACTGTTCATGTTTTCATGAAGTGTCTTCTTTTTGGTTTGAAGCGAAAAAATATTAGTAAAACATTCTTTAGAGCTTGTTTTCCAACAGGTGGCTAAATGTTGCGTCTGCTTAAGCCTGTTTAAAAAATGAATAGAAGTTGAAATAGAGGTCAGGGTAGATTCTGTGTATGTGTTTCAGCAAGACAAAGGAGACTACACCTATGTGGAGCGCATACGCATCCCGTTGACCCACGGGACCCTCCTGCTCATGGACGGCTGTACGCAGACGGACTGGCAGGTATGTCACTTTTAACTGTGCTGAAGAAAGTGTTTGCAGTCACTATGATTTTGGTTATTACAACAGAATAGGCAAACCATGCTAAGTTTCAACACAAGCTCAGATGGCAGCGGAAAAAGCAAATACAAGATTTCACTGGTATTTTGAAGAGTGTAAAATGATGTTTATCAGTAAATCTAACAATCCTTCTCAAACTAATTTTAGCCTTTTCGCAAGAACTTTTACACTGTGTGTATGTTCAAGATTCAGGGTGACTCACTGAGAACTGGCAGGAGCTCTTGTTTAGTCTAATGTGAGCGGTTAATAACACTCTTCTGAACGCTGATGATAAGCCAGACTGTGAAGAAAGGCTGAAAATGGCTAAATCGATGTGGAGGGCTGGAGATGGTGTTCCTTTGTTTTGGCTCGAGTCACATGTGGTAGAGATGATCTGGAACGGTCACACTGTTCGCCATCCAGAGAGCGTTAAGTGCAAACGCTGTTTTCTGCTGATGTGTAACAGAAGGGGGAAAGCGAACGTGTTTCTTTACAGCAAACTGAAGCGTTGACAGTGTTTCCAAGAAAGACTCTGCACAAGTGCACTTGTAATACTACACACAATGGGGAGAATTCACAAAGCATGATATCAGAGCAGAAATGTGCATCTTATTCACTACGTACTTGTAATATAGCTTGACTGGTTGCTTAATGCTGTAAAATAGCAATGCTTTTCATTTAAATTAAGTCATTATAGTCACTCTTTATTTTCACCGCAAACACACCTCTGTTAAATATGATAGTATTGACTTACAGTCGTAAAATAATAGAATCATTTGGTAGTGCTATGATGACTTATGAACTTTATTCACAAAATTAACAATCTGCCGTGATTAAATGTTTTTTTGTTTGTTTGTTTTTTTTAATTTTTGACATTTTTTTAATTTTGCTTAACAATTTTAAAATTTTTGTACTTTTTTTTTCATTTCATTAAACAGGTTATTTCACATTTTATAATTTAATTTAAAAGTTATTTTTTTACATTTCTTTTAAATTTTCTTTTACATTTTCGTACATTTTTATAATTTAACAGGCTTATTTTGCATTTTGTTAATTAATTTAAATTATTTAATTTTTTTGTTTACATTTTGTAGTTTCATTTAACTGGTTATTTTTACAGTATTTTATTTTATTAAACTTTTTTTCATTTATGTGCATGTTTGTAATTTTGTTCAAATGGGTTTGTTTACCTTCTGTGCATTCTTGTAAATTCCATTTAACGTTTTTTGTGCATTTTTGTATATTCGTTTAACAGGGATATTTAGCAATTTTTTGCACTTTTGTAATTTCATTTCAAAAACCTGCTGGAAGTTATATTTGTTCTGTTTGAGTTGTTTTTGGATTCCGACTCCAAGACAAACCGTAGGCCTTTGGTGAGGCACAAAGAACGGAGAAAGGTCAAGAACATTTTATGGCGACATCTGAAAACGGTTTAAGAAAGGTCACTCCCGCATTGCGCCAAAAAGCTTTCAGATGATCTTATTAGGTTGACATAACTCACATTGACCTGTCAAAATAAAGCTAACTAAACCCACATGTATAGCTGTTCGCAGGTGCCTTTAAAATGTGCACAAAATATTTATAAGATTAAAAAGCTGTTACACAACTGTCAAAGGGTCGTTCTGGGTCAAAAATATAACAGGGGACACCAATTCAACATTGTAATTGTGTATGTAAACATACCGCTTTTGCTTAGTGAAGCTATATTTTTTATGATCTTTCTGTACAAATATACATGACACAATGTGTAATCGTATGTTTGAATTATTTAATACACATCATGCATCACCGCTGTCTTTCGAGGCAGACGCCAAGGCCAGCTGGAGTCTGATTAACCTCTTTTAACTTTGTCCAATGGTTGCATTGCCTTGTTGTGAGTGTGGTACTAACATTATTAATGCTTTTTAAATAGCACCAGGTGGCAAAGGAGTACCATGACCGTGGGCCTCGCATAAACCTCACGTTCCGCACCATATACCCAGAGCCAGAGCGTCCCAGTGGGAGATTTGTGAAGTGATCACTGGTAGAAGAGAAGAAGAGACCACAGGTTTGACGAGGTCTGGAGAGGTCTGTCTCATTCACAGAGCACTAGTATACTGTTAAACACATATCCATTCTTTTCGGTTTAATTATTTATTTACTTGTGTGATAGTTCGCTTTTGATCAAAGGCCCTGAACAATGATAAGCTTGTCTGGCTATGATGGCATTTTTGTTTAGTTAAATGATACTTTTCTCACAGCGGTTTTCCACAAATTGCTTATGGTATGAGAAAATGTTATTGGTATTACTTGTTTGGAGAATATACGTCAAAAAAGCAGTGCCAAGTGGCCCATATTTCAGTTACAGCCCCCAAAGGCTCTTTTTCTGTGTAAATTGCTGTTTAAATATTATATGTTATGCAATTTTTCATTTATAGCTTGTGGTGAATAAACCTGAAATGCAAACATTTGTTCAGTGTCATTATGGGGTTGGTTACACTACCGTCCAAAAGTTTGGAGTCTGTAAGATTTTTTTTTAATGATTTGAAGTCTCTTATGCTCACCAGTGCTGTTTAGTTAATCCAAAAAACTCTAAAAGCAGTGAAATTGTGAAATAGTATTACAATTTAAAATAACTGTCTTCTATTTTAATATATTTTAAAATAAAATTAATTCCTGTGATGCAAAGCTGAATTTTCATCATCATTACTCCAGTCTTCAGTGTCATGCTGGTTTGATGCTGTAGAAACATTTATTATTATTATCAATGTTTAAATTTTTGGTGGAAATCGTGATACTATAAATGTCTTTACTGTCACTTTTTTAATCAATTTATTGCGTCCTTGCTGAATAAAAATACAAATTTCTTTAAAAAATCTTATTGACCCTAAACTTTTGAACCATGGTGTATGTCTTCTGTGTTTAAAAACAATTTAATAATTAAAATTGCTTAAATGCGATGTAAAACATTTTATAACTGAGGTTTTTTGTTTGTTTGTTTTTTCAATGAGGTTATGAGCTTTATTATATTTTGAAGGGCTGTCAGTCTTTCCGAGATGTCTGTTTTTTTACAACTTGCAGCTCTCAGATTGTTTTCTCTGTACCTATGGTTGGTAAGCTTTACACTTGACTGCTAGCCTCTTCTCATTATTGATGAGTCACGGTCGAGTCCTTGTGTGGTTGGTTAAGAGCTGAATGGCTGTCTCTGTCACAACAAACCTCAAAAGATGAGGACCATGTTATTTTGATGTCAGTTGAGCCAGAAATGCTATTAAAGAAAATGCTCTTAGTTCATACACATATTATATAGCATGCAGTTTAAAATGTTCTTGAGTGTCTTTTTAAATTGTTGCATATTCATCTCTGGGGTGAACAAGGCCCAAAGGTCAGGACTGTTAGGTCACCCTTTTAAAGACGATATTCCTAAATATGGGAATGCCATCGAACATAGCAGTGGTTTTGGCAGCACATCTCAATAGCAGAGATTATCCAGAGAACTTCACAATGTTTTGAAACTGCAAGATGTAAATCACGTACTCTTGCATGTGACTTCCAGTGATTTGTCGGAGCTCTTTAATTTGAGTTTCCTGGTGTTCCTTTCTGCTCGCCTGGCAATGCAACGCCTTTCAGAGCTTCCCCATAGAGCCCAACCTGCACATGGAAATGCTGCTTCTGTTCTGGAATGCAGGGACCCTTGCTGTGTAATGGGATCATTGGCCATTATTTATCCACTCCAGTTAAATTGTTATAAGTTTCATTCCCAGAGTGTGCAGGGAGATCTGTTTGGTTAGGATGAGTAGCATGCGCAACAACTGTCAACAACAAATGATTGAACTCTTACTGAGAAAAATATCCTGCACTCACATTTAAAGGGCTAGTTTATCCAAAAATGAAAAGTCTGTCATCCTGCGCATGACAGTTAGCAGAAGCTAGAGATTATAAAGTTGTAAATATGGTTCAGAAGGCGTTTATTAACCCCCTGGAGTCATCTGGAGCACTCTTTATGATGGATGGATGCATGTATACTTTTGCTTTAAAACTTCGACCAACATTCACTGCCATTATAAAGCTTGGAAGAGTAATTTAGTTTTTATTGAAACATTGATCAGCACAAACTTAGAGGTCATAAAATGTGGTAAACGGAAGCTTCACCGTTCTTGCTTGACATGTAAGAACCAATTTGTTATGTGTCACACAAACACGTTTTTGGCTTTCAGCAAGAACCAATGCGGTTTGTTCTCGCATGTCACACAAAAACATTCGAGTTTCCTCAAGAACCACTGAGGTTTTTTTGCATTTCCCATAAGCATGTTTGATCTGCTCTATTTTGTGTTGATCAGTGTTTATATATGAATACAAACGTGTTCATCATATGAAGCACTCGGATCTCTTCAGAAGACTAGACTGCTCAACTCATATGGATTTACTTTTGCAATCTCATTACAATCACTTTATGAACTTTTTGAAGTTTTGATTACATGGACTCTCTCAAATCTCTCAGATTTCTTAAAAATACCTTCATTTGTGTTTCGAAGATGAACGGAAGTCTTACGGGTTTGGAACAACATGAGAGCGAGTAACTGATGACAGTATTTTCATTTTTAGCTGAGCTATCCTTTAACATAAATTGGTTGATTTTCAAGATGCCGCTCTGAAACCTTCACAGTACCACTGGCCAGAGCACCTTTAAATAACTTTTTGGCGTGGCGTAGAGTATGCTTTTAGCATTTCCCAGTGGCACTGGGATCATAACCACAAGACCAGTGGGCAAAAACTGCATGTTTGGAAAGTCAGTGACCCATGTCCTGCCAGGATCCTCACTCCCAGTAGCCCTTCAATGGCCTTTTATTAACAATACCACATGGATTTGTTGTTAGCACCTGTCTGAGAGCTGAAACCGCTCCCTTGTGTCCAATCGCAAGGGTCTACTTTCATGTTACATCAGAGTCATGCAAACCATGCCTCTCGACCCCTGTTTGTCATATGACTTGGACTTAGAACCAAAAGGACATTCATAATGACAGCGATTTGCAGCAAAAGACACGACTGGAAGTCATTCCTTCTCTATGAAAGATTTGAGGTGACATGGATTGTGTTCTTGGATGCAAAGTCCACAACTTTTTGTCGCATAAGGCTACTAGCAACATGCACGGCGTGGGCACAAATCCATTAGACATTGGCACTGTTTTGTCTGCTGAAGTTAAGGTCTGTGCTCCCTCCCTGGATTTCTCATTCCCACCAATACTAAGACCCAGTTCTCCATCTGTCTTAGGGGAAAACTCCTCCTTTTCCCAGAAGAACTTTGGAACAAAACAAAATCCCCTCCAAGTACATTGCGCTTTCCACAACACATCTAGATCAAGATAATGTTTACTCCCACAATACAGCGTGCAACAGAGCTAATTGTTATTTATTCCATTACTTTCAAGAAGACATGGACTGAATATGAAGGCATATCTAGGAATCCATTTAAAGGCCCTGATATAATCTCATTTGCTATATATCTAATTTCTGACTGTTTACACATAGGGATACACAATATATCAGATTTTTTTTTATTTATTTATCAGTTTCATTGACATTGGGTTTTTAATTATTCATGCCCATTTCGCTTATATTTACATTATTTACATTTAATTTACCAGTAACACTTTACAATAAGGGTACATGAATAATCAAGTACTAATGCTTAAATTAATACTTAATTCATCAAATACTAAGTTGCTGACTAATCATGAATTAATGAAGAGCTATCCTTAACTACAACTGGAGTCATATGGGTTCACACACGAATAACGGGAGCCTTAACTACATGTTAGTACATGTTTGATAGTTAATGCATTAATTAACATTTATGGGTAAACTAAATAAAACTGCCTCTTTAAGAAAGAATAAGATATACTCCGACTTTGAAATAAATTAAAAGAATTCAATATCATGATTTGAGCTTTTGATATATTGTCTGTTTTTTGCTTTGCCCTGAACATTACTGGGTGGAAAAAGATTATCGATCCTCCTCATCAAGTGTAGAAAATACTAAATACACTAATAACTGATCTTGTTTTGTGTTGTTCTCTTTCCCTTTAAACTCACCCTGCTGTGACTCATAAATAGCTAAATAAAAATCCACAAAGAACATTTGTAGAACAATCCTAAAGATATGCCCGGAAACAGTTCACTGTCCATCCAGACGCAGGTCGGGATGATACTGTACCTCCACTCTCTAACTTCTTGAAAATACACACCACATCTCTTAACCAGGCTGAATACTTGCTGTGATAGCACATGTGTGCTTGATGGTAAGTAAAATAAATCAAGAGCTGAGTTTAGTAGGTAGTTAACAGTGAATTAATTATGATTGGATCAACTCATGGTTTGTTAATGCATTATAAGTCAGTACTATGCTGCCTCTGCTAATTTTGGATGTTATGTTACGCCAGGGGCCTTCATGGGAATGTGTCTGTGTTGTGCTATAAATACATGACTTTTCGGATGCTGTAATGTATGCTAGGTCAAGTCCAAAAAAATAAATAAAGTGGCTTTTTTTATCATGTTAACAGACTCACTGCTTAACGTGGAAACAAATTTGTTTGTCCTACTTATAAGCACAAGAGAAACAAATCAGACTGCAGTGGCCCTGAGCCAACATGGACATTTATAGCTTTGGATAGATGTCACTTTCTTACTGTTACTGCATGTTATCAGTTAATGTATGTAATGGATCCATGTATAACTAGTTTGGTCAAGAATATGACATTGATATAAATGTGGCATAAACTAGAAGCAATACTAGACTCCACTTTTGTGGATTCCATCTCCTGTTATTCACCGTGTAACTTCATGTTGTTGCCTCTGGATATTAATGGAAAGGAATGGAAACAAATATGTTAATTGATCATTTCTGTGCTACATAAACTAGTGTTTTTCCTTTTCTTATATGCCCCCTAAGACCCTTCATTAAGGCCAGTTCTCAAACTTTTAAGGCTGCCCACTGTCAAAGACATATGCTATTTATATTAATTACATTAAAAATAAAATAACTGTAAATATTGAAAAGTTCCATAATTGGTTGAATGTTCTTGAGGTTTTTGTCTTTTTATCACCTTATTACCAGTGAATTTCTTTTTTGTGTGTTTGTGATTTTTTGTTGTTGTTGCATTTTTTGGTGTTGTTTAGTTACGAAACAAGGTGGTACTAAAGAAGGTGGTTTATTGTTTCAAAGGCATCATGTAACACCGGAACACACATACAATTTGCTTTGCAAAACGTGCATCTTTGCTGTCTTGTACATCCCTTCTGCATTAGCCTAGAAACAAGCTATTAATCAATTTGACATGTTCCTGCAAAACGTGGTGTGTGTAGCTGTCCTTGACATCATCAAATGATGTCATCTGACTGATTATACCTTAGCGGTTGGATGAACGTCTGCAAGAGCTGGCTTCTCTGTCCCAAAATAGATGTTACTCAGAGCATACTTTACGGTAACCGCTTCACGTCTGATATATGGGACGAGTAGGAGTGAGTTGAGAGGGTGAGGTGGCACAATTATAGTTTCCTGTTTTGCGTGTAAAGGGTCATCCTAAGGGTCCATGACAAAACCGGAGCCGCCATGGTGTGTGACGTCACAATGTCCAGCCCCCAGTTTCACACACTGCTCCCAAAATGTCTCTGGGCTCATGGGGCATGCCTGGCATGGACCGTTCGAGGGTTAATGACAAATCTGTATGGCACAGGAAGAGAGTGAGAGGCTGATGAAAGCTAAACTCATTACGATGGTGAGATCATGGTTGTGGCACTGAGGAGAGATTCCTGCCATGTACATGTTGCTGAGCTTACAACATATCTAGTAAAAGAAAAATATAGTTCATAGATCATCAACCATCCATGTCCTTATCTGGCCGACTTGAAAAGGTGGCATCATCTTTCACTTTCCTTTAAGAAATGTGTTCTATATTTGAAAAAAGTCTTTAAAAATACACACACACACACACATATATTCTATTTTTTTTTTCAGTTTTATTTTGTCATTCAATTTATTATTCAGTTTTATTATTTTATATATTCTTGTCTGTCTACTTGAAAAGCTGGCATCCTCTTTTAATTTCCTTAAATATAATACTACTAATAATATTCTATATATTATTTATTTATTTATTTATTTATTTAACAGTATAACGGTAACTGAGAATAATGAGAATTGCGAATTAAATGTCCAGACATATTACATTATTTTTTTTAAGGGAAATGTGCTTAATTTTAATTAAAATTCTAAATTGTCTTATAACAGCTTCATTATTTTTAAAACAATTTTCTTTTCTTTTCATTTTGATAAGACCTGAACATGTTTTAGTGAGATTCGCCTTCACATGTATTTGTACAGTATATTGTGTACATCTCGTCAAAGCTTCTGGTCTTCTAACTATCGTTTGTTTATCTTTCTTTCTTCTTTGCCCATGACCTCTCAGTTCCCATTTTTCTGTTTCTGGCCATTTGTTTATTTCTCCCTTTTCTGATCCCTCTGTTAGAGCTGCATGTATCGTCTTCCCTCCGGCCCCTCCCGCCTCTCTGCTTTCCCAACTCCCTCTCTGGCTGGCATTTATTTCAGGGATCTGACTCGGAGGGACTGGTATGGCAGCCGGAACGGTGACACCTCACAGTGGGTGGGCGGAGCCAGAGCGGAGTGGGGAGATGTTAGGGGAGTGAAGCAGTATAAAAGCCAGAGCTGTCAGTGGCACACTCAGAAACCACAGACAGAGAGAACTCAGATTCCCCTCACTCGTCTTCTGGAAGTCTCCATCCGTGTGTTAGGTTACCTTCTGTCAAATACAGACAAGAAGGATATAAGGAAAGTGACTTCAAATCCTTCACCACAGGGAGACCTGGAGAACTGCAAGCCTCTCCAAACATCTCAGAAGCCGAACGCCCAACCCTTGCCATCCAGACACATGGCTGCACGTCCGATGGAGACGGTGGGTTTCGCCGTTCTACCCGCACACATCTTGGCATCCGCCATGGAGGAGTTTCCCCAGCAGCTACCCGTCCCCAAGTGTCTGGCTCGGGGCCGAAACCGTACCCGGCGACCCCGAGACGCCCGCTTCAAGACCCAGCCGGTGACTTTTGCAGAGATCGCCGAAGTGGAGGAGGAAGGGGCTTCGCCTCTGGAGGAAGAAAGGGCGAGACAGTGCTTCCTTCAGTCGCTGGAGAGCCTCAGAAGAAGCACACAGACTTTGCACCACGCAGGATCCACGCAGAGTTGCCGCACAGCGTCTGCACAGGCTAGTGTGGACTCCAGTGACTCAGACTCGACACAATGAGAGAGTGAGAGGAAGGTCTGAAGGATAACAGGACTGGAACTCAATGTATTTCGCACATATCTTCCTGTTAAATTCCTCTTTCACAGCCGTTAACCTACAGTAGTTATGCATTTATGTGCAGATTCCAGTTGAGTAACACTGGCACAGCGATTGTTTAGCTCCTCTGCAAAAAGCAAAGTTGTAGCATGCTGGAAGATTTCAGAAACCACTTAAATGCTTACGCAAATTCCTTTTTTTTTATTGTATGAGACTCGAAGACTGGTGAGGTTTCATCTGTAATGAACTTGACAAGGGAGGACGTACCATGTCTGATTCCATTTTAATAGACTAATGTTATTCGTATCCCTTGTGCCTGCTTAAGATTGCACAGTTGAATGGGTTCTTCACTGCTGGGCAGAATGTAGACTGTCACATTTTGTTATAACTCATTGCTGTGCTGACGAAACTAAAACAGAGATGTATTTTTACAGAAAATAAGGTTGCAAACCCTGATGTCTACGTCTGCCAGAATGGTGAACTTACTAAAGAACTCGATGAGGAGCAAATTATTGTACTTTTCAAATGTATCTTATATTTATTTGCAGATTATTTTGTGATAACATAGTAATTTTAGAGAATTGTTCTGTTGACACTGTGGACTTGTAAAGTCACTATCACTGTATGTAAAAGAAAAGGCCTTTATACTTCGATTTGACTTTATCTTTGTTAATTTGTTTCATACTTTCTTTCGTAGTTATATAAATAAACTTTTTAACATTGGATTCATCATCTCATTTGTCTTTTCATTAAATTGGTGTGCTGTTTTGGTTTCAGAATAGTGCTAAGAAGTGGGTGAGTGTTGCATAAATGAACATAAAGTGATGAAAAATAGTTTAAAATGTGATTAAATAAAAAATTAATGTAAAAAATAATGCTAAATGAAAAACAGTAAAGTCATTATAACTTCTTAATCTAAATATGCATTTGTACATACACACACACACACACACATACATATATATGAGAAACAAAATAGTTGACATGTATCAGTCTGGAAAGGGTTTTAAAGCCATTTCTAAGGCTTTGGGACTCCAGCGAACCACGGTCAGAGCCATTATCCACAAATGGAGAAAACTTGAAACAGTGGTGAACCTTCCCAGGAGGGGCCGGCCTAACAAAATTACTCCAAGAGCACAACGATCATAAAAGGACCCAGAACAACATCTAAAGAACTGCAGGCCTCACTTGCCTCAATTAAGGTTCATGATTCAACAATAAGAAAGAGACTTGGCTAAAACGGCATCCATGGGAGAGTTCCAAGGCAAAAGCCAATGCTAACTAAAAAGAACACAAAGCCTTGTTTCACATTTGCCAAAAAGTATCTTGATTATCCCCAAGACTTTTGGGCAAATATTCTGTGGACTGATGCGACAAAAGTTTAACTTTTTGGAAGGTGTGTGTCCCGTTACATCTGGCATAAAACCAACAAAGCACTTAATAAAAAGAATAGCATACCAACAGTCAAACATGGTGGTGGTAGTTTGATGGTTTGGGGCTGCTTTGCAGCTTCAGGATCTGGATGACTTGCCATAATTGATGGAACCATGAATTCTGTACTCTGTCAGAAAATCCTGAAGGAGAATGTTCGGCCGTCAGTTTGTGACCTCAAGCTCAAGTGCACTTGGGTTATGCAGGAGGACAACGATCCCAAAAACACCAGCAAGTTCACCTCTGAATGGCTCAAGAAAAACAAAATTAAGGTTTTGGAGTAACCAAGTCAAAGTCTGGACTTAAATATGATTGAGATGCTGTGGCATGACCTTAAACAAGGGATCTCCAACCCTGGTCCTGGAGAGCTACCATCCTGCAAATTTCAGTTCCAACCCTGCTCCAACACACCTGTCTGTAATTATCAAGTAGCCCTGAACACCTTGATTAGCTGGTTTAGGTGTGTTTGATTGGGGTTGGAGCTCAAATCTGCAGGACAGTAGCTCTCCAGGAGCAGGGTTGGAGACCCCTGCCTTAAACAGTGCTTTCATGCTCAAAAACCCTCCAATGTGGCTGAATTAAAACAATTCTGCAAAGAAGAGTGGGCCAAAATTCCTCCACAGCGATGTGAAAGACTCATTGCCAGTTATCGCAAACACTTGATTGCAGTAGTTGCTGCAAAGAGTGGCACAACCAGTTATTAGATTTAGGGGGCAATTACTTTTTCACGTAGTGCCAGGCAGGTTTGGAGAGCTTTTTCCCTTAATAAATGAAATTATCATTTAAAAAAACTGAATTTTGTATTTATTCAGGTTATCTTTGTGTAATATTAAAATTTGTTTTTAATCTAAATTATTCAAGGGTGACAAATATGCAATAATAAAAAAAAAACTTTTCACACCACTGTATGTATATGTAATTTTCTTGTGTGTATAATATTTTAATAATCTAAAAAAAACTTTTGTACATTAGAGAGGTTTCATTGATGTTAAAATTTCCTTTATGGAACCATAGATGACAATAAAGAACATTTATGGAAATAAACTTGCTAAAACAAACAAAAAAAAATCTTAAAACCGAAATAAAGTGAGCATAAAATGGAAAAGAAAACTTAAGTAAAGTCCAGTTATGACTCTCCATTACATAATATAATGAACAGTTACGGCTTCTCACAATAATGATCACGCATAATCTCAGATGTGAGCAGGTGTTTACACTGTGTCCACATCACAGCACAAAAACACATTTCATCCGTCTCTATCTGGACTCCCTCAATGTCTGATTTCTCTCAGCCAGTACAGATGCCATGTAAAAATAGCATCTCTCTGACTTGCCTTCTGATCTAGTTACATTATAGGAAATCATGCCTCACCATCCAGCTGGGGATTCTGCAGTGTTGTCAAAGACTATGCTTGGCACCAAAACAGTCTAACTGGGCTTATTTATGTATTTAGGGATTACCCTTCAACCCACCGAGACTGACATCATCTCTGTCCTTTCTGACTGGAGAGACAATATTTCAATCAAATAGTATTAACATTAAATGTGAAACCTATAAATTAACCCAACAGCAAAAAATATTTTCATACTGGTTTCCTTATAACACCCACATCTGCTATTGGCCTAAGAAACAGATAGCCCCGCCCCCACACTCACACCATTGGTTGAGTCAAGTGTGCTTACATGCACTCCATTGATACAGGGAGACCCGACACATATCACTGAGAGTTGCTACCAGTTGTTTGGGGTTTTTGGGAGGAGGGTGTGGGGCCTAGCATTGTGGCAGTGAGCTCTCATAGGAGAAGGGCCCACAGGTTTCGGTGGTTGTGGGGCCCACCGTTTTTTAGTTGATATCTGAGGACTTGCAGCGAAAGTAGGAGAGTTTGGTCCCAGCATACACCAGTTCCTCCATTTTCTGTGAGAAGCTTAGAAGTGGAGATGCTGGAGAGAGAGATAATGTCTCTGGTGAGCGGAACTCTGGCTCCGGCTGTATTATGCTGTCCTTGCTTCCCTGGCTGTTTTCCAGAAAGTCATCCTTGGATGCTGAGTCTTGGAGCTGTTGTAGTACGTCACAGTCTGTCTGTGATGAGCTCTGTGGGCAGGGCTCAGCCGGGATGTTGTCCATGAGCAGTGCTTGTTATGGCTGCATGGTGTTATCAGTTTCCTTGTGGGATGTGTCAAGCACATGATGACTCGGAAGCTGATATGAAGTCCTGTCGTCACTCATACTTTCTCCAGGTGTGTGTGCCATTCAGGTTGAGTGGACTGGCACACACTACTGAAGGATGATGGAGGGAGAAACAGATATTGTCCTTTTGTTTGGGCTGAGGTCATTCAGTTTAAAAAGTTCTTGCTGGGAGTGGTCCACTGATAAACGACTGAACTTCAAGTCTTTGAAGTGTTTGAAGTGTCAAGACATGGGAAACAAAGCAACTGGCATTACTTACTTGAAAAAGTAACTCAGATATTTCCTTCTAAATTAAAAAATAATGCATTACTTTACTAGTTACTTAAAAATGTAATCTGATTACGTAATTTGAGTTACTTGTAATGCATTACCCCCAACACTGCGGATAAATCATCCTACGAATAGCTCACATCTTTGTCACTGCATAATAAAAGTTATATGAGAGCATATTTAAACATACAAAATCACCTTTAACTGTTTTTTCCTATATCCTAGTTCATCTCTCCTTTCTGCAGCGTCTCGGTAACCTACTTTGCGTGGTGTTGTTGCCATGGTGATAGTGATGGCAAAGAAATATGATGTTTTGAAATTGTGGAAACAAACTTCATTTCCACCAGACATGCCTTGTCTCCTCCTATCCATTCCCTCTCTCTTTCTTAATCAGTCGATTTACATTTAGGCCTTGCTCATTGCATCAAAGCTAAATACACCCTTTTATTGATATGCATTATTTCTGAAGCTTTATTTTCAGACGTTTTTCAGAACTAACACCATTTTTGTGCTTCATAAATGTTATAATATAAATATGATGCTGCAGATTTTTCCGAATGCGGGAGTGCTGCCCAATGCGTAATGTGCAGTGAACAAAAACAGCCTTGAAAACAGGAACATCATGTTCCCAGCAGGCATTTGGACTGGCCCCACTCTTCTTGGTTATATAACAAATTGTTCTCATTGCTTATTCCTTGCTGAGAGAAGATCTGATTAAAATTTTCCTGAAAAGGGAGTGCGCCAGGGTTAATAGACTCCTTCCAAGTCTATTAAATTAACACAATTAAATCAACTGTATTCTGCAACACATCCTCTTTGTGTTTGCGTCCTCAACTCAAAATATATGTATATAATCCTATTCTGTGAAGACTGTTTATTTCACTGTTGACATGGCAAAAATAATTCAAGTGAGTGGGCTCGAAATGTGACTGAATCATTAGAGGAAAACAGTGACTCATGTTTACAGGCCAGTGTTTTTTAAATATATTGCTAGAGACAAGTTTTGCTGATGGGCAAGATAGATCAAATACTGAGGAAAATGAGGGATTTGTCCCTTTTCTTGGAAACTATGAAATCCATCTTCAGGACATGGCACTCAACAGGCGATCATAAGCTAGATTTTGGGACAATGGAGTGTTTTACATTCATTTTCCTGCTCGTTTACCTGCTTTTGCGTCCCTGCTTTGCAAGGCTGTCTTGGTTCTGTCTGCAAAAGTATTCGTTTGCTGAATCCCTGACCTACATTCTCACACGCCATGAAGCAGAACCCTTTGGGCTTTGGGTCAGAACCAAAAGGCACATAACTGGAAGCACTGTGTTGCCCTTGTTCTCCCAGTGTTTGTCTGTTTCTCTCATTGATCGGTCTTAAAATGATCAAGGATACTGAATGAGCTGAGGGTAACCTATTTACACACTCTCATTTCCTCAAACCATCAATGAGGGCGGATGGCAATTGATGACATGCAAGAAATTATTAATATGTATGTGTCAGGGGAAACAAATAGATCGATATTTTGAGTGTGATTTATGGTGTTGTACTTCATTTTTACCACATAAATAGCCATCTAATTCTGTTGTGCATGCAAGGAGGTTTTTGATGCTGTAGAGTTTCAGTGAGAATTTGTCAGACTGTTGAAATTAATTTCAAATTGAAAAGGTTTATCTGAAACCATCTTGTGTCTGTGATTATGACTGGGAACTTATCTGGGGCTTCTTTTAATGTGCTGCTGACATTTCCATTTTGTGTACTGACGCAGAGGTAACCTAGTTTGAGAGTTCTGTGCCAAAGCAAACAAGTCTATTCTCCAATGGACTGATGGGATGTAAAATCTTTCCTATTTTACCCTGCCCTTCACCGTCACTTTACAAGAGCATTTTTGAGCACAAAGAAAATGATAAAATCTGGAGTCACTGACCTAATTATCCTTAATGTACTTATTATAAAAATTGGGTTTCTGTTAAAGATAAAAAGGCAGTTTGTGCTTTTATCCAGATGGTTTTGTCTCCACTTTTGGACTTGTGTATGGAGAAACACTAAAAGCAGCATGCAGTGTGTTCCTTGGTTATATTTTTTAAACAGTATGTCTGGGCTTAAGAGCTATTAGTCGGCACAACTTGTTCTCTTTTATGTTTTTTTTTCTTAACAGACCCAATGACTAATGCTGTCTGGGCAACAAACTAAATTGTTTCGATCATCCAAAGATAAAAACATAAGAACTTCAATTTAACCCATAAATGGTTTCTGCATCCTGGGTTTACAGCCATTTGAGAGGTTGGGGGTAAGACGGACCTCATTTCTGAGAAAAATATATTAAAGGAGGTCCTTTCAAATGCTGTTTATGTGATGTGGTATAAAAAACAAAAATGGCATCAACTCACCTACCCTGACAAGCCTGCACTGGCCCTTTACGGGCCCCCAGCAGGCTGCCAGCACAGGGCCTCTTAGATTTTGCTCATTGGCAAAATGTTGGCCCCTTAGTGCTGGCCCTGCACGGGCAGCCCTCACTATTAATCTACAACAGGGGTGCCCAACTCTGGTCATGATCAAACACACCTGAACCAATTAATTAGTATCTGAAGGAGTACTTGCGGTTGGAACTGAACTCTGTAGGAAGGTACAGGATGCACCCCTGGGCCCGTATTCACAAAACATCTTAAGGCTAAAAGGAGCTGCTAACTTGCTGATTTAGGAGAAAATCTTAAAAATAGTGGGGGTGTCAGTCCTAAATTTAGGTCTCCTAAAGTTTTGCTCTAAGAGAATTTCACAAAGCGTTTTAGCGCTAAAATTAGCTCCTAAATCTGTGAAACGTTAGGAGTAGCGAAGAGGACTCCTAAGTCCCTAAGACCAAATCTGAAGTATCCTAAAATGGCTGTTACCAGCAATCTACCTCAGAATATTAACATTTTAGAAACATTTTTTCTAATTGGTTTGGTTTGGAGGTTATCCCAAATCCAAATGTTTGATTATATCCTTAATATACAGCTATTCTCACGTCCAGTTTGGTCTTCTTTTATGTTTGCCATGATTATTCTGTTAATTAAAAGGCTGTTTATATATTATAAAAATTTTATTAGTCGCTTAGTCGCAGGGGGGAAAAAAAATAAGTGGCTAAGTGAACCAATTTGAACAGAAAACAAATATTCTCACATTATGTAATCCGTGTGAAACATGGTGCTGCGGAGATGAGTCACTGCCGCAGACTTCATCTCTTAAACCGAAAACTGAAAGCACTAGTGTAACAATAAATTATAAAAATGTTAATGCAGTGTACTTGCTGTTTTTTCCCTACCACATTAATAATTATTATATTTCCCAGTGCGCTGTGGCAAGCCTTTTTTTGAATGCGCTTGGGCTCTTATTATGCTATACAAAGGCTCATTATTATGATTTATATGGTTTATTAAAAAAGTGCAACTAAAAGTCGACTAATGCTTAAAATTAATGACTTCTAGTCGACCAGAAAAATCTTTAGTCAAGGGCAGCCCGAATGCATATTTGACCAATTGTTTACAAGAAGCATAGCTACATATAAGAGGCTGACAATTAGCTGAATAAATCCTACTTGTGTGGCAATTAACATTTTTATTTTAAAACCTTTATTTGAATATGGCAACATAATATTGTGCTCTGCAATATTTCTATGAATAAATCTATGGCAGAGACTATCAGCCAATCACTGTGTGCATAGTAAGTATGCTGACATCATCCATAGCAATGAGGTCAACCCCGCCCATACTCTTAGCTTAAAGGTGCTATTATGCTTTTTCACTTTTTCAACTTTAGTTAGTCTGTAATGTTGCTGTTTGAGCATAAAAAAGATCTGCAAAGTTACAAAGCTCAAAGTCCACTTCAAAAGGAGATATTTTATTTAACAGAACTCACTTTTCAAAAACTACAACAAACGACTTTTTTGGACTACAACGCATCTTTTCCGGGATTTTTGACATCACAAAGATCAACGAATAAGACGAGACCACTTAGAGCTGCACTAGAGAATGCAAGGAGTGTTATCACTATATCGGAGACACGATAGCTTTCTCAACGCAGATGAACTTAGAGTGTTTACAATCATCCGAGTTTAAATCGCGTTCAAATAGATTTGATTTTGACGCAATATTTACACTGAAGCTCGCAGGCGGCTATAAGAGGCAAGACATTTCCCAACCAGGCGCCGAGTGCTGCCAATCGATTTTTTACGATGGTGGCTTCTCACAACACAGACTGGCCCCAGCTAACCAGTCATAACACACACTGGCCCAGCTAACCAATCACAGCTCACACTGGCCAAGCTAATTAATCACAACACACACTGACCCAGCTAACCAATCACAACACACACTGGCCCAGCTAACCAGTCACAACACACACTGGCCCAGCTAACCAATCACAACACACACTGGCCCAGCTAACCAATCACAACACAGACTGGCCCAGATAACCAATCATAACACACACTGGCCCAGCTAACCAATCACAGCACACACTGGCGCAGCTAACCAATCACAACACACACTGGCGCAGCTAACCAATCACAGCACACACTGGCGCAGCTAACCAATCACAACACACACTGGCCCAGCTAACCAATCACAACACATTTTGTAATCCAGACGGCGGGCCTTCATTTGACACAGGAACTATTCAAGGCATTCATGCCACACTGAGGAGAGAGGTGTTGTAATAATGTAAAATATGTGAAAAATAATGTGTTTTTCGAACAACCTAGAATGAGAGCCTGTTCTAGTGCACCCCCAAAACAAAAAACAAAAGACCTTGTAAAAGAGCATAATAGGACCCCTTTAAGACTTCTGTCTATTCCTTAGTAAAAGTTTGTCTCAGCAGCTTTGTGAATAGGTTTTAAGAAAAACTCTTAGTTAAACACTTTTACTGCTTTTTAGGAGAACTCTTAGTGGTAAGATAAAATGTTTTGTGAATACGGGCCCTGATCTATATTAACACATCTGTTTCACTTTAAATACTTTTAAAGTATAGATAAAATATAAAATATAGACTATAACTTAAGTCTTTGGGAAAATCAGTTATTATACATCTGAAATGGATGCAGTCACCACATAACTACTGTCTATAGATGTCAAAAATGTACAGTGGTCAAAGGGATTTCAAATCAATGGATTTAAATAGAATACAAAATAGAAAACATTGAATTCAGGTGAATACAGCAACATAGAGCCAAAAATGTAAATACACAAAAGTACAAAAAATATCCAGTAGATGCCAGTAACAAGCGAATGATGCTCTGCATACTAGGCACGAGAAGAAGCTCTTTTTATTGACGTAGCTCTGGACCAATCACGGAGAGAGAAACGACTGACGTCTTTGCATTTTTTTATTGCTGGGGCTCTCTGGTCCTATCACACGGCGAGAAACGAATGACGTTTTTAAAGTTCGTTCGCTCCAGCCAATGACGTTCAACGAATTCTGAAGCGCGAAGAGTTTAAGGCAGGGAGAGAAGAGAACGACGGCTAACGGAAACTCTGAAGTGTAACAAAAACATTACTTTTAAAATGATGCTTTTATAATTCTCCGTTATTATTAACCGTCTATTTATACGACTTAGTTCATTTCTAGCTCAGCAGCGGCAAGGAATCATGACTCGTGCTGAGAAAAATAGCGTACGCGTGCGTTCGTTCCCACCAGCTGCGTTCAGATGCGTTTATTGACGTTTTAAAAGACGCGACGTCATGTTCAGCGTTTGTTTTCTTTGTCTAATCTAGTTCTAAACGTCTATACGTGTTGCATGACAGCTCTTTAAGTCCAGTTATGGCCTCTCAGAATGTGGTTTTTGCCATCGATGTGGATTATCGACCAGAAGAGAGCAACAGCACGATTAGTGCCTATCTAAACCACCTCAAACAGTGGATGCTAAGAGTCCTGCTCAGTTTGGGATACAAATATGGGCTGGAAAAAGTGCGATGGGGTTATAAATTCTTCAGTTCAAAGACTGTGAAAAGTGCAACGCTTATAACCAGAGGATCTGATTTCAAGGAGCTCCAGGAAAAGGTGTTCAGTGACTTCGAAGAGGAGCTGCTTGTCAAATTCAGTGTGGAAGGAAAGTCACCTAGAAGTCGGGTAAAGTCCAACAAACTGAAACCCAGCCCGGCTAGCTGTGTCCAGAATGCCTTGAAAGAGATCCTTCTAGACTTCCAGTGGGACAGACCTGATCTAACATCTCCCACCAAGGTCACACTGAGACCAAGAAGGTCGAGTAGAAGTGGCAGAAATATCCCTCTGCAGGACTGTGACATGTTAAGCGTTGACAAAAATGTCCTTTTTGTCGTGTCTGAATGTCCACGGTCCAAAGCTGAGTTGGAAGACTACTTGTCCATCCGTAGGGATGACCGTAGACTTCATAGAGACATGCATGAGCAGGTGCTGCCCAAAGGTCTGATAGATATGCTTATACAACGCAAAGTGTTGCTTCACTGGGCTGATTCAGGTATACTGAAGGTAAGTGGTGCTCTTATAACGTTCCTATGTATAATTGGTGTTTATATCAGTGTTTTTGAGGACAATATGTTTTTTTTTAAAACCAGGCTAATCATGTGGTGGAGGACTACACTGGCATGGAGACTTTGGCAGAGCTTCTCACGCAGGTTGGTGGACGGGTGGTGCCCATGCTGTCTCCTTGTTTGCCAGTGATGGACCAGCATTCTGATACAAGCCCTTCACTGGATTTGGGAATAGATGCCTTTCCTATAGATTCAACCAATAGCTACCTTGAGTTGTCGGAAAGAATGCACCGACAAGTCTTTCCTCCTTTGGGTGGATGTCTTTCCTGGATTGCAGGTAAATAACAACACACACACACACACAAGGACAAATAATCCTAGTTAGGATTTTTCTATGTTTTTGAAAAAAGTCTCTTATGCTCACCGAGCCTTGCATTTATTTGATAAAAAGGTAATATTGTGGGGTATCATTACAATTTAAAATAATTGTTTTCCATTTTAATATATTCTAAAATGTAATTCATTATTTCTTGTGAAGGCAAAGTTTTCTGCAGCATTTCTTATCATTAATGTTAAAATGGTTGGAGCATCCAGTTAAGGTTTTTTTTTTTTTGCGGCAGATGGAATCAGGCAGTCCTGTAGTGTGACTCTGCAGCCGGTATCATGCAGGCAGAGGTTTCTGCAAGCTCCTGTGGATGTGATTCTCAGAGGTGTCCTGCAGGACCTGGACACCATCTCCCTCTCACGTTCAGTTTCTGAGAGCTGGATAATTCAGTGCACAGATGCTGAACTGGGTCAGGAGGCTTTTCAGCACTTAAAGCAGTTGTCTACTGGAGGATCTGCCATGGTAAAATGACATAATCTGTTATGTTGTTTTATAATAGGATGGTTCCAGCTGTGAAATATGATTGCAGTCACATGCAATGCTGTCTTGTAATAGCTAAAATATACGGACACCTGTATATATATAGACACCTGCTCCATGTCTATGCCTTTGGTCCTTATAAGGTTGTAGATCCTTAATGTATTGCATGGCCTTTTGTTTTTTTTTTTTTGTTTTTTTTTTGTTGTTTTTTTGTTGTTTTTTTTTTTTGTGAGAAGATAAAAGCAAAAATTATTTATTGTCCATGTTGGGTGATTTCAGCATAAAGTTAAAAAATGTGGAAAATAATATTTTTTCTTTATTGACACAGCTAGCAGAAGTGAGTGAAGGCGGTGTGGTGTGTTCAGCGGTGCTGTACGTGCTCTCCTCCTGTATGGCTCAACTCACTGTCCTTCAGCCTCTGGTTACTCAGGAAGACCAGCTTCTGCCCACACACGTTCCCTTGGACTGCACAGACATCTCCAGTGATCTGCCTGATGTTGTCAGCAGTGTTCTCAATGTCATGTATAACATCATGGAGGATGAGGATTGCTCAGGTGTTTGTTTTTTCTGAAATAATCTGGGTTTTTTGTGCCTTGTGCATATAAACAGATGAACACAACCTTGAGGTTTTGATCCTAACCTTAAAAAAATTATTGCGATTTCCAGATCAAGTAAAGTTGCCGTTTGTTCCTGACTGGGCCAATCAGGAGCTCAAGCAGGGGTCTTGTTTAAGGAGAAATGGGCTGGTAGAGAGATGGTTTCCTTTGTCTGACCAATCAGGAATCAGCTGCCATTTAATGGAATCGATGAGGTTTGGAATCTTTCATTCATCTTTTATTTGACAAGATTAGGGCTGCACAATTACGGATAAACTGATAATTTTTTTTTACTTGGCATTACAGTAAAATTCAAGTAAGCACAAATCAAGAGAATGTCAGCTTGTATGCATGATTTAATTTCCTTCATGTAGTTTCATGATTTATTATATTTAGTTTTCATCAGCAGCACTTTTTTCTTATCAAAAAGAAAGTGCATATGCGTAGTAGCCAGATTGGTGAGGTTAAAGGAGTCATATGACGTTGCTAAAAAGAACATTTTGTGTATTTGGTGTAATGCAATGTGTTTATGAGGTTAAAGGTTCAAAAAACAAATTATTTTCCACATACTGTACATTATTGTTTCTCCTCTATGCCCGCCTTCTGAAACGCATCGATTTTTACAAAGCTCATCGTTCTGAAAATCAAGGTATATGCTGATTGGCCAGCTATCCAGTGTGTTGTGATTGGCCGAATACCTCAAGCATGTGACAGAAATGTTACGCCCCTTACCATACTGTGATGCCGTGTTCTGGTGCAATGAGACAAAACCAATAAAACCCATTACAAACGAGGCATTTGTTGCATCCAGTGGGGACATAATTATTACATATCGCACCGCGTAAACATAAAACCATGTCTCCATTTGTGATCGGAGAAACAACAAACAACAAGCACTACTCTACACTGCTCAAAACTCACGTTTGAATCATCAGTGACAAATTCTTTATATATGAAAACATACTTACAGGCTGTGAGTCAGAAGTGCTAGACTGTCCTTGCAAATTTGCCCCACTTTTTAGAAAACAACCTTTGTGCACACCTGAGGCATTATAGGCTACTCTCCCAGGTCCAGGAAACAGTCTGAATATTTAGGTTAAACTGTTCTGGAACAGTGTTGTAAATACAATTTAACCACTGATTTCTAGTTATGTCATCTTTTGGAAGACCAAACAAAGTAGTTTCGCTTTCACAACAAAACACACAGTGGCTCCACAGCATAGCGGCGGTGGCAGCAACAATACTACAGTGAGAATCAAAGTTATTTTTACTTTCTTTGCGTGAACATTTGGGCGGTGTTATGCAAATCTTCATACATCATGATGTAGACATGTGGAGGCATGTTAGAACGAGGCGTTTTATGAGGGAGTTGACGAGTCTTAACTTTTATAAAGAATATCTCTTTGGGTTTGAGACTTTATTCTTTGCAACTTTAGGGATCTTATCTATTCACAAACAGCTTGTAACAGTCCAAAGAAAAAGGAAAACTTGAAATTGCATCATGTGACCCCTTTAAGTGATACTGGACAGAACCTGTTTCCATTGAAAAGAAAAGCTCTGATTGTAGGATTTAACCTCTTGATAACTGGCAACCCTGAACATGAACGCTCGTGGATGCTTGTTAACATGAAAGATAATGCAAATGTCAAATTAAACTATAAATCATATTTTAGTCAAAATATATAAAAAACATATTATTGAACTGCTCTAATATTAATGCATGTAGACAACAATTTTTAGTAGGATCTCATAAAGACATTAAAAAGCTCCTTCCTGAAAACGTGGTAATTTTATCATATGTGCATTTAAAGCATCTTGTGTAATTACAATCTGTTGTGTTTTTCTATTTTATTTTTCTTGTTTTGTGTTATTGCATATTTTACAGCTTTTATGTAGCTGATAGAAAATGCACAACACAACTGCTGCTGACATGGTGTTAAAATTGTACCCCCCAAAAATTGGTGCACATTATATTTGTCATAGGCTATTTTTTATTCTGGTACTAAAAGATGTCTTGCATGTACAGGCTCCTGCATGCAGCTCCTGAGGAAGAGGAGAGGGAAGAGGAGTACTCAGATACTCAGCAGGAGATCACTAGCAGTCTCTCAGAGCTCTATCAGAGCAGCACAGCTGGATCCACTGGCAACCTGAGGTCCAAAAAACGTGAGTACAAAATCGTACTCAATGAAGTGATTGATGCTTTATAAAACTGAATAAATACTTGCAGTGGTTTTGTTTGTCTATGTCATGAACACACAACAAACAGTTGCCATGTTTTTATAAAAAAAAATTTTGGCCTAATTGCTCTTTTTCAGGAGGTACACAATGCACACCAGTAAGGCAGAAGATGAAGACTATGAGTCGCTCTCTACAGATGCTGAATTTTGCTCGCTTAAATGTGAAAGCTCAAAAGACTCAGGGTGATAGCAGCTCTGCTGGATCTGCCAAAGGAGCTGAAAAAGGGAGCAAGAGATGCTCTGGGGATCGGACCAAGCCTGGCCTCTTGCGTGAGTATTGAGTCATTTATTTGAAAAAAGCCTTAAGTTACAAGGTTTAGGATCTCCATGAAGTAAAAACAGGACTGTTTTTAATTTTTATTGTAAATAAGTTAATGATGATGTTCATTGACTCAAACAGATTTCAACAGTGAGGAAGAGCTGCTTTCCCACCTGGGGCTCACTTATCAGAAAGCTGTGGAGAACAGATCCGTGTCTGTTTCCTCTCAAGTCCAGGATATGCTTTCAGTTGTTAAGGCATTCATCAAAACTAACACTGATGTGGAGGTGAGTCAGAGGAACACGTACATTAAAATCATACAGCTGTGTTTCCTGGTTGCAGGCAACTGGAAAACATGGTCTCCATGTACATGTTTATAATGAACTCTGTTCGCCCTTCTAAAAGATCTTAGTCTAATTAGTGAGTCTAATCTTAGTCTAATTAATGAGTATTGTTGATGTGGTTTATTGTATCATATTAGTTTAGTGAAGACCAAAGTCATGTAATGATTTAGGAAAACTGATATGCAACTGATATGTTTTTTGTACAATTTTCTTTTAATTGTACATTTATCCATTTCTCACTAGGCTTCATTCTTGGACTTGATGCAGAAGCATCTGTTGAAATCCTGTCAGGCTATTCGTCAGCTTTATGGAAATTCTTCAGATGAAGAGAGTAAAATCAGGGAGTAAGTATTCGGACCAAATTAAATCAATGTCCAGATGAATTGACAGTGAGCTTGGAACATCTTTATAAAGTTAATGATAAGGTAATGGACTTACAAATCATTATTCTTTAAACAGATGCCAGCTGCAAGCAGTTCTCAGACTTGAATTGTGCAGACAACCAGAACAACAAGAAGACGAGGAGGCTGTGGAACAAAGAGTTGAGGATGTAAGGAGACGATCAACCTTTAAAAACCTCAGATGTCATAACCAATAATTTAAATTTAATTGTATGCAGAAATCTTCTAAGGTTTGTGGTTGTTAAATATGATGTTGGTAACTTTTTATAAACCCCTTTCAAGTGGCTGATATGCTCCGGATTATCTCCCGGAGTAAAGATGCTGTTTACTTATCCAAATTCATGCAGGATGAAGTTCTGCCTGTGTAAGTTATCAGCAACTCAGGAATATTCATGAAAATGCTAATTGTATCCAAACACAATATGATGTGATCTCTGATATGGTATCTCCCAGGTTCCTGAACAGCATCCCTAAAGTCCTGGCAGATGTCTACCACAGTTTAGGGACTCAGTTGCCCGAGGCGCTTGTTGCTGTCCTGCCCTCTGACTTCTTCAGTGATGAGTCTATGGCTAAGGACAGTGTGTCTGTGAGTCCTTCACCTTTCTCTGCCACACAGAGCAATGTATCCAGTGTCGGAGATCATCTGGAGGAACTCCGCAATCGCTCTGCTAAAAAGAGAAGGTGATTGTCATAGAAAAGAATGTGTGGTTATATCAAGTGCTTTGTGTGTAAGTGGTCAAATAAACTCTTTTCTCTTTTTGCAGACAGAACATGCTCACACGCCACAAAAGCATGACTGAGGCTCCTCAGGCACTTCGACAGATAGAAATGCCAAGAAAGTCCACACGGCTGGTGGGATTTCATTGTTTTTATTCTATTACTTTCCATCTTGTCACGAACAAAAATAATGACTCGCCTATTTTGGAATACAGGCAAAGCCGAAACTCTGTGTCCCAGTAGAACAACCTGCTGTGGAAGAACCTCCACCACCACCTCCAAAGCAAGCAGTTCAAGGTAATTGGCCCATTCCATTTTAATCTTCATGCTGTCCTATAAAGTTGTGATCTATTGTTGCACCTTTTCCTTCTGTTCACAGAAGTAACAAAGGTAAGGAGAAATCTTTTCAACCAAGTGGCCATATCACCCTCAAAGAAGTCCAAAATGCCACGGAGCCAGTCTGTGTCTGCAGTAGAGGGACTTAAGAAACGCAAGCGTTCACATATGGATGATGATGGTAATATTTATTTTTGATAGCGAGAAATTGTTTAATTGTTTAATGTAGTGTGTGAACTTGAACCTTAAAACTTTCAAATTTCAGAACGACACACTCTTCTGACAAAGAAAGTATCTGAAACACCACTGCATAAACAGGTGTCCAATCGTTTTCTTCACCGGCAAAGGACTGGCAGGTGAGTCCTGTTTCCTGATTTTTAAGTTGTTGTTATATTTTTTCAGTGATGCTTGACGATTGTAAGGGATCCAGTTTGAAATTAAATCTTTTGTTTCTCTCTTGCTCTCTGTCACAGAAGATCTGGAGAATCTGATGTGTGCATTATTGAAGAGTCTCCTGTCAAACCAACTGCTGGTTAGTGTTTAAGATTTTGCCACAATGTCAAACATAGAAAGACCACTTACTAATAGAAAGTACTCTAATAAATCTTTTGTTCTTAGACTTGAGGAGGAGCCCAAGAATTAAAAGCCTTACCAGAAGACATTCCAGTGTGTTCTATTCAAGCTCACAGCCACGTTCCCGAAACCTGGACCGTGCCATCTCCTCCTCTCAACTCTGCCACTCTGAGGGTAAAGTGTTTCAGTGACATAGTATAAATTAGATGTAATTAAGCTTCTGGACATGAAATGTTTAGTTTTTGAACACTGTGAAGGTGTATGCTGGTGCATTCACAAAGTGGCATTGTATTCATTTTGCAGGAGGATTCAATATTAGTTCTGTTAGGTCACCAGTTCGGCTTCTTTTTGGTGCTACCCAGTCCCCTGGTTGCCTACGGCACACTACAGCATCCTCCTCAGAAGATCAAGGCAGCAAAGAGTTGTCACTTAGGTCTGCAGTTTTTGAGGTAATATCCCTTTCAGTTTACAGTTAATTAAAATGATATGAAATGTTAAGAGTATTGAGTGTGAATAGATGAAATCCTGTCATCTATTTTGCATAAATGCGATACATTTATTTTGCAGAATCAAAATAAGACTCCACAGAAGTTAAGATCTGATCCAATAGGATCTGCAGTGGGGTGCAGAACCCCTCGGTCCCCAAGAACTCCAAACCGGACAGTGGGAGAGAATGGGATGTCCCTGCGAGGGAGCCCTTTTCGGTCACCTGCTGCGAAGAGTCTAGTGGTAGAGACACCCAAGAAAAGCCCACTCAAAGGGATTCTCAAGACCCCAATGAAAAACCTCTTGGATTGTGTTTCTCCTAATCGCGCTTGGCTGAGGAGCCCAAACGGTAGAACGCCAAAGAAGATTGTGACATGGTCTCCATCTCCGCGGAAATGCCTGTCAGAAAAGCCAGTTAATGTTCCAGAGTCTCCGATGTTTACAAAAAGATGCTCACCAAGGCTGCTTACACCTGGCAAGAATGGCAGCCCAGAGGAAAGAAATGTTTTCAAAACACCTGACAAGGTGCCCCAAAGGAAATCCAAGGCATCTCCTGAAACGATGCCTAGGACACTTGAAATCCTTCGAAATGTTGATCCAGAAACATCTCAGTCCATTACGAGATCAGGAAAGATGAGGAGGACACTGAGCTTAACTTGCAAGATTACCGAAAAGTCTGGCGAATTTGCTTCCATTGATTCACAAGAATGTGATTCCGGGCCATTTTCTCTCTGTGCTTCACCATTAAAACCAAATATACAAACTCCTGTAAAAAGCCCCAGCTTAACACACAGGATGTGCACTCGCTCTGGTAGAACACCTTTAAAAGACTCCTCGTCGCCTCCTAACAAGTCTCGAGACGTTGTGGGATCCAGCCCTTCGCCTCATGAAGGTCTGTTTGCAGCAAAATTAAGTGCATCACCATCCTCTGGTCCTCCTAGATCACGTATCCGCCATCAAAGTAGTTCACCCACTAGTAATATGGGAGAATTCCCACAGGATAACAAAATGATTGAGCAAAACGAGATCAACCATGGAAACGCAGAAGAGGCGTCATCTTCAGACTCCCAGCTGTTTGATTGCTCTGAATTCAGCATTACTACAGATGATGAAAGCATTGATATATCTGAGGCCTCAGTGGTGAAGACCCAACTCACAGGGGGCATTAAGATGAACATAGCTTTTTCAAGGAAACCCTCTAGATCCTCTGAGGTTTTTGAATTTAAGGGAAAACAAGCCTCCCCTGCCATTACCACGACGAGCCGAAGCTACGGCTTCCGTCAAACTCCAGACCGGCGCCAACGAGAAGCGGAAGCACGTCTTGGATACTCCTCGGGAACACCAAAGATCTCCACCCCAAGAACAAGGCGAAGTCCTGCATGTGGAAAGAAGTCCACTCCTCAACCACTTACTTATGAAGTGGAAATGGAGATGCAGGCATCAGGCCTGCCTAAGCTAAAGTTAAGAAGGACCGATTCTTTTGATGCAGGTGAAGCACCTAGCAGTGCAACCAAGGGCGTGGCTTCACATCTTGTGCACCGTAACATGTCAAATGTGAAGGCACCACAAGTCGACAGCCCTCTTGCACAATGTTCTAGACATCCCGGCTGCATATCACCCTCACTCTGCAGTCGAGGAACCCCTGCCAAAGGTACACCTGGGAAGGGTGTACAGACATACATATGTCAGTCGATCACTCCCACGCATTATCCGGGAAGTAGCCAATCCCCATTGGCATCCCCACTGACTCCGTCTCCTCAAAGCAGAGGATGGTCAACCCCGGAGAACCTCAATAGTTGGCCTCGTAAGAAAAGAGCTCGGATCGAGGCGTGTGGGAGCAAAGACCAGGTCATCAAAGGGGTCCCGCTCCTGGAAAAGCCTGGGGTGTTGGAGGACCCAGAACTTGAAGGTGTTTTCCATATTCAAGGGGTGGAAGAACTCAAGGAGTCGCTAAGCACCCCAGTCAGTCAAAGAAAACTGGGTTTGAGATCAAGCCAGGTTATAGACCATCAGTGCTCACCGGAAGGCATGGATTGGACTGAGACTGTGGTTCAAGACTGTGATGCTGGAGACCCTACGAAGTCTGAACAGTTTGCGTGGATGGGCAGAAAAGGTACAGTAAAGCTTGTGTGCAATTCATAGCTTGTTCCTTGTGTTTTTGGAGCATGTTTGTAAAAGTTGTGGCTTGAACCTCTTTCAGCGGACACCCCTAAAGTAAAGAAACCTGTGTCCGCCAGTGGAATCTTCGCTCTCACTCAGTCACCTCTGTTATACAAGAAATCAACTGTAATCAATGAAGCAACTCAACGAAATGGTGAGACGATGAAAAGTGTATGTAGAGCTATAGGTCAGAGTAGATGCCTTAATTAGACATTTTCAGCATTATTTATCTCAAATTAGACATGCATTTTCTTGTTGGAGCTCTGGTGTAGCACTTATTGCATGTGCTCCGATACATTTAGCTTTGGTGCTCATGCAGATTGCAAAAGATGTTTTCTGATCTCAACGCTCATGTTTTCTTCCAATAGATATCTAAATAAAAGTAGCAAAATGACCAAAAATAAAAGTGACTGAGGAAAATATCAGATCAGGTTTTGTTCATTTTAAGTGTTTGTTAATAATAACAATGTATACTTTCTCCCAGTAGGAGCAAAGTCTGAGCTGGATATCTCTCCTCTTTGCCAGTCAAGAAGGCGAAGGACACCTAGTAGGACGTACAGCCGAAAGAAACTATTAGACTAAGTTTGTTATTACAAAATGTACTTTTGGTTGCCTTGTCTTGCATGGTTGCTTTTAGAAAAACAAAAGCTTTTATAACCGTTTTGTCTGTTTTAGCTAACTTTATTCTCATTTGCTTGTATAATAATGCATTACCCAATATTGTATATTTTGTATTATACAAATGCTACACTGTATGTCATATGGCATCAGTTAAGT
The DNA here is from genome assembly GCF_018340385.1 of Cyprinus carpio. Classification (NCBI taxonomy): domain Eukaryota; kingdom Metazoa; phylum Chordata; class Actinopteri; order Cypriniformes; family Cyprinidae; genus Cyprinus; species Cyprinus carpio. Next base: position 14,091,869 of record NC_056621.1, on the reverse strand, counting down.
ACAAAATGGCATGTTTTAAATGGTATGAACATTTATTGTAAAAATAAGGTGGAAACATTTTTCTTTTGGTTTTTTCAGTCTAATGAAATCAAGCTTTAATTGCTCTTGTTTGTTAGTGATTTATTTATTTGTGCTGCTTGTTCTGACGATTTTTTTATTGAAGCATCTGTTTCTTAACAGTTTGGCAGCTCACTCGGGACCTCTTTGTCAATGTGAAATAAATGTAAATGTAAACAGATTATTTTAATAAAGACTTTTGTTCTTAAACCTCTGCATGCCACTTGAATCAATGATGGTGTTTTAATAAAATATTTACACTTAATAACCAGCTTAAAGCCAGGTGAAATGTTTTGCATAGAAGCGGTTATTAGTCGTGATGTTAGTATCTCAGTTGTGTTTGTGCTTAATGTATGCTAGTAAATTAAAATGATGCTTCTGACATCTAGGCCTTGCGGTCTTCGGAAAGGTTTAAAACTATGGGTTAACTACTGCTAAATAAACTAAACCAGTTGATGCCAAAACCAAACGTGGTACCTCCAGAGTTTTCTTGCCTGATTACGAGTTGCATAGACCTGCGACTTCCAATAATGTACGTTTTTTGCACATTTTTACTGATTTGCAGTCAAGACTAGTCAATGCTATTTGCTAAAATTCAAAGCATGTCTGCAAATTTTAGCTTCATATGATTCCATCCAGTCGGAGGATATTTAACATGTTTGATATTTTGATCTAATTTTAGAACACATTTTCATTTGTCATGTATCTCCTAGTTTCTCTGCGAATTTGTTGATCAGGCGTGCGTTTCTCAAAATTATAGTTGGCTTACTATGGTCGTTAGTTCCATTGAACTCTATTGGTAATGATGGAATTTGCGACCATAGTTGCTTTAGGGGAACACATCCCTGAACGACTTGAAAACTGGGTAGTGTGTGATCCTCAGTTGTTTTGTGTTTAAGATGCCCAGGTATTCTCTTTAACTATTTATGTAGTCGACATTTATGATGCCTAGTGTTCAGATTTTAAAGTTGCGTATTCCAACACTGAAGCTACTGGCATTTGCCCTCTCTTAAAAGAATCAATTTCTCATGTGTTTTTGTGAGTCGATGTGTAAACTGCACCATCTAGTGCATTACTAGAGCACCATGTGGATCTGTTTGGATCTTATTGAAGTACAATACCATGAAAACCTGCTTAGTTATGCTTTAGAGAAATATGCTTGGCATCTTTTCACGGTTAAGATTTGACTTCCTGATAAATCAAACTGATAAAAGTGATTTACAAAAGCGCCTAGATGCCTATCTACAGCTTCTGCAGTTTTTTTTTTTAGAATTCTGTAACAAATACATTAACAAGAGATCAGTTACAAATGTCCTTAAAGCAGTGAGACAGATTAGGATGAGGTCAATTCTTGATTAAAACAAACCAATGGCTGAAGACGTTTTGTTCATTGTGGTACAAGATTCACAGTTCTCTTGAATGTAACTGCATATCTACAAGTTCAATGCGGCTGCCACATGCAATCATTGTAATAAATTTTATGTAAAAAAAAAAAAAAAAAAAAAAAAAAGGTTCAAACCCGCAGGATTGTAGGTTTAGTGGGCCTTTTATTTCACAATCCTTCCAAACGTAAAAAAAAAAACATGGTACAAAAAAGAAAAAATAATTCACCAAATCCCCCTTTTCCATGAGAAAGAAACATGTCGAATTGGTCTCAAAAGTGCATCTCTCCAAGGTACAGTGTGGGGAAAACAATCTCAATTTGACAGATCTGTACCTCTTTTTCACTTATCTAAAAATCACACATAGTCTGGCCGTCACAACCTTCCACAGTGTTCCCAGATCAGCAGGCCCACGAGAGGGCCGACATTGTGACGTGGGTCAGAGCACTCGCTTCACTAAAGAATGGAATATAATTTACGTCTCCTGCAAAAATCCCCTCCTGGCTTGTTGGGCTGTGATTGTTTATAACTCAGATTTCTTCTTCTTTGATTTCTTCTCGTCCTCTTGCACCACCACGGTGTTTGTGGCCTCTCTTTTCAGGTAGGAAATAAAGTCGCTGACTTCACGACCTCCCTGATGGTCAAACAAGACTTGATTACATTCTCGTTTCTTGGTAGAATGAACACTGAAGTTTAGATTTTTTTTGTTTTTTTAAATAAATAAAATCAGAAACACAAACCTCATATTTCTTTGGATTTTGCTTCTGACCAGCGGGGGAGAAATAGATTGTGGGGAATCTAAAAGCGAAAGGTTCAGATTGTGAGTAAACCAATCAGCAACAAATCAAATAATAACACAGAAAAAGCACTAGCATAATTTTGGCGGGAAAAAGATGGATGGTCTCTACATACCCTCTAACTTCATATGGAGAAGGGACATCATTAGCAGTGGCATCCATCTTTGCGATGACAATGTTTGGACTGTCGGAAAGCTGTAAAATAAATATAATATTTAAGAAATGACCATTCAGGTAAATATAGGTAAACAATACAACATCAAGCTCTAAAAACATACCTTCTCTCCGAGTTCTTTGTATTTAGGCTCCAGGCTCTTGCAGTGTCCACACCAGGGGGCGTAAAACTCAATGAGAACGTCTTTGCTCTCATCATTTACAATTGAGTCAAAGTTCTCAGCCACAATAACCTGGAATAACAAGGACGAAGTTCCAGGTTATGTGAACTAGTATTTCAAATACATATATTTACGAAAATATAAACGTATGAAAAAATATATGCAGAAACAAAATTGCCTGACGCACCTTCACAGGGCCATCGTTGTTCTCAGGAATAGGCTCTGATTTGAGATAACGCTTTAGGTTTCCATCAAAATAATCCTGCAGGAACTTTTCCAAGGCCTTTCCATCACGACTGCAGACAGAAAAGGATTGTTTTGGTTTTTTTGCTGCTTAAATCAAGGTCGTTTGTTAAAGGGAGGAAAAAAAAACTACTTACGAGAACTCTTCCTTCATGACGTATTTGTCTCCCTTGGCAGTACGGATGCCAACAAGAGGCAGCTCTCCACTGCTGCCTTCCAGACCCAGCTCAGACACGTCATGGCCAAAGCTGTTCTTATTGGCCACAGCGAAGCTTAGCTGCTTCCCCTGATCCAGGAAGCTCTTGGCCACCTTCATTACCCTGGAGAGAGACACACACAAGCACATTAAGAGTCTGATCTCAGATCACCATTTAAACACACTGCTTCATTGAAAAGTAATATTCTATAAATTCATTCATGTATAAAAAATGTTTACAAAATTGTAAAATATTACATTTTGTTTGATAATAATGTTTGATAACACTTTTAAACAAAGACAAAAAAATACTTCCATAAAGAGCGTCCATAAATGGAAAAATTTACATTCACTATGAAAAAAAAAAAATTAGATTATTTTTAAAAATGGAATATTTTGCAACTTTTCCAAACTTGGGCAAGAAAATAAATAAAAATAACATTTTAAATTGATCACTGAGATATATATATATATATATATATATATAATGCATTTATGTATGTGTATGTAACCTTGCAACTTCTATATTTCCATAGTACTTGAAATCTACTGAAAATAAATGCCACTTCTATATTCATAAATTTAAATGTCCTGGAACAAACTAATTCACAAAATCGTTATACCTGTTCCTCCAGTAGTTGGAACCCTTGGGGTTCTTCTCATAATCCACATCATAGTAGGCCACCAACAAGTCTTTGCCTTTCAGCTGGTCTTTGTTGTCATCAGTCATGTGGGGACAGATGCCAAAACTGTCATATGGGGGAAAAAAGACTTTAATATTACATATTCAACCACCAAATCACACATCAGACAAACTAATAGTAAACAGAATGCAGATATTAGAAACTGAGAGTTGCCCTTTTTTACTTTTTTTTTTTAACATCGTAATCATAAGCAAAAACGTACATGTTATCCTGAATGAACTTCTTGATCTTTGCGCTTGTGAATTTGTCCTCAGTGAATTTCACATTGCCGTCTTCAAATTTGTTGCTGAGATGAGATGGTCGGAACAAAATAATGCCCCTGCAACATGCATTAAAAAAACAGAATATTAGAAACAGGATGAATATCTCTGCAAAACTGAAACCAAAATGCCACATACTCTCCATCAACATCATGCTTCTTCAACAAGTCCTCTACATTAGTGTGGGCGAAACGGTAGGACTCTCTCAAAGCGCTGGCAGCCTTCAGGAACTCTCCCTGAGCAGCACTTCCTCCATCAGCGAAGAATCCTGGACACACGGATAACAGTTACATAATTTTTGCACTGATGCAAAAAAGTAATACAGTACAATCAGGTCTAATGTGAGACAGTAAACATTACTGTAGAATACCATCACTTACCCACAACACTGGCATCACGCTCCCCAATGTACTTCTGAAATTCAGCCTCACTTTTGAGCTCCACCGAGGCTGGGCCTGCCTGCTTCTTCAGGTGGCTAACAATTCCATCTGTTGGATTAAAGAAGAAACAAAAAGACATTAACATCTGATGAGGAAACTACACATGGCATCACACAAGATTCAAGAACACACCTGCTGTCCTGGGACCGTCGTAGCTGCCAGATTCCTCTCCATCTCTGAAAATCTTCAGGGTTGGGTATCCGCTCACTCCGTATTTGCCGCACACGTTGGAATTGGCGGTACAGTCCACCTAGATCATATTAGAGAAGCACATTAAGAGCAATCCTCCACCTGACCCGAGTCAACCCTTGTGAAAAGAAAGTACACTACAATATACTTATAATAAGAATATGCTGTGCGAGTACATGTGTGAAATGAATGCAATGTTTTTGGTGACTTTTGCATGATATTTGCAATTAAAGGGACAGTTCACCCAAAAAGTTACTCACCCTAAAAGTGTTGGTTACCAAACAGTGGCTGGTAGCCTTTGACTTTAATAGAATCAGTAACTACCAGCAGTTGATTTGTAACAACTTTTGGGTGAGTAGATGACAGAATTTTCATTTTGGGGGTGAAGTTATATTTTGGCATTACTAAAAAGAGCATTTTTTTTTTAAAGTGAACTTAAATTTAAGAAACGTTCTGTTTTTTGTTTTTTTTTTAATTTTATTATTATTATGTTATCTGTACACTACAAGTGCACTCTGAAAAATATGAAAGTCTATAATGAGACTATATAAAATGTAATTTGCGGGGTTTGATAACAATACCTTAGCAAGTGGGACGATGCCTTTTAGACGAGTGGCGGCTGCCTCATACTCTGGAGCAAGACGTTTGCAATGGCCACACCTAAAAGAGAAGATGACACATGAGGTTTATTACTTTGTAAAGTTAGTCTACTATACACTCATGACAGATTGGTGGATTTCTGCCTTTTATTCGAACTAGAATATGCTTATAACAAAAAAAATATATATATATTATAATTTTTATTTATTTTTTGTATATATATAATATATATATATATATATATATATATATATATATATATATATATAATTATAATTTTTATTTATTTTTTGTATAATATATATATTATATATATATATATATATATATATATATATATATATATATATATATATATATATATATATATATATATATATATATATATATGCCAATATTAGTTTTTTAAGGTAAGTTAGTTAGTAACACTGAACTACGTAATCGTGCGTCATCCAATCACACACAGCCAGCGAAACTTCATCGACCAATCAAAACGTTACAACGGAGGGCCGCCGAGCCTCCAAACATCCTTGTTACCGCCCTCATCTGCGATTTCTATCTGATAAACTTTCTATAGCCGCAATCTAAGACACACATTAAATCAGTTTCGACACACTTTTAAAGTTTAACTCTGTAAACCTGCAAATTGCTCCAAAAATCCAGTTTCACAGCGAACAAACAACCACTACTGTTGGCCTTCATGTGCAGAGTGCGAGTTCTTAAAGAGACAGTTGCCCTTAAAATAAGAATTCATCATCAGTTACTCAATCTCATGTGGACTCGAACCTGACATTCTTTCCCCCCTCAATACACATTACGAGACGTTATGCAGAACGTGAGCGACTGACAGGCAACTAATCCTCTACATGGCATTAGCAAATAAGAGGAAAAGCTACAAACAGGAAGTGACTGATATAATTAGTTTTGTCCACAACAATGGAGTTGCATGGATTCATTCTGATCCCAGTGAGCGTTTAAAAGTCTTTATCACTCCATATACATTCCCAGATTCATTATTAGCATCTCACGACCTTGCATACTTTTCACTTGACCAAAAAAAAGCAGCTAACGTTAGTGAAGGTACTTTCGCTTTAGCAAACTAGCTTGGTAGTATTATTCAAAGCCCCGATCATCCACGCAGGTCCCTAATACTACATTATAGGATTGATATCTAGAAAAAAACATGAATAAATGTATCTATTATTATTAATTATCTAGAGTAAGCGCTAATGCACCAAATGCTCTAATGTACAGATTTTCTAAATTGCACGAAGAAAAGATCGTTTAAAAGCCAGAATCGTCGCACACTCACCAGGGTGCGAAGAACTCCACCAGAATAAAGTCATGATCTCCGATTTTGCTGTCAAAATCATCATCTGTGAACTCCAGCACGTCACTCGCGCGCGCGGCCGCGGCGAAAGCAGCGATAAACAGCACAGCCAGCAGCATCTCAAAACCTCTTCAGTGCGAAAGTGAAGGGAACGATCGATATCCCGGTAGCCCTCAGTTAATAGCTTCTTTTTGAGGTGTTGTTGTGAAGGGAAGGAGTGCACAAAAGAAAGGCCCGCTGGATCTGGCGCCCTGCACTCAGCGAAAGAGAAAGCGCAGACGGACGCGCAAACCGGAGCTCTTCAAACTAACCAAAGTGTGGCGGCTCACTATTGGATCTTCAGCAGCGTCATGCTGCTGCAATCAGCCAATCAAAACGCGGGAAACACACACTTCCGGGTGGGGAAATCATCTTCGCATGTTACAAGGGAAAATTGTGGGCTATGTTAGTTGTCAAAGTGTACAATGTCTAAACTGTACAACTCGGAAGATTCTAGGGCACTTATCAAATTACAAATGAACTCCATGAAATGACAATGAACTCCTTGTTTTAATTAAATTTTTTAGTGCTCTCAGACTTCACACTAATCATTCAGCAGTTATGCTAGGCTGTGTGTATTTTTTCCTTTCCATTTATTTACAATCAGAACTAGCAATGATACATTCGTGAATGACTCGCTGTTCATCTAACAGAGCTCTCAGATGTTTATTTTGCGATTGTCGTTTGGGTTTATTTTTTTATTTTTTATTTTTTGTTTTATTTGTTAGATGTATCTGTTTGCAGCGGTTTCTCATACTCAGAAATAGTAAAGGGACACTTACAAAAAATAATTGAGTTTAAATCTTTTTATTGGGGAATCCAATACACACTGTGACAAACATCTTGTGGAAGAAAACCACTGAAGGGAACAAAATTAATTACGTCTTTATTGTGTATGAAGCTTCTGATCAACTTTGAAGGGGAAGACAATTTATATCCATACCCATAACAAGATCTAAATGGGGGATTGTTAATTAATTATTCATTGTCTCTTGTCTTGGAGTATTACTTTTATTATAGTTGCCAATTTATATTTTAGTAATATCGACCAGCCAGCAATAAATAAAAAGATAGATAGATAAATAAAAAATAAAAATAAATGGGTCACTAAAGCACCTAAAGCGGTTGCATTCAAATCCTTTGACCGTTAAATGTTGTCTGACGTCACGCTCTCTACAAATTAAGTGGGATGAATTTAGTTGTACATTTCGTCCCCATTTACAATGAGCAGTGTCATCAAAGATCGGGAAAATAAAACCTGTGAGTCAAGCCAACATGAGGACAACATTTCCACCGAGGAAAGCCTTTCTCCGAGAGCGCAGATTATTCGGTCAAAACTCATCAACATGGCAGATCTCTGCGATCTTCTGCCAGAGCGCGAGGAGCACAAAGACAGACCACAACACAGCGTCAAGGATGTGACTGGTATGTGATACAAATCATGTTTTAAGCGTTATTAAATTGCGATGTGCTGCTGACTGAAGCTATATTGATACGTTTTAATATATATATTAGAGTATAAATACATTTGCCCTCACATAACAAGGTTTTACGGTTTAAATTGACACGTGCTTTTTCAAATTTAGAGAATTGCTTATATTTTTACAGATTACTATTATTTAATTATCAGTTGTGAACTCTAATACATAAAGGTAACAGGTTAAGTTAACATAAAAAAAAGTGATAAAAATGAGTGCACTTAAAAGAGTTCACTTCCTGAGGGGATGATGATGTCATGATAAAGACAAGCTGATAAATATGATGGTAACAGGGTTCACTTTCAAGGGGTATTACAATATCGGCTGGAAAGATAATGATTGAAAAATGATTTCTGCATATTCGTGTCTTAGATCTGGAGCGATACACCAGTCTGGAGAATGAATATAATCACTTGGTGAGGTTTGAAATCAGTCACCACAGAAAAGACAACATTACCCTGGAGCAACGCAGACTGAACCGTGTGCTAAACCGCCATTCCAGATACCCTCCTCTGAATATGTTTGCAAACTGGATCTTAGAGAGTATCCTTTTATACACAAGAAATCCTGTGTCCCAAAAAAGGAAAAAAAAAACAAGTTCCAGGCAGCAGTTTTTAAATTCGAGACTGTCTGAAAGTGTACCGTCCTTAACGTAAATATATTAGGTAGTCCGTTTAAAGCTCTTATGCTTTTCCTTGTCATTTTGAATGTTTCTTTACTATCAGTAGAAGCAGGTGAGAGGTCATTAGCTCATGATTTTTAAGTTGGTCTGTATTATAGGTTAAAAAATACCAAAATGTAAATCACTCATTAGTAATCTCTGTTTGCGTATTCAGAGTTTCATGACTATAAGGATCCAAGCATAGACGTCCTTTTGGTGGTTCTACAACTACTGAACTTGTCTATACTACAAGTTTACGTTTTAGAAATCATCCTGAAGTGGCTGGACGATTTCTGGCTGTTCTGGAAAAGTCCATGGAACGTCTTTGATTTTGCTGTGACTCTGATGGTATGAATGCTTAAAAATGAAGCAATATTTATTTAACTTGTTCTTTGTCTTCTTTAGTCTGGGTTACAGTGCGATACTTACAGTGGAAGTGAATTGAGTTGATGTGTAATCCGAAAAATACTCAATAAAAGCTATACTTGTGTTTCAAACAAAATGTATTAATTTACACTTGGTCAACAACTTGCCATGCACCATTTTTTTTCTGTTAGCCTGTTCTTCCAGCGATTGTCCCCGAGACCTTCAGAGGTGCATTAATATCGCAAAAATTTTTGAAACTTCTCGTCCAGTTTCGCGTCCTCCGATGTTTAAAGATTGTTTCCAGATTCCAGGATATTCGTCTTATGTTGCAGATAATCTACCATGCATGCGGGGTATGCAATTATCCATGAGCCTGTACTGTGTAAGAAACAATGTTTCCTTAAAACTAACGATGCTTACTACTTTCAACAGACCGTGAAACTGATATTTCCAGTGTTGTTAATGAGCTTTTTAGTTTTTGCTGTGTTCGGAGTAGTTCTGTTTGAAAAATACACCAACTCCAACATTGAAGGTCTGCTCTACAAGAATGATTTCAAGTGAGGGCATTTTCATTGTGAAAACTTGAAGAGTTTGTTTTACAGGTGCATCTCAATAAATTAGAATGTCGTGGAAAAGTTAATTTATTTCAGTAATTCAACTCAAATTGTGAAACTCGTGTATTAAATTAATTGCACACAGACTGAAGTAGTTTAAGTCTTTGGTTCTTTTAATTGTGATGATTTTGGCTCACATTAAACAAAAACCCACCAATTCACTATCTCAACAAATTAGAATACTTCATAAAACCAATAAAAAAAAAATATTTTTAGTGAATTGTTGGCCTTCTGGAAAGTATGTTCATTTACTGTTCATGTACTCAATACTTGGTAGGGGTTCCTTTTGCTTTAATTACTGCCTCAATTTGGTGTGGCATGGAGGTGATCAGTTTGTGGCACTGCTGAGGTGGTATTGAAGCCCAGGTTTCTTTGACAGTGGCCTTCAGCTCATCTGCATTTTTTGGTCTCTTGTTTCTCATTTTCCTCTTGACAATACCACATAGATTCTCTATGGGGTTCAGGTCTGGTGAGTTTGCTGACCAGTCAAGCACATAACACCATGGTCATTTAACCAACTTCTGGTGCTTTTGGCAGTGTGGGCAGGTGCCAAATCCTGCTGAAAAATGAAATCTGCTGACCAGCTTTTTGAAGATGCTGAAGGAAGCATGAAGTGCTCCAAAATTTCTTGGTAAATGTATTGGTTATGGAAAAACACTATGGTTGAACACCAAATTATGAAAGACTGTTGATAATTGACTGTGGAAACTTAACCAGCTTGGGCTATGAGCTTCTCCAGCCTTCCTCCGGACTCTAGGACCTTGGTTTCCAAATGAAATACAAAACTTGCTCTCATCTGAAAAGAGAACTTTGGACCACTGGGCAACAGTCCAGTTCTTCTTCTCCTTAGCCCAGGTAAGACTCCTCTGACGTTGTCTGTGGTTCAGGAGTGGCTTAACAAGAGATAAGACGACAACTGTAGCCAAATTCCTTGACACGTCTGTGTGTGGTGGCTCTTGATGCCCTGACCCCAGCCTCAGTCCATTCCCTGTAAAGTTCACTCAAATTCTTGAATCGATTTTGCTTCACAGTCCTCATAAGGTTCTCTCTGTTGATTGTGCATCTTTTTCTTCCACACTTTTTCCTTCCACTCAACTTTCTGTTAACATGCTTGGATACAGCACTCTGTGAACAGCCAACTTCTTTGGCAATGAATGTTTGTGGCTTACCCTCCTTGTGAAGGGTGTCAATGATTGTCTTCTGGACAACTGTCAGATCAGCGGTCTTCCCCATGATTTTATAGCCTAGTCTAGTGAACCAAACTGAAAGACCATTTTGAAGGCTCAGGAAACCTTTGCAGGTGTTTTCCAGTTGATTAGCTGATTGGCATGTCACCATATACTAATTTGTTGAGATAATGAATTGGTGGGTTTTGGTTAAATGTGAGCCAAAATCATCAGAATTAAAAGAACCAAATACTTAAACTACTTCAGTCTGTGTGCATTGAATTAATTTAATACACTAGTTTCACAATTTGAGTTGAATTACTGAAATAAATGAACTTTTGCACAACATTGTAATTTACTGAGATGCACCTGTATAAGGTGTGGGTTGTTCTTAATGGATGTGCTTGTCTTCTTTTTTAGAGGTTTATCCAGTGCATTCATCACACTCTTCAGTATTTTTACCTTGGAGCACTGGCTTGATTTACTAAAAGACATTCAGAGAGTTCCGGAGCTAAACCATCAACTCTGTGGATTGTTCATTATGGTGTGGTTTGTTTTTGGAGCCTTGATGACCTGTGTTTTTATGACCGTTATAAGTAAGTATTCTTACAATATATAAAGAAATATTAATTGTTCTAAAACCAGTGATTTTATGTATTGGATGATACACAAAATTAAACCCAGAACAAGGTGAAAATAATTAATTGTGTTTTAGTGCCTTTCTGGGTATATTTCTTCCAAATTTTTCCTCTATAAAAAATTCTAACATGAAAAAAGGTTGTCCAGAAGCCCAACGGATCCCAAACTTTTGAATAGTAGTGTGTGTATATTCTTAACTGTAACATTTCATTGGATTCCTTTGTTCACAGTTGATGACTTTCAGGAAATTCGTAACAATCTCTCCAAAGAGGTGCAGCAATTAAAAATCCTGCGCAGAGCAGAGATGTTCAAAGCAAGTCATATGGGGTAGGTGAACAAATAATATGTTTTGATTTACATGTAGTTTATGTTGGCTTGTTAAACATGTTAAAACGGGTAGGCAATATACCGGAAGACACAATTTAGAAAATACAAAATAGAAATTTGTCAACTAGTAGAGATTTTGGACTATTGTTTCTATCACGGTTACACACTCACGTGACCATGCTGTGCTATGTGGTCACAAAAACATTTCGTTTGCATGTGTTTTCAAGCATTGCGGTTTAAAAACAAGTGATTTTAAGCCATTGAAACGCAATGAGCAGCGAAAGAGAACTCATTTCTCTATATGCGTGCACTTTATAGGCCTTGATCAGTCTGAAGTGAAAGCAAACAGCTGAGAAAGAAAACACATTTGTAATGGTATACTGGATCTAGGCAGTTCTTAAAGTGACAGCAGTCTAATATTCCTGCTGTCTGTCATTCATGTTAATCAATAAACAAAAGAGAGAAATCTCTCACTGCTCTTGACTAAATCACTTTTGTAACTTTAATAAGAAAAAATATATATTTAATTTACACAGCAGTATTTTTATACATTTGATTACTTTATACAGTGTATGTATTTCTTATTTATTTGTTCTACTGTAGTTATTTGTCCTATTGCTTGTAATTAGCTTCTTATTCTTATTTAATTGCTTACTGTTTACTTTTCTTCAGTGAGCTTGAATTTTGATTTGTTTTTAAATTATGCTAGTATTTGTTTTTTGTGATATTGTCACTGGTGACAAGAATTATGAAATTTCGATGTTATAAAAAATGTTGATATCATAAAGACCTTATTTAATGCAAAAATAACTTTTTATTGTAATCTATATCGTTATCATGAAATAAAATGTCTCATATGGTGATATAAGATTTTGGTCATATCACCCACCCCTATGTTAAAACATTAAATTTGTGATTTCAGGGCGATAAGCCAAACAAACCAACTGAAGGACCACAAACCTGTCAAAAATAAGGAAGAGCAAACAAGTCCAAATGTTAATTTGGATAGCCATACCTCGAGAAATGAGCTGGAGTGGGACATGGGTCTGGAAGCGTTTATTCAAGCGGCTGAGTTTCAGGATGACTGTGAGACAGAGTGCTGGCGTGAAGACAATCTCCACAGGTACTTTGAGCAGATGGAAAAGCTCCAGCGCAACCTGGAGGAGATGGACCGGCTCCAGGATATATTAGGTGGGTATGAACACCGAGGGTTTTCATGATAAGCGATTGCAACAGCAACATTATATTTGATCCAGTCTGGATAGTGGTTAAAAAAAAAAAAAAAAGTATAGCCTGAATGCACTGTAAGTCGCTTTGGATAAAACCATCTGCTAAATGTAAATGTTAATGTAAATGGATAGAGTATTTTCATACAGTCACACAATGCTGCAAAATATTTAACCCTCTTTGTGATCTCCTCTTTTTACTTAATCATAATTTAATTTAATATAACAAAAGTCATTAGTTACTTTTTATCTGTTGTGACAGTTCAGGGTTTCCTTAACCTGCATGAATGCTAAGAAAAGTAAGAAGAATGCATCAGCAAACTCTCTCTATGACTTCTGTTCTCCGTCACAAACACTGGATGGGGGACTTAGATGTGTGTTTTTTTTTTTGTTTTTTTTTTTCAAACCGTTTACACTTATTTCTAATAAAATGTATGTAGTTTAAATACTTTCTAAAATGACATCAGTAGACATTAATAACATTTGTTTTGGTAAGATAATAAACCTTTTCATCTTTATGATTTATTGTAATGATACCAGCTTGTTGGCAATTGACTGTTTTAATTAATTCTATTAAATCAATCTGTCTGGCTGACTACATTTTTAATATACATTTTCTAACATAATGTGATGTGCAAGCCTTGTTACTTCATCTCAGATTCTACCCAATTAGCAAAAGTGACTTTGAGCATTGAACTATCAAAAGCCAACTTGGCATTAGCGCCGAAAGTTTAGTGGGCAGTACCCCGATATATAATGCAGACTTTATTTTACATGGACTGGGTTGCTTCATGGGGGCGGTCATTTTGAAATCACATGACTAGCTCAACTTGAACTTATAGAATCATGGCTGACTGCAAATAAAGCATTTCTGCAATGCTTCATCCACACCACTAGGTGTCAGTACAAGACAATGCCCAGTGCAACATAAAAACATGACTGAGCACCTTTAATGTGAATTATTCCAGTGAAAGTTTTGCTTTTCGCCTACTTCATGTAAAATGTACAATAAAACACTCTCCGAGACCCTTCAGCATTTTATATCGTCAACATCTTCAGCAAAAACATCTGTTTAATTCTCTGACACCTGAGGCAAATCTTGAAAATGGCTATTATAGTATCATTGCAACACAATCAAGTAAGTTATAATGTGACAAATCAATAGCGCCACATGAACACAATCATGACGTAAGATACATTCACTCCTGTTTTATACTGGAGTGTGGTTTGTCTGGAGAAACACAGAGGCATGCTTATGGATCAGTATCAGCGGAATATTGAAGGAGGAAGGAACACACGAGAGGGAGGAGCCAGGAGAAGGGCGGAGCTAAGCAAGACTGCCAGTCTATTTAAACTGGCTGATGGGGGCGGGGATTTTGATGTCTTGGCCTCTCTCCAGTTTCTTCTCGCATTCGATGAGATAGTTCACGCCATCTATCACAGTCTGAACCAGCTGGACCTGAGCACACATTGATTGAGACAAGGTGTTATGGTGAGGTAATTACATTTTTTCAGTTTTTAAAGAAACCGTTCTATCATCATTTACTTACCACAATATATCAGTACCCAGGGCCTGAAATTAACACTTGCCAAATGCTAAATACGACTAAAAATCATCTTTGGTGAGTATTTGAAACACTGTTATTCACCAGTTGGCCGGTAACTTTTTTTTATTAATTTAACAATGACTGAAAACGCAATATGGTTTATAGACTGCATTGTAATTATACAAATATGTAATCTGATGTGCTGTTATCTTTTCACAGTTCACAGTAAAAGATGCTTCTCACAAAAATCTATATCAATTAAAATTATGAAATACTTTGTCGTTCAGTAATATTAGAGTGATATATAGTGATATTTCTTTCATTTTTATCATTTGATTAAATAACAGAAATTAATAATAATAATAAATTGCAATCTGTTTTTCCAATTTTCCGCCTCTTTTTAATGAAATAGTGCACATACAGATATTACATATAAATATAAAAATATTTACAGTCTGTAATTTTTCTCACGTCAGTAGCCCTTGGCAGGTGTGTGTGTGTGTGTGTGTGTGTGTGTCTGTCTGTCTGTGTGTATATCATCTCACACTCACTTAAAGACACTTATAATTTGATAACACAGTTAAATGTAATCTCTCACAAAATCAATTTTTCATACTGTACATTATATAATGTTGTGATGCCTAAATTTACTTGTAACATTTAAAATGTTTTTGTTTTTTAGTGTTTTATTTTTAATTTATTTAGACAAGGTAGTGAAAAACTTGAATATTATTATCTATTTTTTTTTAACTTATATATATTTATTTATTTTTTTACACCACTCACCTCTGATTGGCCCAGCCTGTCCAGATTGGAAATATCAAAAGTGTTTCCAACAGCGGCAGTGTCCACTCCTCCAGTCCCCCTTTTCTGGAGTCGCAGGTTATCCAGGATCTTAGGGAAACGAGGGTCCTTCAAGAAAAAGTGAACATAAATATTGAAATGCATTAATATTACCATGCATGAGACAAACAAGGTGCAAAACTGTCAACATGACATAAGTTTATAATGTATTTCTAGAGCGAGGACCTTGCTGAGGCGAGGAAGAGTAACATGGACACCAGCTCGTAGCCCTGTGCCCAGGTTTGACGGACAGGTGAGAATGTAACCCAGGCGCTCGTTCCACATGAATTCCCAACCCTTCTCCTGAATTAGTCTCTCAACCTGAGGGACAAAGACAGAGTCTTGTGAGAACGATACAAGGGTGATCTGTTTTAGCCAAAAATGAGCAACATACTAAGACTAAACCACACACATAATTACTCACAGATGCCCGTCTGGCAGGACGATGTGTATACAATGGTATGTCCACAAAAGGGCATTGCTCTGAGCTACAATAAACACAGCTGCAGCGTCTCTGCTGGATAAATAATGGAGGCTTGTGCAGTTTTAACAGTGACTGAGAGCCACATACTACACATGCATGACCTCACCTCTTGGAGACCCTTGCAGAAACGCTCAAAGACCCTCCTCATATTGCCCCCCTTCTCCATGGAGATCACACGAGTGTGGTCTTCCTCGTTGACCCACACCAGGAAGGTTTTCTCATTGTTGTGCCTGGAATTGAAAGGCATCTCGTTATTATCTTCTGCAGAAATATTGAGGCCAATATCTTTGGCCTGTAAATATATGCATGGGACGACAAAATTTTTTGGATTGAATGAGGCTTTTGAAGAGATCTCCACCATGCGCATAAACAAAACAGTGGGTGACACTGAGATTTGAATATGACAGATTTGAATATTCTGTGAGAAGAGTCCTTTATAATAACTGAAAGAACAATTACATTAAAAAAAATGACTTGCTTGTTGCTTAATTTAATATGCCAATACATCCACATCGACAAAATGGTTCTTTTATTTTTAAAATAAGAATCCATTCTCATTTCCCAAACCTTACCCTTGACCTTATTACATTTTAGTCTCACTTTTAGTCAAATGGTATCAGAAGTGCTTTGTTAGCTCGAAAACCATCAGGGTATTAAATCAAAGGTAATTTCCAAATTGAGTCTAGCAACACTGGCACACTTTCCCTTGCAGGCAGAAGGAAGAAGAGAAAAAAGAGGATGAATAATGCAGGAGATGTAAGTGAGCCATGGGTACACTCAGTGATCGATATCAGACCACAGCACATGGCTGTAGAGGTTGCTTCAGGATGAAACGCAGTCCTGTCAGAGGACATTGTTTGCCATCAAACCACTCAACTCCTCCTCACTGGGGTTAAACTCACCAGATGCCTCTTGCGTCAGGCCAGTCGCGAGCCATGCCTGCACATGTCAGCAGGGGAGACACAGGCTTATCAAACAGGAAGTGATCCTATATAGCAAAATGAGAGGTCAGCATGAAAACTTCTTGAGTTACATATCACCACATTTGTGAATATACCCACATCAATGAGCTGCTGCTGCTCTTGTTCGGTCATCAGAGTGAGGCTGTAGTATTTTCCAGTCAGATCCCCTTTTAGGCCTGCCAAGGCATCAATCACAACCCTCTCCACCTCTCTGCGCTCAGCACGGGTGCAGGCCGGGGGCAGACTCAGGCCTCGGATGCTCCTACCTGTCCTGACTCGAGACGACAGCACGTACTTCTCATCGAATTGGCCTCCTCGTATCTGATGGGATGAAAGTAGGATGAACATAATGGAAGTAACTTAAAACTGTAAGGCTTGCATTTCTGGCCTGCTTTTCCAGTATAAAATTTAAAAGAATGCCAAAATGTTGGCCCCAATAGCCTCGTGGCAGTGTGCAGATATATAGTGCTGTTGTGCTTCCCGGCTCATGGACCTTTCCCAATCCCGCCCCCCTCTATCTCTCCCACTGCTTCCTCTTAATTAACTGTGCTATCCAAATAAAGGCTAAAAATGCCAAAAAATAAATCTTAGAAAAAAAAGAGAATGCCAAACTATTGTGATATTATGTAACTGTGCACTTTTTTTACCCCACAGTGTAATTTTGTGGTGGAAATGGTGGTGGTGGAAATTACATGAATTACAAATGTATTTTTTATTTTTTTTCAAAAAAATATTTTTTTCTCAGATTAAACAAATCTGAGTATTAAATAAAAAAAATTTAAAAAACAAAGCATTTAAACCGAACTGTTATTACTAAAGTAAATACGCTTAACGTGCAACAATGTCTGAGTCTGTGACATGGTTAAAACCATAAAATTTAAATATAAACATATTTAAAAAAATATCTATAAAATCTACTTTAAAAAACACATTTGAAAAGTATCAAAAATGAATTATGAAGGCATTCCAAGACTTTTGGGAAATAAAAGTGCCCACAGTCCAAGAAACACTGTCAGTGTTGTAGCCTACTTGTAACTATAACCTTTCCTCTTACCTTACTGGAATCCAGGTCAGTGGGATGCTTCATGTTGCAGGGGTCATAACCATTGTGCCTTTCTTTGATGACTGGGTTAAAGATGTCAGCAAAGACCTGCACAAATCATATTTGATGTACTTTTGTGCTCCAAAAACGTTAACCTCTTAAGATGCCAAATGTGTGATAGGCCTATATAATATCCTCTTACCTCATAGGACTCCTCATCTCCGGCCACCATTCCTACTGTCTTAATAAAGGGGTGGCCTGGGTTGTCCACACCAGTTTGGATAGCCAGGTCCAAAGTGTAACCATTCGGAGTGGTTTTATCACACAGCTTGGCATATACAGCAGGAGTCAGGTGACTGGCCATACAGTTATTGTGCTTCCGCAAATCTGGATATTCCGCACTGTTGGGAAAGAGAACTAATCTGAAAATCAAGGACAATGGCTGTCTCAAAATCAAACAAGCTGTCTAGCCTACGCGTCAGATCCTATTGAGCTCTCTATTAAAATAGCGCTTTGAGCGTCATAACCGCGTTCCGAACGCGTTCAAAACCTTTTGATCTGCTAACAAAAAAACGGCGTTCTAGAATGTCAAGACGCGTTCTATAGGCAACGCGTTAAAACCTAAGACGCTGTCTGTCCCGTGTTTTTGACACAGCCAACGTTCAACCACTACATGTGCATTTTAAAACAAAATGTGAATTAGGATATTAAGGCATACAAACAAATAAATTTGCATTCATCATCATTTATCTACATGAAAGATGTAAAAATAAAAGGTTTCATTCTACTGTATTTAAAAGATATAAACGAAACAATTATATATAATATGATTTAATATAGTTTAATATAATATAAAGCTTATTTATCGCTACGCGACTGTGGAACTGAATCATTCCTGACTCATATGAATGAACATATTTGACACCCACTTAGGCATTTGTGTAATACAATGCATGTTTTGTTTGGCATTCTCTCACAATATTTCATTGTTTTATGTAAGATGCTGTCGTTATAAAACACGGGTATGTCTGTAGTTACCTAGGAGGATAGATTCTCCGGACGTGCGCTCCTGCATTGACACGCTGCTCTTTATTCAGGAAGAATCCGACGGTCAGAGATCCGGCACCGACCAACGACAAGATTCCCACCTTCCTTTTACTGGACAAAACCCGTGCGAAGCTGCTGGCCATTTTAACCCTATAGAAGCAGACGAGGACTCTCCAGATGAACGTGGACTTGAAGAATGGACAGACAGAAGGAGAGACACTGGGATTACTGGAGGATGCAGGGGAATGCTGCGGATATCTGCCCTTCTCCCAACACAATAGCGTCTGATCACCCTCCTCCCCTGCACAAGCAGCAGCAGCAGCACAGGATGAGATGATTCAGATTCTCACCCAGCTTCTCCCAACCCTTACAGTAAACCAGTCAACAACCTTGAATATCCTTACACTTAGGCTATTTCTTTAGTGTCCCAATGTGGTAAAATTTTATAATTGGCTTAATGAGTTTTTAAGGTACCAAAAGGGAACAATAAATGTGTTGTTAACCGTTTAGGAACTGACAGCTCATTTTAACCTTGTACGTGACTTTGAAGCCTATTGGTTCAGCTTTACCTGAAACAGCACACGCCCGTCTGCAGCACGCGCATGCGCGCTAGGGATTGGCTGATGAGTGGCCCCATTGCATAAATTATACAGGTATATAGATAAAGGTTGAGATTTTTTTTTTTTTCTGTGGTATGATACTATTAGTAGTTCATTTGCACTCAGGTGCACTTACAAGTTCATGAATTTAATCCAATTAACCCAGCATTTCACATTTGTGATTCAAATCGCTTTTCAGTTTGAAGGGTTTAAAACAAGTTGTAGCTATTTAAAAAATAAGTCAAAGTGCATAGTTTTAACAGCATGTAACAATTACTGTAAGTCACGTGACCAGATACTGTATATGACCTCTGTCTCAACACCCCAATAAAGGAAGCACAGATATAGATATATAAGATCCTAATTGCTATAATATTACAGGGTCAGTTATTAATATGATATTAAGATTCTCTGTCACGATCACTTGTCAGCTGTCAGATTTGTGACCAACTCTTAAGCCCCATATTGTCATTCCATTGTCTTAAAAAATGGCATGCTTTTTGTTTCATATGCGCTCATGTAAACTGCAAAAAATTGTGAACAAATGGGTAAACCTAAATTCATCATAAGCCTGCTTTAGGGCTAACCATTGAGACAAGTTCATAGTATTTACTGGTCTTAGTGGGGATGAAAATCCCTAGTTTAAACCGTTCCCCTAGGATACTATGCGGAAAGCATGTGAAATAAACAAGAGAATTACCGTAAGCAAAACAAACTAAAGCCTGTATAATAATCCCTTACCATTTTGTACAGCAAGCTGGTCATTATTGTGAGATTAAATCAGTGTTTATAAGATGCAAGGCAGAAATGCTACTGAGTGAATTGCAGACTTTCTATAATACAGGGATATTTCCGTTGAAATGCAGTGCAAACGTGGAATGTTTGAACAAGTATGTCATTCATCAAATGTAAAAGTACTCTAGCGGCGCTGGAAAATGAATGATACATTACACTGCTTGCATATTTGAATTGAAATTTTAAAGCTTACCAGATACTTTTAATCCGCCGAAGTTGGTCTTATCTTCTGAAGTACAGTAGGAACCAGGTACAAGGGCAAAGCTTTTACTTTCTTCAGTGCAGCAGAGCATAAATAGGTGTGTCTATCTTTATTACAGTGCCATGGCGTGGTTAAGACTTCCTTTTGTTTGACCTGCCACTGCAACACTCAAGTAGCACTGTGCCATTCATTCATTGGCTGGCTAATGTTACCTAATGTTCCCTGGGAACAAAATCACTACTGGTTTCCTTATCTGTGTCCAGTGTGATCAGAGCTGGGAATGAGATAATAAACCCACGATCAGTTCAAAGATCACTGGGACGACGGGATAAATGACACGTCTCCTTACAGCCTACCTTACAACACTATTACACTGATGTCGTTAAAATCAACTAAACAATGCAACAAAGAAAATCCACACTATGTAAAAAAATAACATTCAGCTTAAGGCCATTACTGTCTTTATCATCTGTATTGTTTAATAACTGATAAATGTCGCTGAACTGTTGGCCCTGAAGTCTCATTGGGAAGCAAAAATGGAAACTACTAATACAGTCAAAACAAGAATTTATATAAATATATATCATACATATGTATATATATATATATATCATGTGTATATATATATATATATATATATAAATATATATATATATATATGTGTGTGTGTGTGTGTGTGTGTGTGTGTGTGTGTGTTTGTGTGTGTGTGTGTGTGTGTGTGTTAAAATATATATATGCCTTTAGCAAATACTTTTAACAAATACTTTTTTTTTCAGAACAGCTAATATATTTTCTTTTTGTTCTGTACATATACTTTTAGCAGGTCAAGTGAATCATTCAAGAGTTGGATTAAAGTTGTTATTTCTTAGTTTCACTTATTGTATGAATATCTAAAGCTAATCTATAGCTAATATAAATCTACTTTGAAGTAGATTGATTTGATTTGTCACATTTGACACATCTAAAACTATTACAACAGAAGCTATTACTGAAATAAGTACTATCTATTGTAAATCTAAAATGCATTTAACCTTTATTTAGCCAGAATAATCTCTTTCACAGGAGAGTCTTGGCCAAGAATAGACAGCAGTTACAATCACAAACTAAAACAACTAAAAACAAGTGTACCTCATTGAGTCTTCTTCAAGTGACCGTGTAATAGATTTAAAATGTTTACACACTATATATTGCTGTATATATTCTGTATCACTGCTCCCCCTGGTGGAATTATTCTGCTATATACAAGCATGGAAAATTGTTTAGGCACGTGTTAAAAGAGTTTGGAGCTTTTAAGAGCTTTTTAAACTGTATTAAGATCGTCTGCACATCATGCATGTAATAAAAGCCTGAAAATTTGTAAAACGTATTTTAAAATTTCACCCTAATCCAGCAAAGAATCCAATTCCAGAGTTCCAAACATCC
Source organism: Cyprinus carpio (assembly GCF_018340385.1). Lineage (NCBI taxonomy): Eukaryota > Metazoa > Chordata > Actinopteri > Cypriniformes > Cyprinidae > Cyprinus > Cyprinus carpio. The sequence goes on along the minus strand of NC_056621.1, from coordinate 14,069,877 downwards.
CTAAATTAACTCTCCACAAGGGGGCGTTACTTTACCTACTTACACTGGAATGGAGCCGCTGTATCGACTTTGATTTTATTGTTTTTATATTGATTTTATATAAAAAGCTTTTTTAAGCTATTATAAAGCTATTATAATCTATTCCTTTGCATTAATTAATTATCAACGTAAAATGATTTTTTTTTTTTTACATTCATTCCAATTACAGAACCACCAATATATATTGTTAAGCTTTTGTTGTTGTTTTTGTTGGAGGGCTCTTGGATATGTCATAGTCTGCCTATGCACTGATTTTCAACATACCATGTGTGCTGTCTGAGACTCACCTTTTAGCCATGATTTAATTTAAAATTAAGGTCAGTACATTCAGCAAAGTTTGCTTGATAATGACAGCTAGGAATATGGCAGTATCAATGACCATGAAAGGTGCGATAGAAAGGGACAGCTACTATCTATTTACACAGCCACCTTACAATTTAGAGATTTATGGATCGGTCAGTGAAAAATGTCAGCCATAAATCTGTTAGAAGTTAGCATTTTCTAGCAATGAGAATCCAGCATGTTGCTACACTTTTGAATGAAACTAAAATAAAAGCAAAAACCTGTTAAATGGGGCAACCTTAATCTGAGGAGACACATGATTTCTGTCACTCTGTATTTAGTCAACACATCAGGCGAGTTTCCTGTAAACAGATCTTTCCTAAAACATTGTATTACTTTAATGATAGTCTGAAATCTTCTGGAATAGAAAAAAAACACCACTATTATAGCTATTTTTAAATTATAATGTCATACACAAGCACTAAGTTAAAAGTGAATCTGAACTGACCAGTGAATATAAGTATATTAAATAAAAGGTTTCGTTTACGTCAGATAAAACCCATCACTTCGAGAAAACTGAGTGAACTCATTGCTTATCTGAACTACCATTTAAAAGTTTAAGTCTCTTATACTCGTATACTTTTTTATTGCTTTTAGCAATTACATCACAGGTGATTGATCAGAGATGTATCAGAAGAAGGCAGACAGATGGCATCAAATACAGCATTTTACATTACATTACGCCATGTGATACTGTATATACATCCATATACCAGATACCCAGCTGTTGGGTTACTTTTTTAATTACATTTTTAACCCTAAAGTGTAAACTGTAATACCCCTCCTCTACCTCCATGGAATTTGCACTGTTTCCACAAGCAGTTAACATGAAGGCAATGTTTATACACCTTTAAGACCCTCATCTGTTCAAAAGAGCAACTGTCTGTAACTTCAACACTCAACTAAAGACATTAAAATGGACAGCAGTCTCAACAGCAAACCAGAGATTCAGTCTGCAACTCCACCAAAGGAAGACAACAATAGCATGGAAGATAGCCATAATGATGAAGCTGCAATTTCTTCTTCTCTGGAAACAGTTGGAAATGGAGATTCCTCACAACTGCCAACAATTAGCTCAAAGTTACTGAGAATGCTGGAAGCAGCAACCAACTGGTGACCTGCGCTCGTAAAAATGCAGAACAGCGAGGAAGTGTTCGAGGAAAATGATGGAGTCGTCAGTGAAGCACCAAGAACAAAAAGAGTAAGTGAAGCTTACTGAAGCTGAATAAACACAATGGATATTAAAGTATTGTTTAGTGTTGTGCATTATAATGTAATAACAGACAAAATGTAAGACATGAATACAATGAACTAAGTCTCCAATATTTGTAATATTACTGTGTTCACAAAAGTAGTGTAAACTTTGGAAAGGAAGAATCATGAATCTTTTTGTTTTGGTTCTTCACCAACATTTGTCCAGTTGTTTTTTTTTTTACAATGTGGGGTATATCTGGGTTTTAACACCAAAAAGCCTTGAATCTGAGAGCCATTGCGTTTCCTTACCTCCACTGTGTCCTTAAACACTTGACCCCAGGTTGTGCCAAGGGGACTGTCTCTGTGAGAAGCAAACTGGCTTCTTTATACCACATGTGGTAGAGCTAAATACAGTTTCTGGTTTGGTAAATTAAATGTGCTGGGAAGCATAAGCCTTGAGTTGTCTCCATTTTGCCCTTGAACAAGGCACTTGACCCCAGGTTGCTCCAAGGGACTGTCCATTTAGTAAGAGAACAGCAAATCATTTTGGATACAACATGCCTGCTAAATGAGGTGTAACCGAATAACCTGTTCTTGATCATCATTAACAACCCTGAACAAAGGCACGGGCTGAACACAGACCAGTGCTCTTACAACCACACAGTAGCAGCAGAATTAATAAATGACTTGTGGGAACTTTTGTGACCTCACAGACTTTAATCATTGTCGAATCACGTAAGCGGACAGAGAGCTCTGAATTTTTTGTACAGGCTTTGCTCTCAGTGTAGGATTTCATCTGACAGTGGACCCATGCATTTCTAGCCTGCTCATTTAACATCATGGCATGACAATTACTGTTGTGGTTCAGCCTTTAAATGCTTACGTGGGAGTTATTCTACGCATTTCTCAAGAGGATCAGACACCATGAGGAAAGTCTACAGCCTGGTTAGTCTCTCTAAAAACAGGGAATCAAAAGATGCTGTGTTATCTCTTAACATCAAGGTATTTCCAGAGAAGTTGTTTTTTCTTAGAACTAGGGCATCAGATTTAAATATGAGGCACTGAAACCGATATCGTTCCCTCTTGTGGTTTTTTTTTTGTGATTGGTAGAAGTTTATATTCATTAATTTAGTCATTTTGTCCTGAGTGGTGTTATATTATTGGTTTATTTTAATACAAATTTCATTTCTAACCCCAGAGTAGATTGTATTTGTATTTTTATTTACCTTATTTATATTACCTGGTGCTTAAGTTTAATTTTTATTCATTTCTTGAAATATAATCACATTTTTGTTGGCAGATAATAGAATGGGACTACTAGTGCTCACCATGAATGCCATGTTTAATTTCACTTTGTCTTTCATTATTTGTTTGCGTGTTAGTGAGCAAGTGATAGTTACTGCATATTTGGTCTCTTAGATCTCTTGTCTGTATCTGAAACATAGTGTTATTTATGTTTGTTTTTTTTTTCGTGTCTACTTTTGGAATAAAGGGGTTACAATTATTCTATTATTTTGAGAAATCACTTTAAGATTTTGGTTTTCTGCAGGAAATGGTTGCATTCGCATTCGAATATCAAGATTTGTAATTAGATAAAAGGTTGAAAACTATTCAGAGAAATTAAAATGTATTGGATGCAAAAGCAATGCATTTGTATAAAACGAATACAAAATTATATCAAATGCACTTTTATATAAAATACATATTTGAGGCATTTTAAATAGATTTTATATACAACAAAATATAATTGTTTTTTCTTTAGCAAATCCAGTATCCTGAGCAGACACGAGAATTCGACAGCCGGTTAACAAAGACTGGACGCCGCTCCCTGTCCCAATCCATTTCTCATTCCTCTACAGACAGCAACAGCTCAGGTTAGATGCCACACAAATTGGAAAATGTATATTTTTGGTAGTTCTTTGCATTTTCATCGCAATCTTTGATCCCATTTTACTTTCTCGTTTCGTTTCTCATTTTTCAGGGGGTTCAGATGCAGAAAATCCAGAAGAGGAGGTCTCTCCTCGAGACATGCAACAGATGAACTCTAAAGGGAGCAGGGACTTCTGCATCAAAAACATCAAACTGGCAGACTTTGGCCGTCAAGAGATAGAACTTGCCGAGGATGGTATGCATACAGTATGGTTTAAAACACATAAGCACTGTACAATACTCAAAAAGAAATTTCAAAAATGTGTGCATATTTTTTATTAATTAAAGAGATGACTGCACTAATGGCCTTGAGAAAAGCTGCCCAGGGTGAGAAACCATTGGCAGGGGCTAAAATAGTGGGATGCACCCATGTCACGGCCCAGACAGCTGTAAGTGTCATCCCTTCACGGCATTTTAAATGAACACTGTATCATGCTAAAAGAAAAAAAAAACTCATACAAAAACAAAACCTATAAAATCTGTTTTAAAAGGTCGACAGCACCAAAAAAAATCATGATAAAAGAAAATATAAAATATCATACTAAAAAGATGATTTTTTAATTATGTTTTTAAAAGTTTAAGTGCTGTTAAAAAAACTTTTTTAGATAAATTGATCAGCAAGATGTTTTTTATTATATATACAGTATATGTATATATGTATATGTATATACTTTTCCCAAAACAGGTGCTGTTTGAGACTCTGGTGGTATTAGGGGCTCAGTGTAGGTGGGCAGCCTGCAATATTTACTCCACTCAGGATGAAGTGGCTGCTGCTTTAGCAGAGCAAGGTAAAAGAAACTCCCGTCTAATTGTCATACTTTTTTTTTTTTTTTTTTTGCATGTGATTATTTACCTTCTTTGATTTCTCCCGTGTCTTGCCCTCTTCTCTCCATGGCAGCTTTTCCAGTGTTTGCATGGAAGGGAGAATCTGAGGATGACTTCTGGTGGTGTATTGATCGCTGTGTGAATGTGGAGGGCTGGGAGCCAAACATGGTACAAGTGCCTTCAGTGACATGGGACCACTTTCCCTTCAGTGTCTCTTATCTTGTGTTTTCACCTGTAAACAGAAGTTTGTTAATGGTCTTTTCTAGATCCTCGATGATGGAGGAGATATGACACATTGGATATACAAGAAATATCCTCACCTCTTCAAGAAAGTCAATGGTATTGTTGAAGAAAGTATCACAGGCATTCACAGGTTGAGTCACTTTCTAATCCTGGTTATTTGTCACATTTGATGGAGAGATGACTGCACTGAATTGACACTAGGGTGTTCGACAATGAAACTTACAGCTTTGCAAATGTTTTTGCATCAAATTTATCAGACTTCATCACCTCTCTAAAGCTGGAAAACTATGTGTGCCAGCCATAAATGTGAACGACTCGGTCACTAAACAAAAGTTTGACAATCTCTACTGCTGCAGGGAGTCTATTCTGGATAGGTAAGATAACGATACAATCGTTTCTCCATTAAATTCACAGTACTTATATGATTAAACCTACTTTCTGTCTTGTTTCTATTCTCTAAGTCTGAAAAAGACCGCTGATATCATGTTTGGGGGAAAGCAGGTGGTCGTATGTGGATACGGAGAGGTACGTCTCCTGATTCCAAGAAATGATGGTTTCTATTATCTACAGTACAGGTCAAAAGTTTGGAAACATTACTATTTTTAATGTTTTTGAAAGAAGTCTCTTCTGCTCATCAAGCCTGCATTTATTTGATCAAAAATACAGAAAAAAAATGTAATATTGTGATATATTATTACAATTTAAAATAATTGTTTTTAAATTTATTATACTTTAAATTATCATTTATTTCTGTGATGCAAAGCTGAATTTTTAGGATCATTATCACATGATCCTTTAGAAATCATTCTAATATGATGATTCATTATCAAAGTTGGAAACAGTTCTGTTGCTTAATATTTTTTCAGAACATGTGATACTTTTTTAGGATACTTTGATGAATAAAAAGTAAAAAAAACAAAAAAAAAAAAAGGAAGCTATGTTTTTAAAATATAAATATTTTGTAATAACAATATACACTACTGGTCAGTAATTTGGGGTCAGTAATTTTTTTCTTTCTTTTTTTTTAAATAAAATCAATACTTTTATTCAGCAAGGATGTGTTAAATTGATAAAAAAGTGATAGTAAAGAAAAATATATTATTAGAAATATATATTATTATAATTTTTTTTTTTTTTGAATAAATGAAGTTCTTTTTAACCTTTTATTCATCAAATATATTAGATAGCAGAACTGTTTCCAACACTTATAATAAATCAGAATGATTTCTAAAGAATGTGATAGACTGGATGTTACATGTGACACTGAAGGCTGGAGTAATGATGCTGAAAATTCAGCTTTGCATCACAGGAATAAATTATTTTTTTAAAGTATATTCAAATAGAAAACCTATTATTTTAAGTTGTAATAATATTTCACAATATTTCTGTTTTTTCTGTATTTTTGATCAAATAAATGCAGGCTTGATGAGCAGAAGAAACTTCTTTCAAAAACATTAAAAATAGTAATGTTTCCAAACTTTTGACCTGTACTGTATATGCCACTTGAAAGCGATGTCCGATAGTTTAGTACAGGCCTCTGTTTTGTGTAAATATTGGTGCCCACAGGTGGGAAAAGGTTGTTCTGCAGCTCTGAAAGCGATGGGATCTGTGGTGTATGTAACTGAAATCGACCCCATCTGTGCTCTACAAGCATGGTAAGATATTAGTTATTTGAAAGAAACTATCCAGAGAGTTATATTTTCCACAGTATCACCCCTGACAACCAACTGTATTTCAACTAGCATGGATGGCTTTCGACTGACCAAACTAGGTGATGTTGTCAGACAAGTGGACATGGTCATCACCTGCACAGGCATGTTGCGCAATATCATAAATAAACAAAAAGTCTTTGCTGTAATATTACCTTACACTGTTTGCTTAGACAGCTGACCCTTTGTCTACACAGGTAACAAAAATGTTGTTGTGAGGGAACACATGGATCTAATGAAGAATGGCTGCGTTGTCTGCAACATGGGACGCTCTAATACAGAAATCGATGTTGTAAGTGGCTGTAGGATGCCATAAAACACACATTTAGTGATGACAGTTGAATGCTTGTAATTTAATTGGTTGCATTTTGTGTCATTTGTGTTAACTTTTGAATTTTTAGAGCAGTCTAAGAACCCCAGAGTTAGTATGGCAGCATGTGAGAGCGCAAGTGGATCACATTATTTGGCCTGATGGCAGGAGAATAGTACTCCTTGCAGAGGTGAGAGAATATTACCACAAATATAAAACAGAAACATATTAACCTTATTTTTTCAGCATGTTAGGAACAATTTGTGCTACAAAGCAGCGGATCTAAGAGCATGTCCTACTTGTGTAAATCATCTACATTTCCTCATTGCAAACCTCATGGCATATTGGTCATTAATGTTAATGGCATGGTTACTGTTTTACCATTACCATTCTAGGGCCGTGTCCTTAATCTAAGCTCCTCCACTGTACCCATATACGTGCTTTCCATCACAGCCACCACACAGGTATGAAAGCAGTTTGCTAATACATGAATTTAAATGAGGTTTTAAATTGCCAGCCTAAAGGCTAATGTTCTTTTACGTAGCCTAAACATTAAAGACTAGCTGGGCACAGCAATAAAACTTTTAAAAGAACATTTGCATTTAGTACGACACAATGTAAATGGGAAGCATGCCAGCCTCGGGCTATAGCTGGGTTTGAAACTGTTTTGTGGATAGTCAATGGATAGATTGTCTCTTCAAATTTGTTTACATATTTAGTCTTCTGTATACTTTTTGAAGGCTTTGGCATTGATCGAGCTCTTCAATGCCCCTGAGGGCCGTTACAAGCAAGACGTCTATCTCCTTCCAAAGAAACTGGGTAACAACTCAATGGACTTCCAGAATTCAATATTTTTCATCCATATTTCATAATGTACCAAATCATAAATGACATCACAAACCGATTAAGTATTTTGTGTACCAGATGAGTATGTTGCAAGCCTGCACCTGCATACTTTTGACGCACACCTGACTGAGCTCACAGATGAACAAGCCAAATACATGGGCTTGAGTAAAAATGGCCCCTTCAAACCCAGTTACTACAGGTGATGAATGTGTTTAAAAAATACAATTAAATGATTGCATTTATAGATGTGTTGTGTGAAACATTTAACACCTGCTTTGTGTTTTGGTTTGTTTTTAGGTATTAAGCCTCAATGTAACTCATCATTTAAAAGCAAACAGGCAGAAACCGATTTGACTCAGCGGGGGTTTCATTCATCCTGCTTTTCACCAACACATGATATTTCTGGCTTGACCATTAAGGAGCAGAGTGTACAAATATAAAGTGAACTACAGCTATTGTACTGCTAACTAGGTGTCCATTCTGGTTGTATACAACATACATAAAACTTCCACAAAATAAATAAATACATAAAGGTAGAAGAAAACAAAATAAATGAACATGGCATGCTACAAGTATGTTATTTAGACCCTTGCACAGTTCTCTAATTAAACACTGTATTCTGCTAAGTTTGTTTACTTCAAAAATATAAAACCTGACAGGGCAAAACCACTGTTTTTGCTACAAATGATACGGATAACTTTATTCTTAAAACACTTATGAAAACTGGAAACACAAACTGACATTATAGAATAGAAAATGGCTTTGTGTACTCACTTTAAGTCAAGTAAAGGGGTTAACAGTAAGAATTATATAGAGAACATCTGTCCTTCAATCTTGAAGTAGGGAAACATTCCTCAATGTGCCTCTAGATGGAGGTAAAGCTTTGACAAATAAAGTGCAAAGAAAGACAGGGATATTTACTGGTAGTGGCAAGAATCTTGTAGGATCTCAAGTGGTTTGCAAGACAGAAATTTTGTTGATTAAACTTTTCCTCCACTGTACCTTCAGTGTCCAAGTTGTTTAATAAAGGTATTTCAAAGCAGCTGAAAGTTGTGTTTTTCATGTTTTTCTGTTACAAAATATAAATCTCTTCCAGATACGGTTGACCGGATTTTAGTTTACTACTGATAAGCAAAAGAAAGGTTTTGGTAATAAATAAGTCATTTTGTGTAATATTACTCTATTATATTATATGAAAATTGCTTGTATAAACATAGAGACATTATAAATATATTTATAAATGACCACAAATCCAAGCCTTTAAAACATACACGGAAAAAGCATATGAAATGATTAAGAGATTACCCAAAATTAAAATTCTGTCATCATTTACTTATCCTCAAATATCTTGCTTTATTTAACAAGAAACCAGGAATGACATCAAGGCGAGTAAAGTGAGTAACCAGTAATGATGATAGGATTAAAATTTTTGTGTGAACTATCCCTTTAATCATCTCCTTAAAGAGACTGACACATATATTTGCTGTGTCTTTGTATGCATAACAATGTTATGTTGTTTAAAGCGTGCCTCTAACATATTTTTTTCATGGGTCCCCTGAGCTCTGACTGCATAGCTCAAGTGGTTTCAGCCCTAAATATAGAGTTGGCTTTTCCCTACAATGTCAAATGTAACTTGATTCCATAAGTTGAGTCACAGCACGTCAGTTGCTGGCTGACCGGCTGAGTTCCTCTCACTCTGTGCCACACTGCCTGATGGAGTCTGTGGGAGTGCTATGCAGCCCCACTGGGGCCAGCTCCAACCTACTGAGCTTGCCGGCATCCTGCCCCTGGGATGAGGATGAGGAGTCACTGGGTCTGGAAGGAATCAAGCCCAAATCTTCACCTGTGCCGAGACGACGGGGTTCAGCGTCCTCCGATGACTCCCTGCCTCCCCCTTCCAGCAGCCGAAGAGTGTCCTTTGCTGATGCCTTCGGTTTGAGTCTCGTCTCAGTGAAACAGTTTGATTCTTGGGGAGTAACTGACCCATCAGGCTCTCTGGAGTATGACTTGAATGAAGATAAGGAGTATTACATGGTTCCTCTCTTCAATCTTCCACAGACCTCTGAGGAACTAGCCTTGCGGGTTAACGAGCAGAAGCTAGAACTGGAGAGTTTGGAGTTGCTTTCTGGGACCACCACCCTAAGGGGAATCGTTCGTGTGCTGAATATTAGTTTTGATAAGATGCTCTATGTACGTACCTCTTTAGATTCATGGAAAAGTCATTTTGATTTGTTGGCAGAGTACGTACCTGGGTCAAACAATGGCGGGACGGATTGTTTCTCCTTCAAACTCACACTAGTACCCCCATTTGGAGAAGAGGGCGCTAGGGTTGACTTCTGTTTGCGATATGAAACATCTTTAGGCACTTTTTGGGCAAACAATAATGAAAAGAACTACTGTGTGTTTTGTTGTGAAAAAATGAAGGAGAAACCCCAAGACGAGAGTGAAAACAGAAGAAAAAGCTGTCTGAAAACAACCAGGTGAGAGGTCACCAACACAACTGTTGCATAAATAGTAATGAATGTCACAAAAAAATATTTAGAAAAATATCAATATGACTGGACTTTTATCAAATTTAAATATAATGCATACTTAAAGACTTGATAACAACTGATACAGTTTTTAAATGTAAATGACATGCCGGAGTTAATATATGCTTAAAACTACAATAAAAGTAAAGTGGAACTCTAGTATGAATTATGCAACAATATACAATACTACCTTTTCCCCAATTCTTAATTTTATAATTGTATCATTTTCCAGCCTGAATGTCTCTGCTTCGACTGTTTCAGCAACAAACAATGAAGAATTTCCTGGTAATTGTCCTCCTGAAAATGACTTACAACTAGATTTGGAAATACTATACAATTCTGATAAATACATGTTTTGTTTCCTCAGATATAAATCTAAATTCTGGATCGCTAAAGGAAAACTCTGAGAAACTTGAAAGCAAGGAATTAGTGGTGAGTTTAAATTTGACCAAAGATTCAACCACTATCAACTAATTGTGTGTTTTAATGAAACAATGCATTTTTAGTATAAAACTGTGTAGTGAAAACAATTTTATAAATTGTGCTGTGACACTGCCTGCTCTCTCTGAATGTCATGCGGTTATTGATGTTAGGCTTTGACAAGTGTTAGTGTAAAATTACAGTATGTACTGTCCCAAACAAGACACTTGATAGGTCATGCTGTTCAGGGTCACTCTGAGACCATCGAGTTATGGTGTTAAAAGTAAACCCAAGTCAATGTGCCTCATTCACTAAGCATGCATACTGTGTATGCACAGTTTTTTTTTTTTGCATATGAACCTGCATATGAACGTTTCATGAACAAATCATGATTCATTAAAACTTTCATAAGATGTATTCTAAATTTAAGAAAAAAATATAGGAACAGCTGAAAGCACATGTACGGAAAAATCACACCCTTTAGTGAATGAGTCCCAATGTCTTAACTAAACCTATCTTAAAAGTTAAAAAGTTATTTCAATAAGATCTTAAGAAAAGTTATTCTTTAAATTGTATTTACTTTCATTCAGTATTTTTCACATCTATCTCTTTGGATACAGGAGGAAATGAACAGAAACCGCAGCCGAAGAAGCAAAAGAAAGGCTGCACGATTAGCAAAAGTCAAAGAACACTTTGCTAAGAGGGAAGAAGAACAGAAACAAGGGACCAAGACCAAAGAAAGTGAAGGTATAGCAGACACCAGCATGCAGGAACATTCATCATTGCTGAAGAAGACACCATGCAGTTCCCTGTCACAACAAACTGCTCAAGCCCCAGCGTGTAACCAAATATCACCCTATCCAGCAGAGTATAGTGGAGATTCCACTGACATCGTCAACCAAGCTATAACACAAGATGAAGAAGACAACATAATTAACTCCAAGACTAATTTATCCACAGCAAACACAAATTTACCCCTGGAAGACTCCATCAGTTGTGATGAATCAATCGCGTGCTTGGCTTCTGAGGTCTTGGAAGACATCCAACAAAGTGAGTGCATTACTGACCAAACGGTTTCAATCAATCAGGCTGATCCTGTATGCCAAAATCCTGACTTGTCTAATAGCAAGAATGTTGAAAAAGCATGGAAGGAATTTGAGAAGGATGCTAAGCAAAGAATTAAAAGTTTGGCACTAAGCTCTCATGAGGACATGAATATTAGCGATGGGAAACCAAAAGAGGATGCGAGTTTGAAAACTAATTCAGAGCCTCAGCTGTGCTCCCATGGCTTCACATTTGGGACCATTGTAGCCCCACTTTATCATCAGGTTTTTAAAAACATGGAAACAGAGAGAAAAAAACTCTTTCCGAAAGCTTTAGATAGGTCATTTAGGAAACTAGAGGATGAGAGTCGAAGAGCGGTCACAGCCCCTGAGACCACCGACATTTGGCCAGAGTCTTGCATATCTACAAAACAGACAGTAGATGATATTAATGTTGGCATCTGCAAAGAATCAACAGAACAGAACTCACAACTTACAGTAAACCCAACCAAAAAACCTCTTCTGGAGCCAGATGAGAGTAAACATGTTAAAAACACAGAAGCGTCTTACAATCAAAATGATTGTACCAGTAGTATTGGAGAACACCCAAGAGACGTCACATTTACCGAAACAAACCCTACAAAAGTTACATCCAGGCAGCCAGATCCTCCACTAGGAGAAGTTTCAACAGTGTGCACACTCACAGTCACACTAGCTTTGACTGAATGCTCTATCCAGGATGATCCTTGCCAAAGTCTGGAAAACTTATTTCCTCAACAAGGACCAGAACTTACAAATCAAACAATAGAGTCAGCTACTGACAGCCTACCTGAACAGATTCATCCATCATCACCCACAGCAGTTTTGGAAACTTCATCATGTTTGGATGATCAGAGGGCTTGTATAAAAACTGAAAAGTCACAGAATCAGGAGGACCCTACAATTATCCACACCAAAGAGGAGAATATATCCGAGCAAGCAGAATATTCAATCAACACTTCTTGCTTTCTAGCCCAAGGTCCAGAGGACCCCACAAGAAGCACTCTGAGTTACTCTGAGCCTGACTGCTGTGAGATGAGATCGAGCATTGAAAACCTTAAAGAACCCTCTCACTTAGCAATAGCAAAAGCTATGCCAATAGAACCATATACACAACTGGAGAACACACATATGAGCAATACTTTGGAGAGCTACCAGATGAATGAAAAGGAGGAACAAATACTCATGGGTTTTTCTACACAGACTTCAGAGACAGAGAGCTCCAACATTATTCATTTTGAAGCAGAACATAACACATCAGTGATTAAAGAGATGGAAGAAATTCACAAAATGAAAAATGCTGAAAGCCTGGAAGAGCAAGAGGGAAATGGAAATCGTATTAAGCAGATGGAGAAGCAGAAACAAGACAACAAGGAGAAAGACCAAGAACCAGAAGAACAAGATGGCGCAGAAGAAAAACATGAAAGTAATGGAGGAATAAATAGCATTGAAGATGAGTTGAAATACATAGATGATGAAGAGGACTTGGATGCAATGGCATCTGAGAAAGAAGAGAAACAACAAGCAGATGAAGATGATCTGCTTTCTCTTGAACAAGATTCAGAGGAACAGAAGCAGATCATTAGTACCAGCACTGTTGAATCATTACCACATCGTATTGACTTAAAAGATACAGAGTACTCTGAAAAAGAGCACATTCATGTCAACCTTGGTTTAGAGATCTGTGAGGAAACTGCTGCATCTTGGCGAGAATCATCTCAAAAGAGTGATATGGAACTCAGTGGAAGTATGCAAGCTATGGAGAATGATTGGAACCGTTTTGAATTTATTGATAAAGAAGAGAATGTGTCCTATGAAGGTATGAAAAGTGACTGGAAAACTCTTGATGATGTAAACAATATGCTGGAAAACATGGAAAGCCTGGCGAAAGACAGAGATCTTGAAAACATTGAAGACAACACCTCGACAGAATCGCAGACAGATGACGAGATGGAGCTGTACCTGAACAGTCTGAAGAATTCACAACAGTCAGTATTCAGAGAAAGTGCAATGAGTGGGAGCTACTGCAAAAGACCCTCCTTGAGCAGAGGGAGGCCGTTAGCTATGCCTTCAATCTCTGAGTCTATGGACGAGGACCAGCTGAATAGTTCCCTAGAGGATTCAACAAATATGGAGTACAACATGGATCTGGAGAGAGCTACACTGCCCCTAGTGGATGGGAATGAACATGTCATTGGATGTAATGTCTTGTGGTGGAAAGAGTTTCTGTCCTATGACAATATGTTAAGAGTGACTGGATACACATTTTTGTTGGTAGTGTTTTTAGTCGCAGCATATTATTACGACTTCATTGCATGTTTTGCTCTGTATATTATTACAGTGTATTGGCTGTTTCGTCAAGGAGAGGAAGAACCACTGAAAACTTCTAGGAAAGGTGAAAGAGGATTGCAGTAAATATGATTTACTCATCAGCATTTGTTGGAGAACTTAGAAATGTGGAAGTGAATCCAAATATGTGTTGTACACATAGAGTTGCTGCACATCAGCATTGGAGTATGTAGGGCTATTTATCACACAAAATTTCATAATGGCAAAGACATTATTATAAGATGACTTTTGTAGAATGATGGATTGTGAATAAACTTTTACATTGATTTGCCATTTGACATTACATAAGTCAATAGGTATATTTCCTTGCTTTACAGACAACATAAAGTTTGCATACAATATCACAATGCTCTTTAAAAAGAGCTGGACATACAGCAAGAGATAATATGGGGTCTGTAGAAATGGCTAGGTTCTGTGCTAATGGTGCCTGGAACAGGATTAGTCTTGAAAAAAAGGATTATAGTACAATTTCATTGACATACTTTTATGCATAGCTTTAATTTCCTGCTACTGTAAGTACCTGATTGGATTATGATTTATATGCATGTAATGCATACACAAAACACATAACCTGTTAACTATAACCTGTTTTATTTTTTAAATAATCATGTTAATTTTTTATATCTAATATATCTCGACAAAAAAGGCAATAACGCCCACGTAACATCTGAAGTGATGATAAAAATGAAATGCATTTTTCTGTTGCAATTATTTAACAAACATTTTTCCTTACTCTGTCGTGCAAGTTTATTAGAGTTACTTTGTTTGTTTGTGTCTGGCTTGTTTACAGACTACCTTTTTTCTAAGGACATCAAGGATCAATATCCTCTTTTGTTTCATTATACCTAACGTTATGATCTTAACATCTCCAACCCGCATGCTTTTGTTTCATAAGGACAGAGGTGTCATATGGCACAGGTGTGTAAACATAATGACTAAACCATGTAAAATAAACCATAACTTCCATCATTGTGCACTCAAAATAGGTAAGATGTCTGCAAATTTGCTTTGTCCAATCAATAGATTATTTTATTGTAATTTAATATTGTGCACCTGTTATTATTTCAAGTTGTCTTTATCTTGTCCATTTATTGTTAGACATCTTTCATGGAACTGGCTTTCAATGAACAAACAGATGAACTATGATCTCATCTCCAGGTTATTAGGCTCTGCAGTTCACAGAAATAAATCTGACCACAGATCCCCCCAAATAGACTCCTTTTTTAGCTGTAGATGTTTTAAGAATGTTTCAATTGCTTCTGACCATACAGTGAAAGTCAGTGGGGTCCATAGCAGCATCGTACCCAAAACGCTTTAATTGTATGGACCAAAAAAAATAATAATAATAAAAAAATGTAATTAATTAATTCATTTTTCAAAATATTGCCTATTGTGTTCTATAGAAGAAAGAACGCATAAGGGTGAGTAAATTACATAATTTTCACCTTTCGGTGAACTTTCCCTACAGTAATCTTTAGAACATTAATATCATGGCTAGATGAATGACTGCTTATTTATAAGATGATACAAAAAGAAACATTGTAGTTCATAGGGGAGGAGTTTGTGGTTGAGCATATAACTATTATGGGATTATCACTCCCTCTAAATAGGCTGGAACGACAAGATGACATTTTCAAGGGGACACACAATGGCACTGTGGCTCCAGGCAAGCTAATTTATGGTTGATGCACCATGTAGGCTACTGACAAGATAACATGCTTACATAAATGGTTAATCCATTTTTGACATTTTTCCCAGTGTTAAAAAGTGTCCCCCTTTACCAAAATGTACCTCATATATCATTCACTATGAGAAATAGCAGCAGCACCAATTTATGTAGGGTAGTCATTTTTTATTCATAGTTTTGACATGATTCATCATTCAAAACTACTGGTATCCACTGGGTTTAGTGAGGTTTAATACTCACAGAGTAACCCAGACCTCTGTGGGGTGACACGTGACAGAGCTCACGTTATCTTCTCGTGATTCTGTGTCAGAGCGCGGGAATGTGATCCATCGATGTGATTCTCATGACCAAATTTTCTTTTATTTCTAGCAGTGGGACTCCCTGCTTTGACCGTACCTTTATTCGTAATCAAGCATAAGTGTAACAATCTATGGAGCGAAGGTTGGGAATCTATCTATCTATCTATCTATCTATCTATCTATCTATCTATATCTATCTATCTATCTATCTATCTACAGACACACACACACACACACACACACAAACACACACACACACAGTATAATGTACAACTACTAAATAACAGCCTAACTTTATAGTCTTATAAGTCTAAATTTGGCCTATTTTATGAAGGGCCAGTCCATTATCTGAAGGCTATTCTTGTTTTTAATTATTTTTATTAACAACGGTAACAATAACGATGTAAATCATTAAATTATTATTTTAAAATAATTCACATTACATTTGCAAACATCTATATAATTCATTGTATAGAATAATACTGTACATAACAACCAATAATGATGGTTAATAATAACAACAATGACAATACTACTACTAACAATAATACTTATTATTATTTTTAAATGTAACATAATACAAGTTATCGTTAAGTTAGCAAAACTAGATAGGACGCGCACTTCCGGCACGGTCGCTGGAGAGGCGTGGCGCGTTGTTGCGGTGCGTACGTGCGTGCGTGCGTGCGTGCGTGCGTTCTGACGGAGCCGGTGCGCCGGGAGCCTCTCAGTGAGTGCTGTACCATGGACCCGCGGAGCAGCGCTGAGACAGAGCCAGATCTCTCCGTCGCGACGGAGCTGCGGTGCAGGAAGCAGGAGCAGGAGAAGCTGTCGGGGGTGGTGAAGAGCGTGCACCGAAAACTCCGCAGGAAATACATTGAAGGTACTGACTGTCTACATGCGTAGCTGTGTAGCCTAGCCTCGACCAGCCTCTATAGTCTGGCCTGATCAGAGATTGAAACGCCTGGAAAACAACCGTGAACCTACGAGAACAAAAATGGAGTTATTTTAATGTAAACTTTGGTTGCATGACTGTTGACATGAGCTTATTTCGTACTTGGCTCGTTTTGGAAACCACTGGCTGTGGCTCAAAACCTACTGAGCTGCCTACATAGACAGCATGCTGGGGTAACATTTGAATAGAATGTTCCGAACGCACTAAAATAATGCTGTCTATGTAGGCAGCACATTAGGTATCGAAACAGCCTCTGTCTGTCTGTCTGTAGCTCGTTATAGTCTAGTCAGCAAGCCTGCAGGCTCGTTCATCTGTTCCTGTTTTGCTCTTCATTGATCCGATGGCTGAAATCATAAACAATTTTTAATTCTCTTTAGGGAAGAAAAAGGCAATAAAGCAAGAATTTATGAGTGTGAATCCTCTGAATTATGTACACTGACTGCGTACAGTTGACAAGTGTGCTGCTCTAATAGCTTTAGTGGCCTCTTCACTGTCAATTATTTATCTATTTATTGTTTAACACCTTTCTTATCTAATGACCTAATGGTCAGCTGACCTATTTTTAGTGTGTCTACTTGCTTGGGATGGTGTTGTATAGGCAAAATAATTAGATATAGTGTGTTTTTTGTATTTGTTTTTTAACTTTTAACATTTGGTTTAAGGATAATTATATTAAAAGTACAAAAAAAAAGTATTAAAATTTTTTTTTCAACCAGGTATCAACAGAAGAATCGAAATCAAGAAGCGTTAGAGCTGACGTCAGTTATATTGGTTTCAGTGTGACAATGTCACCGTGGTTATGAGCACTTGTGGTGTAATTCTGGATTTTTTTAGTTGCCTAATCTTTAGTACACTACCTCCTCTCCTCAGCTGGCTTTGCTATTAGAGAGTTCAGCATGTTCTTTTTAAAGTGTACCTAAAGAAAGATCATCATTAATCTGTTGAAATGAGACTAAAATTAATTAGAAACAGATTTTAATTAAAAGTAATTAATCTTGTCACCATGTAATTTCCTGTATGCACAACAACCTGAAAAATGTGACAATTTAGAACAATATATATATATATATATATATATATATATATATATATATAGAATATTTCCTGTTGTTAAATTTCCTTTAAATGTTATTTATTTAATTAAATCTTTGTTAGTTAATATAGTCTTAAGTTGAAGGGACCCTTCACCCAAAAATTAAAACTCTCAGCAAATCTTTCAGAAATTTCTCAAAATATCTTCTTTGATGTTCCACAAAAAAAAGAAAAAGAAAGTAATACAGGTTTGTAAAAAAAATCAGGGTGAATAATTGAAGACAGAATGTAAATTTTGGGTGAACTATCACTTTAAGCACAGTCTATCACGTTTAAAAATGCCATTTTTCAGGGCCATATTTTATACCCAGTTTTTGGAAAGTGCCTCTTATTATGTCTAATGAAGACTAAGTCCCAAAAACAATGCGTGCACATTTTTAAAAAGGACTTAAAAATATAATCTTGAGAATTGTAAGACAAATAGGCCTAGTCTTTTTATTGCTAGAGATAATTGACTGCGTGAGGATGTTGTTACATTTCCTGTTGAATTCTTGCACTGCTGTGAGCTTCATCCAAGACGGATTTCATGACAGAGATTATGAAATGTTATATTTTTGCCTGCAATCAGTTGTACCCGCAGGACGCAGAGCCTGATATAAAATACCACCACGTTTACACCGTCTGACTTTAAATGTGTTGTGGAGTTTCTCATGGTTCAGACTAGCTTTATCGAATCTTCCCCCGAGAGGGACGAGCAGCGCTATCAATCCCACACACAGTAGTCTATTCACTAGACCCCGTGATGGGTTAATAAGGAAGGCGTGATCTGGTCTTCTTGCCGTTGTATAACAGTATTCATATGTAACGGTGTTGCAGTCTCTTCGCTTGTTGTCTTATTCTCTGTAAATCTGATAAAGCCTGTATTTCCCATTCTGTCATGGGACAGCTCATTTTTGGTCAGTTTTTGCCCTCCCGAGCACTCTTGTAGTGTAGCGGTTGCTTTCTGGTGTCATCAGCGTTATCAGCAAGTTTGTGAACTATGTGTGAATCAGCACAAACGCTTTGATCATATGGTTCTTCTGAGCTTGGCGATGGAGTTCCACTGAGTTGTTGAAGAAACCGGACTGTGTTTTGAGAGCCGTTGGAGGCTATGGTTTTTAGAATTTAAATTTAGAGGAAGCACAACATCAGCTGACTTTTGAAAGTAGGCTTTGTGAAAATGTTCACTTAGTTATGCCATGCAGAAGGATCAATCATGACTGTACACTCCTCTGTTTCGTCTTTTCGACTGCAGTGGGAGATTTCGAGAAAATATGGCGTGAACACTGTGAAGACGAGCAGACTCTTAGCGAATATGCCATGGCCATGAAGAACTTGGCTGACAACCACTGGGCGAATAAATGCGAGGGCGAGGGGCGCATCGAGTGGTGCCGCAGGTATGAGTGCTCATGATTAGTATTTGATGTTGAATAGCTGATTTGGTATTAATAGCTGTTAAATCTCTCTTGTTGCAGTGTTTGCCAGGAGTACTTCCAGGATGGAGGGATGAGGCGAGTGTTGGAGAAGGATGAGAAAAGCGCTAGGCATGCCGAGGCTGGGAATAACACATCCGCAAACTCTCCTCCACAATCATCCTCTTCAAGGTGCTCTAGAATGATATTAACACTGCAGATCCACAAATTTAACAGATGGTAATGAGTTCATTGATTAAATCAGCTTTTTATTCATGCTTGGTAACAGCTCGACGTTCCAGCTTGGGAGGATACGACTGCTGGATGTGGGCAGCTGTTTCAATCCCTTCCTGAAGTTTGACGAGTTTCTGACTGTTGGTATCGACATTGTGCCAGCAGTAGAGGTTTGTGTTTCTTGAAGTTATATGAGACTGCAGGCTTGTTAATTAACTTAACTTAACAATAATTAACTTAACAATAAATAAAGTGTTTTTCAAAACCAATATGAATACAAAAAGTACATTTCTAGGAAATGACTATATAATGCATATATTTATATCCATTATCTTGGTCACTCTTTCTGACATTGACCCTTGTACTAATTTCACCTCTCCTGCTGAGTCAAGCTAAATGTTCAGATTTTTTTTGTTCCTCTTTATTGCTACAGAGCGTCTACAAATGCGACTTTCTGAACCTACAGCTGCAGCAGCCTCTGCAGCTGGCCAGCGACGCCTTGGATGCCTTCCTGCGGCAGCTGCGCGGCCCCATCGACGCTCTACCTGCCCAGTTATTCCACGTGGTAGTCTTCTCCCTGCTTCTCTCCTACTTCCCCTCGCCCTACCAGCGCTGGCTCTGCTGCAAGAAAGCACATGAACTCCTGACCCTGAACGGCCTGCTCCTCATCATCACCCCTGACTCCTCCCACCAGGGCCGGCACGCGCTTATGATGCGCAGCTGGCGAGTTGCAGTGGAGTCTCTGGGCTTTAAGCGCTACAAGTACGTCAAGTTCTTCCACATGCACCTGATTGCTTTCCGGAAGGTGTCTCCCACCACCAGCAGCGACCTAGTCAGCCGCAACTACCCAGAGATGCTTTACATCCCGCAGGACTTTAACACGCTCGACGAGGATGGATTCACAGATTGCTACGAACCTCCGCGCTCCGATTTCGAGGATGACCAGTTGGCTTGTAGCTTCGGAGAATTGCCAGACGCAGCTTACGATTCGGACTCGGGCGAGAGCCAGAGCAGCTCGGCTCCCTTCCACGAGCTGGAAGACCCTATTTTGCTGCAGAGCTGAACTTGTTTACTGCCCCTCTTAATATTTAGTACCCTGTTTTCGTGCTGCCAAAATTGCTCCGCTGCGTTTGTGTACTCGACCCCTTTTTAAGAAGCAAAAAGTTTGCACAGAGTGAATGAGGACGTTTAAGTGGGCGTTGATTTTTTTTTAAGAGTGTGCAAGACGACATTTTGAACACAAATGTACACACTAAACAATCTTAACTAAGAAATAGAAGTGATGTGGTTTTGTAACAGAAGCAGCTGAGTGATTTCAGGTCGAGGAAGATTTTGCTCACCCACTTTGGATGTTTTCTCATTTTTAGAATGACTGGACAAACCTTTTCAGACAAGCTTAACTTTAACGTTAGGCGTAGTTATCATCAGTGTCAAAAGATCCAACCTTTTGGTCAGTAGCTATACTGTTTTGGACTTTTTCAGCTGAATTTCGTAAAAGGATAGTTTGTCCAAAAATGTCGTTTCAAACCTGTATGACGTCCGTCTTCTCTGAAATGCATATATTTCGAAAAATGCCTCAGTGTAATTTTGTCCATACAGTCAAAGTCAATGTAACTTTTAGTAACCATGAAACTCAATGGAGTCCAATACGATGTTGTTTTGGACCCCATTGGGTTTTATTTTTACTAAAAGTTACATCAAAACGAAAGTTACAATAAAAGTCATTTTGGACCCCATTGACTTCCATTGTAAGAACAAAAATAGTTCACCATTAAAGTAAAAAGAAATTAATACAGTTTTGGAACATGGTGGTGAATAAATGATGACAGAATTTTCCATTTTTGCGCGAACTATCCAATTAATGGTTTGATTCTTAGCAGGTTTTCACTGGACATTTCAGATGGGAATTTCAGCCATCTGTTCTCTACTGACTTTTTAGAATAGCCTTTATCAATGATATTTGTAGCATTTTAAGTGTCTGCAGAACTTGTGCGTGTTTGGTTATGTGACATTGTAACTGTGAATGTGGATTTCTGGCTTCAACAAGGTACATATCATGCAAAGTAGTCATACTTTTTCAGAACAAACAATCTGGCAAGTGACCGGATTGGATGCATGCGTTGTGGCAACGTGTTTCTAATCCTGTGATCAAACGGCCTGTGTGCCTTCGTTTTTAACCGCTATTATAACCAGTAATATCTGAATACTTGTCAGTAGTATGTAGTATGGAACAGGTTAGATTTCTCTGCATTTCGCCATAACGTGACTTTATTAAGTAGGATGACTGTTTACTCTCGAAACCTTCGGTTGCTCTAAATCTACTTCCTCTATCGTTATCTGGTATATATATCCCATTGAGTTTTTCAGTACATTATTTTAGTTTCCCGCTTCCAATTACAAAATAAAGCTTTTAAGGTACAAAAGTTTGAAAAGTACTCTGCCAAATGTTGATTTGAAAGTACTACAAAAAGATTGTTGCGTATCACTGTATGTTTTTAGCTTCTACTGTGTGTATGTAACTGCTTTTTTATTCACTCCGGGTTCTTAAAAACACTATCCAAGCACATATTTGCACGTTTTCGATAACACCCTTCGTAGGGTCTGCAAAATATCGATATTGGCATCAGCACTGCATTAGAATAGCAATACGTTCATAATCATAAACGGTCAAAAATTCCCCATGTCACTGTAACCTGGCAGTTATATTGAGTAACTGATATTAGGCACTGTTTTCTATTGTATTCATGCGGTTACCGTTTGGTAAACCTGATGACATGAGAATATGCTGTGACGGGTCTTTACTCTTGAAGGAGTGCGTGAGATGTGCTCTGGGGTTCTGGTGAAGTATCTTTGTGAGGTTTCGTTGTTAGGCACTTTAAATGTGTTTTAGGGGTGCCAAAAATAAGTGTGGAATGGTGATAGAATTCAGTATGTGATCTTTCAGGGTATCAGAAAAAAAAAAAAAACCTCCTCAAGGTGCCTTCAAAGCCAAATTGTATTTTTGCATATTGAATGGATTCAAGAACAGGCTACTGATTGTCATAAGAAAGTGCGATGATTTCTCTCCCACAGTAAACGGTTACAATATATACTTTCAGCAAATTAACCAGCTCTTGGAAAATAAATTAAATGAAATACTGCCCTGTTAGCAATAGCAGTTAAAGGCGTTCTCTAGTCTGCACTCGATTTATAAATATAAGAAGAAAAAAGACACTTTAAAACATTAAAAAAAAAGCTTTGTATTATATTGTTTAGTTGGTGGTGTGTTCAGATATTCACATATCAAATGTCTTTGTCTTCCCCAGGCTCTGATCCACTGTTTGCATGATTGATTTTTTTTTCTTTATCAGTGTTATGATGGTCGACTCTCGCAGAACTGGACTATTTGTGAGGAATATTGTTATTCATCTTTGATAAATAAAGGGTTTTGTTGCCTTCTCACTGGTCTTTCATTTGCCTCACGCAGGTCACTTTAAATGCTTTACAGCTATTCTGTTCTAGCGTTTATATGTGTTTCATATCTGACAGAATAGCCTACATTTGAAATGTTTATCTGTTGTAGTGCTAATGTACACACAAGTTTGGAGTCAGTAATATTTTTTCATGCATTAAATTGATCAAAGGTGTCCGTAAAGATTGTTAAAATAATTTTAATATAATGGATGGATATAATGGATTATAATGATACACAACATTAATGTTAAGAAATTTTTCTTGAGCAGCAAATTTGATTATTAAAATCACGTGACCATGAAGACTGGAGTAACTGCTGCTGAAAATTCAGCTTTGCATCACAGGAATTGCATTTTTAAAATCAGCTATTTTAAATCGTAATAATTTTCTACAATATAACCGTTTTTACTGTATTTTTAATCAAATAAATGACGCCTTGGTAAGAATAACAGACATTTCAAAAACATAAAATCTCCTATAACTTTATATAAACAAAAAAGTATACCTGTGTACAAATTTTCCAGTGTTTTTAATATTATAAAAAAACATTTTTTATTATAATTGCTATAACTAACAGTGATGTAAATAAAACATTTTATTCCATTCGCCCCAGTTTCACTGAGACGCTGTGTTTGTCCTTTCAGGGATTCCGTAGCGGCTTAATAGCGGTGTGCAAACATGGCAGACATTGAGCGAAGTTTAGGCGATGGTTCGGGATATTATGCGATAAATTTCCAGTTTTAGTTGGTTTTCTGTAAACGACAACGATAAATGACTTGCATATCTACTGGCGTATTTCTTTTAGCTTGATTTAATCGATGTTACTCTCGTCGTGAACAGAAGCTACACATTCTTTAAACTTTCTGATGCCGGTAAACGCGCTGCAATCTGCTCGACGAAGTCAGACCGACAGCACATGAAAACTCTTCACCTCTTATATTTACCCTCATCTAATAACTTTTGACGAGTTTATCATTTGCACATCTAGTCCACGCCTTCGCTATACCATGACCTTGAGCAGTAACAGGTGAATATTGACAATCCACGGTTCATTATAGATGTTAGCCTACTCTAGCGTTAGCACTAAAATGTCTCTAGGAACGGTTTAGTTTTAGATTTACCTCAAATCCACCAGACAACATGCCCTTCTTACATCCTTTTTGCTGAATAGTTATGTCGGGAATTAATTGTGATTAACTGTTGTGACGTATAGATTACGTCACACGCGACGTTGAGTCTGCAAGTTTTTCTGCTGTTGAGCCAGTTTTAACTCTGCAACGATGTGCAAGCTGCTCAAGTATTGCTTCAGTCACTTCCTTTACGCTGCGATGACCCGGCTGGACGAAGCCAACAAAGGGGTCAACATGTGGTCATCCATCCGGTACCTCGGTTACCTGTCCAGCCTGAACTCCCTGGTGGCCATTTGTCTGGGAATTTACGTGCAATGGGAGAAAAGCGCAGACACTATCATCTTGGTCATTTTCATTTTGGGCCTCTTCGTTCTTGGGATTGCCTGCATTCTCCACTATTACTTCGGCATGGAGAGCGTCAGCCTGTTTCTTCTGCATCTGTGGTTTGGCTTCCTTCTGGGTTTGCTGTGCTTCGTCAGCGTCCCGTCCAAAGAGCTCGATGTTAAGGAGCAGGTGGCCAACTATATGTTACTAGCGAGCATTGTGATACGAATCCTATGGGCTTTGGTTGGAAGAATGTGCGGTTATACCCGACATCAACCCGCCTTCCTCACCTCAAGGGAAGCTTTGGAGCTCGCAGGCTTCGCTGTGGCCAGCACAACCCTGGTCAGCCAAAAATCCATAAGTCTTGTGGTCCTGTCCCTTGCTTTGGCTGCTGTAATTGTGGATTTGCGCATGAAGTCCCTCTGCGCGATCCCAAACCTGGTCTGCTTCTCGGTTGTCGCTGCGTTCTTCTTCCAGGAGTCTTTAGGAGTGTCCACCAACCCCTTCGCCTTGTCTTGCTTCTTCATCCGTCTCGTCTGCGACCCGTTCCTGGACGTCTACTTCAGCGGACTTTCGGTCACTGAACGCTGGTCACCGCTGCTGCTGAGAAGAGGCCTGTGGAGGCGCTTAACGCTTCTTCCTCTGGTGGTCATGGAGGGGATGTTTTTGGTCGTGGCTGCTCTGAAGATGAGAGATCTGGATCGGTGGTACCTGCTCATCCCGGGTCTCTCAGGATCTGCTGTTTTCTGGATCATCTGCCACCTGGTTTTTCTGGTCACGCTGTGGGGCTTTCACAGCAAGCTGAGTGACTGTCAGAGGATGTGCGTGGTGCACACGTCAGAGGCTGGAGAGCTGGACAGGATCATGGCGTCTAAGGGGATGCGGCACTTCTGTCTCATATCGAAACGCCTGGTGCTCTTCAGCCTGATGTCCACCATCATATTCGGGGCTCTGGGTTGGCAGGTAAGGCTTCCTGGTAGTTTTAAAAATGTAGTTCTTGTGTTCATGGTGGTTTCACGTGATTTGGAAAAGCCTTTATACAATTTTCAAAAACGGTTTAGACATAATGACTCTAAATAAGTAAAAGTAACATGTTTTTCTTACACCTGAGTGTCTGTCAGTTCTTTAAAAAAAGTTTTTAGAATATTTTAAAGGGTAAGTTCACACAAAAATGAAAATTCTGTAATTAATTACTCATCCTCATGTCGTTCCAAACCCGTAAGACCTTCGTTCATCTTCAGAACACAAATTAAGATATTTTTGATGAAATCCGTGAGCTTTTTGACCCTCCATAGACAGCAACACAACTGACATGTTCAAGGCCCAGAAAGATAGTAAGGACATTGTTAAAATAGTCCATGTGACAACAGTGATTCAACCTTCATTTTGTGAAGCTACGAGAATACTTTTTGGGTGCAAAGAAAACAAAAATAATGACTTTTTTCAACAATTTCTTCTTTTCCATGTTAGTTTTTGATGCACATTTATGAGAGTACCATGATAAGTAATTAATGACAGAATTAAAATTTTTGGATAACTATCTTTCAAGGTATACAGTTTAGTTATTTATTCATATGTATGTTTATTTTTTTTTACTTTTTTGGAAGTCACACCAGATGATGGTGTACCCATAAAAGGGTCTTCTCTATGATATCATTCCTGTTTTATAGTTATTTTATTCACACCATGACTATGATTTGGCACACAAATGTTTTTTAAGTAATAATATGTGGTAATGCACCTAACCTTTTAACTGTTATAAATAACTTTTCTGTTTTATACATTTCTAGAATATAATTTCTAGAATATAAATATCGCTTGAATTTTCAGCATCATTACTCCAGTCTTCAGTGTCACATGATCCTTCAGAAATCATCCTAGTATGCTGATTTGCTGCTTAGAAACATTTATCATTATCAATGTTAAAAGTTGTGTTGCTGCTTGATATCTGATGTATAAATATACATATAAAATCATGGTCAAAATATTTCTGCCCTAAAATAACGGTGGTGATCATTTTCTTTGGTCTAAAATGTATTGTTTCCTCCTACAGCCGTCCAACAGTCTGTTTATTGCGTTGTTTCTGCTGGTGCTGCCTCTGGAGTCACTAGCCCACGGTCTCTTCCACGAGCTGGGAAACAGCCTCGGAGGAACCTGTGTCGGCTACGCTGTGGTGATTCCTACCAACTATTGCAGGTACTGGAAACATACACACTCACATTTCACTAACTCAGATACTTCAGGTCAGTAACTTACACAGAGGGGTCAGTATTTCATCCTCATCCTCTCATTGTCTCTCAGCCCAGATGGTCAACCCACCCTGCTGCCCCCGGCGCACGTGCAGGAGCTCAACCTGCGTTCCACAGGGATGCTTAACAACGTGCAGCGCTTCTTCTCTCATCACATGATCGAGACCTACGGTTGTTGATTACTCCACGAGCGGCTTGAGTCTGGATCTATCTATCCCTGCAAGTTCTATCTATCTATCTGTCTATCTATCTATCTATCTCTTCCGCTATTTTCATGGAGGCGCACACGGCTGACTATCTATCTATCCTATCTTTCACGACATCTCTTCACTATCTTTCTACGTGCTGTATTACTGTTGGACTACAACCCACCGCAGCGGAGAGTGGGCTCTCGCAGGTGGGAGAATCATTACATAACATTTTATCATAAAAAAAAGATAATATGCATATGGA
This sequence comes from Cyprinus carpio, assembly GCF_018340385.1. NCBI lineage: Eukaryota > Metazoa > Chordata > Actinopteri > Cypriniformes > Cyprinidae > Cyprinus > Cyprinus carpio. The sequence goes on along the minus strand of NC_056621.1, from coordinate 14,042,794 downwards.
GCTCAGCCAAACTGTGGGAAAGAGTTTTATAGAGGGCTTTTTTTGTCTTTTAATATAATCAGGTGGAGATGTTTTACGTCTAGATGAGATCGTGCAGCTTTGGAGAGAAAAGAACGCTGGAATCTGTTCCCGTCTCATCATTATTCTCGACACCGACAACTCTCTCCCCTGGGTGAAGGAGGTGCAGAGAATTGAGGGACTTTATGTAGCGGTTCAAGGAGCAGTGCTGTCTAGTCCCACAGACCTGGAGGTCCAGGACGCACCCCAGCTCGGGGACTTCACTTGTCAGTGGGTTGATTTTAACTGCAACCCTGACAGCATAGTTCGGTGGTCTGAGAGTGGGCGGCCCGTCCGAGCAGCCTATGGCATCTCCAGACACTGGAGCGACTACAAGCTTCACCTGCCCACTGAAAGCGACGTCACCAGGCACTGGAGACTCTACTTCCCACGCCTGACTTACCCTGTGGTTCAGCTCGCCCACTGGTGCGGCGGGTTGAACCTCTTTTGGGTTTGCGGATACTGCGTTCGACTGCTCCGAAGGATCAAACTCACGTGGTTCCCGCCTGCGGTGCTGGATACAGGCCAAGGTTTCAAACTGGTTAAATCGTAGAACAGGACCTAAAGGGTTGCGATACTGTACGGTCGCAGCTGGTCAGAGCTGTATCTGGACGTGGTTAGGTGACGGTCACCTACAGCAGATTTTGGTTGTATTGACCAGCACAGCGATTTATAAAATCTCAGGTGTAAAAACACTCCATGTGTGTGTTTGTGATTGAAAAAAAATGCAAAAAATTGGCTAACGTACATACAGGAATGTCATTCATTACTCAGCGAGGGTGAATTTTGTGAAACCAATCAACATTTCTGGGTCATAGGTCAGCTCTAAATCAAAAGATAGATAAACATAAGATATTATATTTGCATAAAGAAATAAAATCAATTTTTTATTAAAAAGATTATTTTAATGACAATTAAGTATATTTTCTTGTCAGAATCATAATGAAAAGATGTCATTATTGTAATATGAACAAATATTTTATTTTCAATTAAATAATCTTATTATAATCCTTATATTTTGTTGTTATTTTAGTATGTTTTATTTTTTTTTTTTACATTTTTATATTATATAAAGTTATTCAACATATGCAAATCTGTTTTATTACAGTAAAAAAAAAATCCTTGATTACATAACATTATGAAAAATGTCAATACCATAATGCAAAACGTTTTTTGATTTAAAATTGTAAATTATTTTTATATTACTTACATTATTGTTGTTATATTATACAACATATACAGGATTTTTTTTACTACAGTAAAAATATCCCTGTTATGATTCAATAATGCAAAAATGTCATTACCAAAAAATTTTTTTATTTAATTAAAATATCAACATATATGAAAATGATTGCAGTAAAAAATGAGAATCATCACATAAACGCAAATTTCTATCCTTAATTGTCATGAAAATATTTTTAAAATTAATAACCCTAAAATAGGTTTTAATTTTTTATGCAAAATAATTATTTCCTTTTAATATTATGGTAAATTATGGCCTGGAGATTGTTATTACGAGATTAACATACAATATGTTACTGATGGGCCTAACAGCATTGCACCCACTAACCGATTCAGCTGTTACAGCTTAAACTTCTTGAATTTTTTAACTCTCACTACCATTTTAAGACTTCTTTTTTTTCATGACTTTTGTAAACTCTCAGTTATAATGTATCAGCACTAAACTGTTGAATGCAGCATTTGTACACAGATCCAGCAGCACAGCGTGAAACCCATTACCAGCTCAGCCATTTTGCAGTGCCTCTTCTTAACTGCACTAGACAAAGCACAGCCTTATATTTGGTATCTATACAAGGGACGTAGTGTCCATTTAACACTATAACCCACACATTCAGATCTGTCCAGTGGAGTAGTGTATTTATGTATTTTGCTTTATTTGTTTATACAGAAAAAGATTTTTTACTGCCCTTTATAAATGGATAAATTCATACTAATTTGTACAGTTTGGTAGGTCTCGATTAGTTAAGTATATTTAACTAATATTGTGTGTTGCTAGCACTTACAGCTGTTTATACTAGTGCTGACAAGTGCCTTGGATAAGATAAGTCCTCACCAAAAGACACAGGATTTACTCCTAGTGAAATATGCAATATTTATTGATTGACTTAAGACAAGTATGAAGAGGTTTAAGGCTTTGCGTTTTTTTAAAGGAACCTGTGAATGGCTTCAACAAAGAATGAACAAGACGCTGGGATGATTTCAATGATTGTTTGCGTGTTTGAAATCAGACATGAGAATGAATTTGATGTTTTGATAATAAAAGAGTGGCTTTTACTGCAATATTGTTTGTGTATTGAATTGTTTTTATCACACCAACAGACAAAAAACAAAACCTTACTAAATATTTCTAAATTTAGGTTGCAATTAAATTTATATTCAGTGAAGTGCTTCATGTTTTAATAAGTGAAATAAACAAGAGAGAAACTAAAAATGCAGTCACTCTTACCACTGTTCTGTAAGTTTCCATGGATAAAATTCAGTTCAATTTGATAGGAATTCACGAGATATTTTGGAAGCCTGTTTCCGACACGAAAAAGGGAAATGTGACGTTTTATTTCACGATGAAGACTTTTTTTTCTCGCAATTCCGCGTTTTTTTTTCCTTCAGAATTGAGTTTACATCACAATAGTTTTTTTTTCTTTTTGCCATGGATTTAAAAAAAGGTAACTGACTTTTTATCTTACAATTACAAAGACTTTCTTCTTAAAGTTGCGAGTTTAATGTTATATCTCACAATTGTGACATCTCAGAATCGTGAGCTTATATATCGCATTATAAACTGCTTGGATTGAAAGTGACTTTTGTGCAGCTTCATACTTTGCTACACTATTAACAATACACCAATTTTTCTCCCTAGAAATTTTAAGCAAATTTTGCTAAATTGACCGAACATTATAAATGAATACATTTCTAATAAAACATTTAACTACGTTGGCGTCAATAGTCTCGTGGAGAAAGGCGTGGATATCGCTGTTGCGCTTCGGGCATCCCAAGTTCGAATCCCAGCTCACAGACTTTTCTCAATCCTGTCTCTCTCTCACCTCACTACTGTCTTATCCTAATATATACGACATATAACTTCTGGCTATTCTTAATAATTTAGCATTATTAGTGTTAATGGACCTGTAAATTGTATACTGACTATTGATACCGTTTTTGACAAATTTATTAAAACAAATGTTAATATTTACAAGGCCAATACACTACTAAACTGTCCTGTCAGCCATGATCCACAATTTTCCAACAAAAAGGTTATTTTCAGTCAAATCCTTTCAATTAGGGATTTCCATTTTTTAAGTAAAATGTTTTTTTTTGTGGATTTCTTTTGATTAGGGATTTACATTGGTAAATAAATGAAGTTTGTTTGTATGTTTATTTTATTTATTTATTAACACATAATTTGAGCAGAATTACAAGGTCCAATACACTAAGTTTGAGCAGTTTATTGTCCTGGTCAACCCTGAGGTCCACAATGTCTTCAGCAATAACGGGAAATCAGGTTATTTTTCAGTCAAATCCTGTCTCAGATGTAGGAAGAGCGTCGTTCCATATGTATCAACCCATGTATCTGGAATAGGCACATAACATTTTTAATTCTTTTATTTGACAGTATGCTTCTTCACAATGTCCAAAGCATACACTGTAAAAAATATGCTATGTCTAACCCCACATTTACTGGGAAATGAATAATCACGAATCATATACATCTCAATAATATAATTCAAGAAATAATAAAAATATAATAATTGAGCAGAATTTTTTAATTGGATGGTCCCTTATCTTCAGTACAGAGCCGTCATGTCTGTCAATAATATATTGAGCAGTTATATATAAAGCACGCTGGTCTGTTTTATAACCCTGAGGTTTGAAATGTCTTCAGCAATAACGGGAACTTCAGAAAAAAAAAAAGGGTGATTTGGACCCTCACAATCGTCCCTGGGAGACGTCTGACAGCTGAGCGTGTTAACGAAGGGCACGTTCAAGTGCTCGTTTTGCTACGTTTTCCGGGTTGAACGACAGTTTCCTGAAAAAGCAGCACATGCAACGGGTTTTAATATTTTTTTTTTACAGTTTGGTGGGTGTGTCAGAAATGTGCGGCCCAATCAGCCAAAGCATGTATTATAAAAAACTATTAAAGAGACACCTCGTCTAATGGGTCGTTTCAATTTTACAGTCTTGTACTGCAGCTCGGTATATGCAACATAAGACATTAAAGAATGTTTGCCGTAAGAAATTTATAGTAAAAAATAGCATATCAATACATGAAATAATAAAAATAACTAATATGCAAGGCAAGTTTTTTATATGTCCAGATGGATACACAGTGATTGTGATAGTACTACAAAAAATGTCAGAATGATAATTAATACAAGGTATTTAAAAATAATACTAGAAATATAAATATTTAAATTAGAATGATTAGCTATAATATAGATGTGTTTTAGTCAGAATTTGGTATGTATATATATATGGATATAAAATTAATTGTCCATCGAGGGTAAACTCAGTATTAAATAGTATTTATATCAATAAAAAAAGGGTGATTCTTCAAAAGAAACGAATGGTCACAGCTTACTGTGAACGCTTGCGTCATCCAGGGTGTTCAAGACGTCACCGGTTTAAAAAACGTTTTGCACGTTTTGTCGGACCCTGTTAATTCCGTTTAAAAAACGTTTTGCAACGTTTTGTAGGGTCTGATGACAGCAGTAGCATCGGCACTAGTGAAGCTCACGGCGGATGTAATTCACTAGTTTCACTTGCTGGTAAAACTTCAGGCCTGGACAAATGACACACATGACAATAATGACCCTCTGTGTGGTCAAGGGTTCTTCTCAAAAACATTTCTGCATTACTCACTTAAGTCTGTAACTCATGCTGACTGTTTATTTTTATGTCTGTAATTAATGTTGTGTGTTTATTTGTTGTGATGTAATGTTTACTGTTTGTTTGTTGGTATTAAAAATTTATTGATGGGAAGGTTTTCTCACAGTACAGACACTGCATGCTATATAAAAATATTAATAATAATAATATAGTGATAATAGTTTTAGTCATTGAAAACAAACAAAACTTGCTTGAAAAACACTAAGAATGAATGAATGAATAAAAGTAGATTTAATAATCAGTAGAAAAACATACATATACATATATACAAATACATATTTACTACAACAAAAACACATAGAGTAAAATAACTTTCATTATGCCTTTATTTTTGCATCTTCTATTTATTTGTCACTGACCCAAACACTAACCCTACTTGGTTATTTGGGATTAATGCAATGACTGCAAGCACCAAGAGGGGGCGCTCAAACCTTCTCCATTTCCGTTTGAAATATTTTCAATTTGTAATAGTGGTTTCACATTAATAATATATAGTGTATAAGTGTGAGAGATTACATGCAGTGTTGTAGCAAAATCTCAAACACTCACTTCTCCAGTTTCCACTTCAGAGTGTCGAGGAACTCGTTGACGTATTTTTGTTGTAGTAAATATGTATTTGTATATATGTATATATAATTCAAATAAATATATTTCTAATAAATATCTAATTTTTTATTAAATACTAAATAGAAAACTATATATAGTATTAAATACTATTTAATAAATGTTATATAATTTATAAAACATTTTATATATTAATAATATATAAATAATTACTATTATAAATATTCTTAATAAATAATTCAGAGATCGGGTCTGTTGTGGAGCTCATGTACAAGATGTCAAAACTCAAATGCCAACAAATTCACATTAGGACATGATTTAAAGTTAAGTATACTGGTTCGGAATTCATCAGAAATGAGTTTTTATTGCAAACGACAGTTGTGGGCCACCTGTTTCCAGTAAACTCCTCAATGCAGAACATACATGAGCGATGAGATGTTGTGTCGTCCCGCTCTTTCTGCTGCTGATCCAGAACTTCCTCCTATCACAATATATCAAACTTCATCACAGACTGTGTAGCATTGTAAGACATTACTATAGTGCTCATTATAAATACGGTTCCATAATTGTTGTGAGTCTATAAACAGTTTTTATAATTGGTTTGAATCTCAGTGTGGTGTGTTTGTGGCATTCTGCGTTTCTGAAAACCCGCTGTTCGATTGCCATAATCATCGATAATTATCCCAGACGCAATCTGCAAATGATTTGTGTTTAATAAACAGTGCTAATCCTCTCAGCTCGAGTTTCATCGACGTGCAGCGGGTCACCGAATGATTGAGAAAGGTCACAGCTGCACTGTTAAACAGCTGCTCGCCACACTGCAGAGGTGCTGAGAACGCTGGTTGCCTAGCAACCACAATCGCAGATTTTTGCCTGAGATGAAATGTGTGTGAGATGATTATGTTGACTCATAATATCTCTGCAAAAACAATCTGGGTGGGTTGATGATTTTTGTTTGTGATATGATTTTTATTAGATTCTGTGTTTGTTGTTTACTCAGTATTTTTAGGCACGCAACCATTGTGGAATTTCTGGCAACCCATTTTTTTTTTTTTTTTTTTTTTTTTTTACACAGCAACAGTATTTCAGCTGTTTTATTTTTGCTACGCACTTACAGACAACAAAAAATCAAAATGCTGTATAGTTAAGTATTCAATGTGATATACATATTCAATAATCTTTTAACTCTCAATAACATTTTCAATCTATAAAATTACATTTTCTATCTGACATAATAGGTTTTGTGGGTAGAAAAAATGATTAATAATGAAATAATTATTAACCAGAATCTCTCTTCAAAACCATTTTCATTACATATGAAAATACATACTACAATAATAATAAAAAACACAAATATTCCTTTTTTAATTTTCAATTTTAGTTAAAATAAGAAAATACAGTTTGAAAAGAGAAAACACAAAGTCTTCTCTTATGATGGTGTTACTCATATTCCAGGTTTTCTGCATGTTAGTTAGACTGTAGTTTGTGCTACTGTCTGATCAGTTGTGAGTACTCTTAACCTAATGTCACACAGGATGGGAGCTGATCCCAGAGCAGCACTTGTTATTGACGCTCACCAGTCGTCTCTGTTGTAGCTGCTCCCTAAGGATCCTGTCCTCTGGCAGAGCATCACACAACAGGAAGTAGTGCTCTTGTTGTTCTAAAATGACACAAAGCAGCTTTTTGGTAACTGGAGTCTAAACCATCTAAACAGGCCTTCATAGATTTAGAAGTAAAAGGGCTATTCCCCAAACCAGTATTATTTTAGTATTATTTATATGCTATTATAGTATTTATTGATATTTTGCATAAGCTTTTATTTCCTATTATTAGTTTTATATTTATTAGTATAATTTCTAGCAAATTCTAATTATTTGTTTATCAGTTTTACTTTTAGCAATTGTATATCAGTTGGTAAGGCAGTTTTTTTTTGGGGGGGGGGGGGGGGGGGGGGGTGGTTCTGATCTTTTAAATTTAGCTTCATTTCAATAAACAAAATGTATATTTTATAGCTTCAGTTAACAATAACCTTGAATTGTGACCTAGAATCCATAAACAATTATGGTGAACTAATGGCAGATCATCACCAATATGCCATTTTTAGGCCAGGTCATAGCAGGCTCTTAATTTCTTATTTTTAATTCATTTTATTTGAGGTTTCCACTTTTGGAACCTTGTTACTAAAGTTTGTCATGTCCACATACAGCTACATAAAAAAACCCTGTGATTTTGTTACATAAAAAACATCAAAACTGAATTAATAAAGTAAAAAAAAAAAAAAAAAAGGCAGATTTTTTTAAAGCTTGTAAGTCGCAGAGTTGCATTTTTGTTCTAAATTAAACAACAAAGTGGGAAAAAGTTCCAATGTGCCAAATGTGTGACAATAATAATTCAATATAATGTTTAATGTTAAATATTATTAAATATATTTTGATTTTTGAATCTACAGTATATGTAAAATATAATGTCTTGTTCATTAAAATTAGTTAATAATTAAACATAGTATAATAATTAAACATAATTCTGTGATTTTTACATCATGTTGACTACAGTGGGACAGAATAAAATCACTATTTTAAGGGGTGGATAAAATTGTATATGTTTTATATCAGATGAACAGATTCAGTTTACAAAAAAAAAAAATGCTTTTAAATATTTTATAAATTGTTTTTGGCATTAGTATTGAAAATTCCATGACTATTACCTAACCATATTACGGACATCGCTGGAGGAGGTGCTCGGGGAAACAAAGCGGCTCAAGAATACAATCCTGCTTAGCCGACAATGAGAGAAGACACAATATTCACACATTTAATAAAACATGATGCACAAATATCTTTGTGTTTTAATAAATCCATTCTGGGTCATTAATTCAGTCTGAAGTACTGTCTCATAAATCCCAGACCTCTCAAGATGTCCAGCATTCACACAAACAAGCAGCTGATTCACACAAAATGACGCTGTGACTCATGCAAGTTAAACAGCATGTTATCCTCTAAAAACCTGATACATGTTTGCTCCTAAGTGCACTTTATGAGTTGTTTTGCCCTTTTCGAAATGAGCTTTTGCAGTGACAGATTAAAGGGTCGCTGATCATCTATTAGATTAGAAGATCCATATCAACAAACTTTACACTTTAACCACCCACTCCTTGCTGAGAAAAACAGCTTCAACTAATAAGGTCTGCTGGTTTTAGCTGGCCTTGTTAGGCTGGTCTGTTCCTGGTTTTAAAGTATGTTTGGCTTTTTTCCAACTGGAAGACCAGGTAGACCAGCTGAAAACCAGCTTTCAGGGCTGGGAGATTAGTTCAAACCAGTTTGACCATTAGAGTCCAGAAAAGCGGATGACAAACTTGCATTAATGTAATAATTTTTTAAAGCATGTTCAGAAAAATAAACATATAACTTGCTAAATATTTAAAAAATTAGATATACAGGCAAATAAATCAATATAATATAAAATCTCTGCCAATATTAATAATTCCGTTAATCAACCTGTCAAACTTGTGCTGCGCATCTGATCTGGGCGGCTTTGGTTTTTTTTTACCTAAATCACGTGACCTGGTGAATGACGCACTGACCAATCAGCGTTGAGCCGCCGGTTACTGGGTGTTTGTAGTTCTCCATCCAATCTTTCGCATTCATTTCCTACGTCTCCCATGAGTCACTGGTGTTTTTCTTCAGGGCTGAGAAGTGTGTTGGATGTGGGATGCTGCTGCTGTGGCTCTGCCCTCAGAACAATACAGTGCAACCCCTGTGTAACAACAATATGGAGAGTATCCGCCGTAATTGCCCTGTTTTATAGCACACTTTCTTTTACTTGACGCGGAAAAATGTGGATACCGACTGAACATGAAAAATATGGCGTTGGTAAGTAATATATTTACATTATATTGCCGCATTGTTAATAAAACGCAAGTTAGATCGCTGCAGGTGCGATAATGAGCCGTGACATCTACAATCTGATGGCAGATGAAATGTCACATAATTACCCGCTGATTTAAAACCTTGAAGGCAAGTGACAGAATAATGCTTATTTTTTTATTGCATATATATATGTGTGTGTGTGTGTATATATATATATATATATATTTGAAATAATTATTTATGATGTTTTCCTTAATTAATTTGAATGGTCATCTTAAAAATAATTGTTGCAGTAATAAGAAGAAATAGCCGCAGTAAAAGCTGTTCTTTTGTTTTCCTTCATATAGACGCTCTGATTCATTTACTGAGAAAATGATTTTAATTCTAAAACCGAAGCAGTACGGTTTTATTTGAGAAATAGAATGTTCATTATCTATTCTATCTATTATTACATCAACAGCAAACACTAACGTATTCGACTTACGTTTTATTTGTATTTATTTATGTACATTTTTGTTGACATATTAATGTTTACATTTTTACATATTTATTGCTCTATCTATCTATCTATCTATCTATCTATCTATCTATCTATCTATCTATCTATCTATCTATCTTTGATCTGTCACACACACACACACACACACACACACACACACACACACACACACACACACACACACACACACACACACACAGAGAGAGACCCTTTATGTACATATTGATAACTGATTAATTATTCACTAAATTGTTTAAAATAGTGCTTGTTAAGTGATATCAAATTTTCTTTTTCAAGTTGAGCCAACCGCATAACCTCAGTGTTATTATTTTGATTTGTTATTTTTTTGTAAGTTTGTTGTGACAGCAGCTGACAGTCTGAAGGATGCTTTTTGGCAGTCTGGAATCTGCTCATCTCTCATTGGCTGACGGGTAGAGATGGACATAAAGTCCGTTGAGCAGTTTGAGGAGTGCAGCAGTACAGTGGAGTTCACATGGGCTTCAGGTCTCCTGTGATCTTGTTCACTACAGCTTTACTCAAATAAACAGGATGACATTTGGTCATTTCTTCACTTAGAAGGAGAGAAGGTCAGAGCAGAGAAGAAAGGTAGTTTGAGGGGGCAGGGAACGTGGGACAACAAACAACGCCTCTGTTTTTCTGTTCTTAAATTGCAGAATGATATAATAGAAAATAGCAAAATCATTTTCTTTTTTTTTCATGATAGCCAAAAAACACATCTGGAGCATATTGCAATAGGATATGGCAAAATGGCTGAATATTACAGTTCTGCTCTTTGGAAAGTGTACACAGCTACCGAAACCTTTATCAGTCATGAAATATGGATGGAGTCCAGGCGAGATGGCACACACACACACACACACACACACACACACACACATAAATGCATGCATACACATTTGCACACAGACGTGCACTGTAATCTTGGCCTCTCAGCCCTTTTGGTTGCAAATTCAGCTTAATGAACCATCTGCTATTTACAGTAAATGTATCATTAAATGCAATGGCATTTCAAACAAGAATGTGTCTGTTGATCATATTAGAATGTGTGTGTTTTTTATTCTTTAACAAAAGTTGATTTTAGTATTTAGGGATATTTGTTGGAATGAGATAGGGTTGTTAATGGTGATAATTTTGTAATTATTTAATTGAATGTTTGACTTGTTTTTTTCTATTGTGGGATTCAAAGGGAGAATATTTGAAGGTCTTTTTTATTCCTGCAATTAGAGTAAATGGGGAATGGCTTGTTTAAGCTTCAAAAAGGTCCCAAAATTGCCCTAAAAGTATCATGAATGTAGTCCATATGATTTGTGTGCAGTATTCCAAGTGTTCTGAGTTAAAGGAATAGTTCACCCAAAAATTTACTCGCCCTTAGGCCATGCAAGATATACAGTAGATGAGTTTGTTTGTCACTTGCTCACCAATGGATTCCCTGCAGTGAATGGGTACCATCAGATTGAGAGTCTAAACAGCTGATAAAAACATCACAGTTATCCACAAGTAAATAACACGAATCCAGGCAATCAATATCTTGTGACGTGAAAAGCTGCATGTCAGTTTATAAGAAACAAATCCATCATAAGATGTTTCAACTCTATCCATTTCTCCAGTGAAAACTTCATGAATCAAGAGAGAAATATGCACAGATGAAGCATTGATTATAAGTAAAAACAGTTCAAAACAGTTCTAAACAAATCTGTCAGTAGATTTTGATGTGAGAGGACAGCAGGAGATGGACTTTTTCACTGGAGGAAGCGTTATAGATTATTTAGAGGTATTTTTAGAGGTATTTTAGTATTACAAACACACAGCTTTACAGTTGACAAGATGTTAATTGATGAACTGGAGTGGTGTGGATTACTTGTGTATTATTATGATGTTTTTATCAGCTGTTTGGACTCTGATGGCACCCATTCACTACAGAGAATCCGTTGGTGAGTCATCTTTAGATTTCTCCACATCCGTTCCTATTATTCAAGCAGTGTTACGTGAGAAATAAATGTCAATTTAAAGCAATAGTTCACCCCAAAATATAAATTCTTTCATCATTTAGTCACCCCCCATCATTCCAAACCTGTATGACTTGCTTTTAAACATCTTCTTAAAAACATTTGAACAAAAACAAGAAGTTTTAAAAGTCAATGAAGTCCAGTGTTGTTTTAGACACCAGTGACTTTCATTGTACTATATGGATGAAAACAATCCAAACATTCTTCCAAATGACATACGCATTTTTATTTTCGGTGAATGTTCCTTTGAAATCACGTGATTCTGAATGTCATCTCTGCATCCCTGCTGAATTTGGACGTTGATCGGCTCGTGATAAAAACCACCATGTGGAATCTGCAGGGAACAGCTGGGAACAGACAGTTTGACAAGTCCATATTGGTTTATAATTACGCCATGTTCTGAACATTTAATAAGTAAAGTGAAAGCTAATGTCACAAGCACATAATACTTTTCTTGTTACTTCTTGTTTCCAGACTCCCACATGCACATCAGTACCATGTCACATCTCTTCCAATTGGTGAAGAAATTAGCGTAATTAAAACATCCACTACTTCACTTACCACCAGCCCAAAAAATTTTCTTCGTCAAACTATTTAGCGATGTAGTCGGGAATCAGCGCATCCTGTTCCTGTGCTTCTCAGCTCAGATTTATGATGCCAGCACTTTCGTCATACAAATGAGGCTCTTGCTTTTCTTGGGCTCCTACTGTGCCCTGGTCAACAGGCACGCCACCACTCCGAGAAAGAGATTAGATTGACAGATAAAGCTAGAAGAGGCCTAGTCAGCTGCTAGATCTGTGAGGCGTTGGTGGGAATTAAATGAGACTTCTAGAGCACACATAAGCTCTGTTCCCAACCCTAGCGAGCATTTTAAGGCATCATGGGATGCAAAAGCTGTTTCAAAAGGTTGGCAGCGACATTATGCTGCCATCTAGGATATCTAATTTTGGCCGAATCCTAAGCTAGCGCTGCATGTGTCCTTAACAGACAGGGCCATCCCAAAATTCATTGCAGCAGACTAGGTAAAAAAATCTTCCAAGCCATGTTTGTGTGCAGGGTATATATTGCGTTATATATACCAACTAACCCCCACCCCCCCTACACACACACCAAATTTAATTTTTCAACTCAATCACACAGTCAGCTGTCAACAAAAGTCATAAAAAAAATCATTGTTGCAATCGGTTGCGGGACGGTCAATTTTTGAAGGTGCTATTTTAATGAATATTTGTATGCTACGTATATCTTTTTGTGCTTATTAAAGTAACACATTCTTATAGCAACATGTTAATGTTAAGATGCTGTCTTTGTAGGAAGTAGATGGCAAGCTCACTAGGTTTTGGAACACAGCTATACTTAGTGTATGCTGACATATACTTAAAGATTTGTGAAAGCTTAAAGGTTTATTGCCCATAGCGAGCTTTCACTGTTCAAATAGCTGCATCTCGCAACAAGGTGTAAAAGTGTCAGTTGTGAGCTCTTTGAAACTGGTGATGTAGGAGCGTATTTTTAAAAATATCCTGTCACTGCAAAGACTCAGTTTAGAGAGAGCAGGATATAGATTTAAATCATTCATGCTTATAACAATCTCAGCAGCTCTTTTTGCATAATTCATTGTCATGTGTGCAGAACTCATTTCTGCATGTTACCACTTCAATAACATACTACGCTCTACGTTCTCTGTCACTGCAAAAACAATCATTAGGGGTTTATTCTTTGGTACAGTCAGCTCATCCAGCATCCTGTTGCTAGTATCCACTCATATTTTACTCACCCCCATAATTCCATTCACCCTCCAGAAGAAAGCAAAAAGAAGCCAATATTGGTTTCATTTTTCTATGGCCTTGCCAGGAACAGGAATCTCTATGGATTTCAGGCTTTAGATTCTTTAGAGCTTTCTTCTAATATATCTCATGGGTTTAAAGCGATAGTTCACCCAAAAATGACAATTCTGTAATTGTTTACTCACACTCATGTTGTTCGAAACCCATGCTGTTTTTTCTGTGGTACACAAAAGTGGATTTTTTTGTAGCAAATACAGCTCATTCCCAACAACATCTGGTCATGGTAATAAATCTGAAATAAAAAAGCACAAAAATGGTCCAACAAATTCATATTGTACACTATTTTGAGATTTCCCAAAGATTATATTTAACTGTTATTAAGGTATTAGTGTTTTTAAAGTATTAACTTTAAAGTTAGCATGAAATGAAAGTTTACCCTGTATATTTTATAAATGCATGTTATCATGTGTACATTGCAAATGATTCATTTATGGATATGTTTCATGCATTAAAAAAATACTAGTTTGCTCAAAAATGATAATTTGCTAAAAAAATTCACTAGAGGAAGTTTTACGGAAAATGGACATGTATTTTGGCCAGAAGCGAAGGTTTAAAGTTAAAATGCCTAAACGAGAGATCTGTTTCTTATGAACATGCAACTTTTCTCTTCACAAGATGTTGATTGATGGGCTGGAGTTGCATGGATTACTTGTGGAGTAATGGATTGGTATCCATTACTGTTGACACCAATATATTAAAAGAATATTGTAAATCGGCCAATTACTAATAAAAGCATGGAAAGTGCTCTTTGTTTACAGTAGTTGAGTAAAGTTTTTTTTAGACCTCAACAACAATTATTGGCAGTTGTAGATTTCGTTAACATGCGATTTTTTTAAATCTCCAAAGATAAGAACTGACCGTTTGCATCTGTCAGGTAGTTTACAGTGTGACTTGAACAGTTGTGCTCGTCGGTTGCTGTCAAAACGCATGTAGAGCATGGCTGTCTGTGTGGGAAGGGTTTGAAAAGGGCACTAGCTCGCCAAACTGCTGCCTTTGTGCTTGTTACCATCTGTCAGAGATCGTCGGCTGTTTTTCATAGCAACCATGTTGATAGTCAGGTGAATTTACTCTCACCTACAAGTTGGAGAAGTTGCATATGGTTTGTTTTTCTCAGAGAAACCTGTGAGGCCGTACTTGACATGGAGAATGAGAAGTTATGTCAGATTTATTTTTGCCATGCTGTTGGACAGACCCAGTTGACAGGCTGGAAATATGGTGCATTCAAGTCCTCCTGGGAAGTTACAGCATCAGAGTTCAAGTTACTTTGGTTGGAGCAAAATGGCAATTTATGTTTTCTACAAAATAATTTGGCAAGATTTTTAAAATCTACTTCTACAAAATGATGACTAAAGAACCCGCATCAAGTGCATTTCTGCTTTTTCATGCTTTTATTCTATTTATGAAGGTACTGTAAATTGAATTGTTATATATTCTATTGTAATTGTACAGCACTAACGTATTTTGAATGTATAACAAGCTAGTTTTATTGCAAATGAAAAAAAGTAATTAATTTCAACAAATTTACCATCAGTGCCGATTCTGTGTCTATTGTGTCCGTCCTATTTTCTCACTGACACCCAACTGGTGTTTTTGGAGAGGCTAGCAATAGCAAGCTAGCTTTGAAAGCATAAGATCTCAACCTTCCTTCAAATCACTCTCTAAAGCCATGCCTCCTCCAAAACACATGATCAGAGGCTAACTAGCCACATGATGAGAGACGGCATTTGTGGAGGGTTGAATGTAGGGCTGCAGGATATATCTGAGATGAGTGGGGCAGGGCTGAGAGCCGTGGGAATGGAGCGAGGCCGGTGTAGTGAATGATAATGAGTGTACCACTCACTGTTCTTGAGTCCCACTCCACGGAGGAGCTCTGGAAGGATAAAAGGAGGAGTGACGACAGTGTAAGACGAGAGAGGACCAGGCCTGGACTATTTATGTTGTTTTGGTTCTGTTTGTTCGTGGCAGTCATCCATAAGGGGCTGCCGCGCTATTTTCAGTTTTTTGTTTTATTTATTTGTTTATTAAAATTGTTCAAATGTTCGCTGGTTCCCACCTCCTTCTTCCTGATCTATGAATATCGTTTCAGCATCGACATCGCAATGTTCGCATCCGCAATAGTCACATTACAGAATGCGCTATGTTTAGTATACTGATAGTTTACTGTTTAGTAGGGCTGCACGATTAATCGAATGCGATTGTCATGTGCATTTTGTTAGTAAAGCAGGTTCTGTAATCAGCAGTAAATCATCATCATGTGCTTTCAGATGGAGCAGCATTTACTACACAAAGCCATAGTTTCCTGACAAGTTACGCAAAAAAATATGATATCATTACGCGATTATGAAATCGAAGAAATCGTTCACGATAATGAAAGCTGTTTGCATAGCTTCTAAGTGAACTACGGCTCTGTGTAGTAAATGCTGCTCCATCTGAAACCATGTGAAAATACCACATTTAAATCCTTCTGTGAGAGGATGTGGCTTTCTTACACAGAATAAGGCATGCAACATATTTCATAGTATTCTAAGCAGTGATAAAGGCATTCCATTATAAATATACATTATTTTAATGAAAATTATAATAATAATAACTCAGATAAACCATATATTATCATAATCGTGTTTTTATTAGTCACGTTGAATCAATAAAAGCAGTTAAATCTTCTATCTAGCTACTGCTATAGGAATTTCCTGGGTTTCTTCTGCGAGGCACATTTAGAGTTTAAGCGCGAGAGCGCCTTCTGGCCTTCCGATGGAGATTTACTGCTCTAATTGTGATTTCGATTCCATTCGATTTATCGTGCAGCCCCACTGTTTAGTATTCTGTTTTCTTTGCTCTCACACAGACACCGCGTCTACACTGGATGCGACAGCTGTCACGTAGTGCTAACCCGCACCGCAACATCTAAAGTCTGCCTACACAAGACAGATTCACGTGAACACTGAATTCTGTTAACTTCCACATGTAACTGCTTCACAGCAGTTTAATGTTCCTGTTGCTTTCCATTGCTAATCATGTTAATCAAACAACAAAACACAGAGAGAAAAATCACTTTTGTAGCTTTAACAGATTTATAAGATTCAATTTATACAGTGAAGACTTTGCAGTGTTATTTTACATTTGATTATTCAGTTTCTGACATGATTAATATTAGACTTACCTGAAAAATATAAAACACTGTTTATTTCATTGTTCTATTATATTTATCTTGTAATTTGTTTATTTTCTATGCTGATTTGCTCACCTACAAAATCATCCCAATCATTGATATGGCCTATTTTTTTTTCAAATAGAGCTATTCAAGTCATCTTTTTTTTTTCTTGTTTGTTTTTTTTCTTCTGCATATCACAATATATATAACAGAAAAACAAAATATTGCAATGTGAGTTTTTTTAATATCGCGCAGCTCTAGTTGAATGCAATGCTGTCAAATTATCTCATGTCTCATTCACCGGTGAGAAAACATTACAGTACAAAGTGCATAATATTACAATAATAATGCTGCTTTTTCTTCTAGGTTTGCAATATCGTTATGTATTGTGTTGATTAATTGTCATTTCTGATTAAGTTTGGTGTGTGGGGTTATGCAAATGCATATGTCGACAGGCTGGTAGGACAGCCTATCGTAGCCCTCACACTGAGGAATATGATTGGATGAACATTTTATGGTCCTTTCTTTGCCTTTCACAAACGATATAAAACCACATACATACATTTAGACCACTTAACTTAGTGATTGCTATCGGGATGAGAAGAGACTTTCAACACGCATAACAAAAAAAAAAAGTTTTTGAACCAAATTACCTACCATGCCTTTAATGAAAGTTCAGATTTTCACATTTGTAATCACGACTTTGTGGTGCCATTCACGTGCGCTAAACTTATAAGTATGAGTTTTCAAACTTGCCTTGAACGCACCAATATTGGCTAGAGAGAGTTGGATTTAAACCTACATCGCCTGCATGAGCACCATGACTCAATGTCTCTGACATTTTTTGCTGAAATCAAGTTGTCAAGAGGCAATTCTCTCCTCAAAGCATAGATCAGAGTGATGGCGCAAGGCGATAACGCGGTACTAACATGTGTTACATGCTCTTGGCTTTCTGAAACTGTCAAGTACAGTTTCTCTGTCTTCTGTAACATTAGAGAAAGTGACAGCCTAAGACAAACAATTCCCAAAAGTGAGTTTGCTGTGTGTTTTCCACCATTCTCCTCCAGTTCTTTCTCTCCGTCTCAGTTGTTCTCTCTCTGGGCATTCTGGTAATAACGGCCGTCCTGTGCTCCGTGGAGAATAGCTACAAGACATTCCCATCTGAGTGCCACGCTTCACTAATGAACACAGACTACAAACACATTTAGGCTCTATTCAGTTATCAGAAAATCATCTGAGAATGCTTTCTTATTTAATTTTGAAACTGTGAAGCAGTATTATTGTTTCTTGAAATATTTATTAACTTACATTTCTTCACTTAAATAATGACTCTTTGCAAACAGGTTTCCAGAACACTTACCCTGCCTGTCATTGGTCTAACGAACAGAAAGCTACACCCCCAACTCACGTGATTGGTTGAGCCACTGTTGCTATGTCAGGGTGGTCGGATTCTTAAACAAATAGAAATAGAAAAAATAGAAAAAATCATGTTTTACCATGTCAAAAACATCTTTTGATGGAGGCCAGTTACTGTTATCAAAGAGTCTTTGTCAAAAAGGCCCTGACTGTCAGTAGTAAGAAAAACCAGTAGTCTTCTTTTAATAACATTGATGTCTAGGAGAAACAGTTGGGATATTACAGAGACCTCTTTTGTATTTCTCTTTTTTAAGTCTGCTAATCCTGCAAATTTGATTTCTGACAGAATTGATTTGTTAATCTAAATGTTCTTTGTGCATCATAATGGGCTGTATTTATTTTGAGTGAGATGTCTTTATGGCTTATTCTAGAACTACAATAGGACCTTCACTGTTTTATATGCAAATAAAGTGTTAATATAGAAAGAGGTTGCACTCTGGGAGTGAACAGGACAAAGCATGATATGTGAGAGATGTAATATCAAAAATAATATTCTCATTACTGTGCACAAGGGCTGAGTCTGGGAATGATTACACATCAAATGAGAAAACCGCACTGCTGGTGTACCTCTGGTGCTTGATTTTTATTGAAGTTGTTTGTTTTAGAGACTCGCTGAGCCATTTTCAGCCAATATATTGAACTTGTGTCTCTGCTAATGCTTGGTGTGATTAAATGAACCAAAAGCTTCATCAGCATCTTGTATTCTAAGCTTAGAAAGCCTATATCATATTTGCTTCAATAATAATGTTGAAATGTTTTATTTAAAAAATTTGATTTTTTTTATGTGTCAGGCTTAAATCCTATGAAATGGCTTGATGAGTGTAGATTTCTTTCTTTTTTGTTTATATTTCCTATTGAAACATGAACCATGATTTGTCAGTGAGAAAATATGTTGAATGCAGTGTATGCAGCATCTGTATTGACGGTAAATTTGTTCAAATGCATGAAGTTTTATACATATATTTTTTTCATTTACAAAAAACTAAGTTCCTTGTACAAAATACCATTGTATTGTAAAGTTACAGTAGAAAATATATTACTTTTCAATTAAATTCATTTATTTTTTGTTAATTTATTACTTAATTTATTACTTTTCAATTCAATTAATATAACCTCCATAAACTGAATAAATACCTAAAATAAAAAACACGCTTTAAGAATGTTTTTATTCATCCGGTTTAGTTAAAAAAAATCTTTCTCAATTTTATGTAGAAATGATACTTTGCCATCTTGCTCCGACCAGGGTTATTAAACAATTAACCAAACCTGAAATAAGAACCTCAACCAAAAAAATAAATTTTTGTTACTTGAAATAAAAGAAACACTACAGGTTTTTTTTTTTTTTTCATCTAGTTGACAAGGCAGCATTTCTCATTTCACTTTATGATTTAACTTTATGCACTAAAATAAAATTGAAAAAAAAAATGGAATAAAAATGTATTTAACATGCAAAACACTATATTACTAAAATTAAAATGAAAAGAGAAAATATAAAAATCTTTTTTTAAATATTAATAAAAAATAAGTGTAAGTGTATGATACTAAAACAATAGTTGTAGCTGTCTGTGTGGACTAATTTTAAACGCATATGCAAGTAGAATTTATAAATGATTAAGTAACAAACAACAAAAATAATTTAATCGTTTATGATTAAAAAATAAGAATTATAATAATAACACAAATTGATTGTAATTATTATTGTTATTATTATTATTATTTAATAATTTAGCTATAAATTCTAATTATATCTGCATATATATGTATGTTTAATCATTGTTTTTTCATTCAAATTTCAAATTGAAATTCCCCCCCCAAAAAACAATCTTATTATCAAAAATTGTATAAAACACCTGAAATATTTGTGATTTTTATTTTGCTTACAAAAATATTCCCCACAATTTTACTTTTGAATGGCCGTCATCGGAGAAACAGGAATAATTGCAGCAAAGGGGCTGTGCTGTCCAACCAATCCTGAACCTGTTGTTTGGGGCCTAGTGGTTAGAGAGTTTGACTCCTAACCCTAAGGTTGTGGGTTCAACTCTCGGGCCGGCAACACCACGACTGAGGTGCCCTGGAGCAAGGCACCGAACCCCCAACTGTGTGTGTGTTCACGGTGTGTGTTTGTGTTCATTGCTGTGTATGTGCACTTAAATGGGTTAAATGCAGAGCACCAATTCTGAGTACGGGTCACCATACTTGGCTGTATGTCACGTCACTTTCACTTTCAATAGTTGTCCAATCCTCACTCACTACCATCATAACTGCAGGACTGATCCCAGATGTACCCATTCGAACATCCCTCCCATTAGCAATCTAAGTGTTGTGTTGGTATCTCTGTGTATCAAGAGTATGTCTGTTCGCACTCTGCCTTCGGCTGGTATTGTCCTCTCTGGAGGCTGACTCAATACAACATTACAGCTAGCGTTAAAAAGCAATATGAAGAGAGGTTAGTGTGCACACCCATCCATCACCCTGACACGCAGACAGATATCAGCGAGCTCTGACTGTCTACAGGGGATTCTGCCGTGGTTTAATGCCCTGACATCAGCCATTTACTGTCTCTGGTAATGCTGATAAATGGCATTTGCAGTGAATACATTAGTACATGTAAAATAGAGTAAGTAATGATGGTTTTAAAAATACAGAATAAGTGTTTTGTGGTAAGTTGTATTGCATCAGATCAGTAGGATTTGCAGCTCTTCTTTCTATGAGGACTGCAGGTACGAGTGTTTCGGGTCAGTTCAGTTTCCTGAATCAGATCAGATCTGTGTTTTTCAGGCGAACATAGATGAGACCTTGTGAGAATGATAGTTGTGGAAGCATCAAAAACTATTCAGTAATTTTATCCATCATGTGATTGTATTCTAACAAAAGTGTGCATTTTAATGCACATCATCCATTCAAGTTATATTTCACCTGTGCAATTTCCAGTTAATGTTGTTAATTTAAAACATAGTAAATTATTTGTAGTAGTTTTTGTTAATAAATGTAAATAAACACTGACTCAAATATACAATACTGTTTGTTGATTTAAAAAACTGTAATATCAGTGATAACCGATAACTGACCACATTAATAATATGTGTATTTAACTGATTGTAAGGTGTATTGTAAATGCACAGGCTAGAAAACTTTATACAATTGTTACACATTGTTCTTAGAGTTCATACAGGCTACCTTGAGGAAAACTGATTTCTGTGGGTAACCTTTGAGCACAGCAGAGGAAATGTGCCAACACATCAACCAGAGTGATGCAATGAGCAGCCACGCAGTCCATCACGACCTTTTTCCCAAACATACCCAACTCAAAAATGTGCTATGTGTGATATTCTTCATATCCACAGACATTTAGAAGCTGAACATGCATAATATTATACAGTCTATAAATGTGGCCACATTAATTAATGCTACCTTAACCATTCTTAAATGCTTCAATGTGTAATAGCAGCCGTATTACTGCAGAAGCAACCCGACTGAACCTTCCTGCACAGTGACTGTAGATCACAGCCGCGCGATTGAGTCACAGGCTCATCGTTATAGGGGTCCGGACGGCTCTTTGCACCTGGTAAGGGTTATGTGAGACGGGCCTCTGGCTGCCCTGTCTCTCTGCCAAGCAGCAGTGTGTGTCCACAGCGCTGACAGCAGGACCGTGGGAAAGCGTTTAGCACAAGTGCACAGCTCAGACGGGTTCACCCGTCCTGTTACAACAGAGCTTTTGTCACTCCCGTTGGCAATGGCTGAGGTTCAGATAGGTTTAAGCTGTATTTAAATGTAATATTTGACTCTGTGAACTGTGCATTTCCTGAAGACGATGTGACTGCTGTATGCTCATATAAAATTAATTGCTGAGATGCTAAGGTGTTATGGGTGGTTGTCAGGGTGTTGCTGTTGTTCATTAGCTTCATCAGAATCAAAATAAATACAAAAAATCTTTAATCCAGTAATCACCAGGACTGTTCCCGACTAAGGATCTTTCTGCTTGACTAGTAGCTGTTCATTTTAATCATTAGTCGACTAATCGATTTTTACAAAGCTCATTGTTCGGAAAAAGCGAGGTGTGCTCTGATTGGCCAGCTATCCAATGCGTTGTGATTGGCCAAATGCCTCAAGTTGTGTCAGAGGGAGTTTAAGGCACGTTTATAAACTGAATAATTTAAGTAATTTGTGGATTAGAGCGTACTGGAGATGTGAACAGTTTCAAATGATTCAGTTCGATTTGGTGAACTAGTTCGACCGATTCACTAAGAAGATCCGGTTAAATAGAAAGATTCGTTCGGGATCCGGACATCACTAGACGAGACAAAACCAATAAAAACCCATTACAAACGAGGCATTTGTTGCATCCAGTGGGGAAATAATTACTGATTATACTGATTATATTGACTTATACTGTCTTTTTACGCATTGTGTTGCGTATCACGCTGCATAAACATAAAACCATGTCTGCATTTGTGATTGGAGAAACGACAAACAAAAAGCCTACTCTACTGCTCAAGACTCGCGTTTGAATCATCATTTGCAAATTATTTAAATATAAAAAACGTACTTACAGGCTGTGAGTCAGAAGCGCCAGACTGTCCTTGCAAAGTTTCAACTGCCCAACTTTATAGAAACAGCCTTTGTGCCACAGATGCATTGCAGGCTACTGGTTCAAAAAAATTTAAGCCTTCTTTTTTCTTTGCGTGAACATCTGGGCAGTAGGGCTGGAGGGCTGGATTATCCCGAATATTCGCCAGGTGGGTTGGCATTCATTTTTCAATTTTGAGATTTGAATGTTCTTTTTTTTTTTTTTCTTCGAACACCTGGCATTGCCTGGTTCTCATTCGCCCTTTAATATGAATCACCCATGAGTGAACGTCATGATTCAGTTCATCTGGAAGAGAAGACAAAAATGCCAAGACCTCAGCTGTGTGGGAGCACTTTAAATAGAGTGAGGACAAGACAAAGGCAATGTGCAAAATATACGATTTAAAACTGGCCTACCACAACAGCACATCAAGTGAGTTCTGTAAGTAGTACGCCTATATTATATTGTTGGTGTACAAAAAAAAACGCTTTTATCCGCCATGTTAATCAGTAATTTTACACATGATAAAAATGTGTACTTAATTTGCTTGGAAAATACTTGCGAATATGGCAGTCATAAAAAAAATAAATAAATACAGTAGCCCAGCCTAATAATAATTTGTCTATATTAAAAGTATTGCTCTTAACAGACAGTGTGTTTTGTATTACTAGTGCAGTGTCTTTTCTTGGAGCATATAAGCCCTGCCCGCGTGAGCCGCGCCGCTTCTGGCTCGCACTGTTCTGTAGTTTATTAAAAGTTTATTCATTCTGAACGTGTCGCATGTCCAGACAAAGCAACCGTTGATTACTACCGAAGCTTCGAAGCTTAAAAAATGCTATTCGGACCAGGCCTACTGGGCGGCATTATGCAGATCTTTCCACATAGTGATGTAGAGATGTGGGGGCGTGTTAGAACGAGCCGTTTTAGGGGGTGTGGTTGACTCTTAACTTTTATAAAGAAAATCTCTTTGGATTTGAGACTTTAGTCTTTGCAACTTTACAGATCTTCTTTATGTACCAAGAGCTTGTAACACTCCAAAGAGAAAGGAAAAATTTAAATTGCATCATATGACCCTTTAAGAGATAAACTCGGCGACACTGACTCATCATCTCTGCAGTAGTGGATGCGCCTGTATGCATGTTTCATACGGATTACATAATTGGAGAATATTTGTTTTCCATTTGAATTGGTTCATTCAAAAGTAGGCATTTCTCTCTCTGTAGATATATTTTTAATGTCTGTCAGGTTAAGATACACACAGAGTTTCGGGCTCAAGTTCACAGAGACCGAGACGGCAGATAGCGCATCCTGTTTGCTTTCATTATTTTACAAAAGCGCAATGTTTTGTTGTTATTGTGAGTGCACACAAATAAATGAAAGATATATTACTCTTATCTGTATGAGCAAAAATGAGGGGGTATTTTAGGAGTAAGTGACCGCACCGGTGCCTCCATCTGTCCTGCAGCGAGCTACTCTTCAGTTTCCACACTCCACACAGACACTAGCGCACATTTCTCTAGGTTAACATTAGATTGCGCGCCATGTGAAGTTGATACTTACATATTGCAGATGATAAGCCATATTTGAGGTCGATGAATGATAGGTGAGCATTTGGATGTCCTGCATTACTACATAGACTAGCAGTTTACAATCTTTCCATGGATGGATCTTTCCATTATGTATCATAATGAAGAAAAAAGCCTCAAAAGAATAAAAGCATACTATTTTATAACAATAATAATAATAGTAATTATAACAAAACTGTTTCACTGCTTAAAACTATTTTAAATTATTAAATTATTAGTGATTAATCGCATCCAAAATAAAAGTTTTTGTTAACATAATATGTGTGTGTGTGTATATATATATATATATATATATATATATATATATATATATATATATATATATACCATAACATTTGACCCATTTATTAAATTATCTTATATCTAATCCAGAAGTTGTTAAATTTGATCATTTAATTGTAATTACCTGTTCTAAAATTGTTGTTAATTAATGGGGAAAAAAATCTAAACTTAATTAGATTTTTTTGACCTATTTAATGTTAATAGTAAAAAAAAAACCTATTTGGTAAATGGCTATAATTACCCATTTTATCCATAGAAATCACACAAAATATCCTTTGATATACGTAACAATATTGATAATGGTGATGGTAACCTTGATCATACTTGGTATCTGATTGGAAAGAGTGCTTGCAGCATCTCTGCTGGATTCAGGCCGGATGCTGTGTGTTTGTTTCAGCATATATTAATGCACATCACTGACAGGCAGCGAGCACAGCAACACATCCCATCTTTAAAAGCTGACACGGCTGTTTCGGCAGCCTGCTTAACCTCTGAGCAGTGTCAAATCTCTGGCGGGTTTTGTTTATGCACATAATTATTTATTTATTTCCATATCAGAATATTTCCTAACCCACTTGATATGCAAATGAGCAATCCAAATTAACATATTTGTGCATAAAGAATCTACGCACATGAATGCAAAAAGTAGTTGATGGGTTGAGCCTGTGTGCTCCTGTGTGGAGAGATCTTGTACTTGTTATGTAACTTATGCTTAGGGATGTGACTCAGGGTTTATTTAAGAAAGTAGTGAGATAATGTTAGAAGTGCAGATCTAAGCATAGTGTGGTTTATTTTTTTAGGAAATGTGTGGAGCGCTGGGTTGTGTGTTATTCAGAAGTGAATTGAGAATGATTTTAAAATCCCTGTTCCTGAATTCAGAGTCAATATTGAACATAATGTTGATATTCCTTCACCCACTGGGCCGAACTAAAGATGGTTTCCATCTCTTCCATGCAAAGTTTTGAGAAGACAGATGGTTATGTCACATTGCGATCTGTCAGAGCTGTTACTTTACTCAGGAGTCACACAATTTTTTACTTACTTTTGCTTTTTTTTCCCCTTCAGTGCTGGCAAATTTTCGAGGAATGGTTCAGCATGGACTTCCGCTGGAGATTGGTGACACCGTGCAGATTTTGGAGAAATGTGAAGGTAGTCGTTGTTGTTTTTGTGTAGCTGACAATGAACAGCTTTAGAGCTGCATATACTCATCTGTGGAGACTGATTCTGTTGAGCTTATTTTTTGAGATGCAGTCAGTCGGTTGTAGCTAATAATAGTAGATGTCTTTCTTTATGACTTTATAAAATGTAATTCTTATTATTTTTGCATTGTTTACATCTTTTTGGGTGTTTTGGGTGTTTCTTCAACTAGAAGAAGACACTGCTGCAAAAGAAGCCACTAAAAAGATTTTTTGTTTTTTTTTGTCAAAATCCTTTATCCTTTATAGTACATATTTATATATATTTAATTTATATATGTGTGTGTATATATATATATATATATATATATATATAATTATTATTATTATTATTATTTATTTATTTTACACAAAGTTGAACCAAGTATAATTTTAGAGTATTAACAAAAATAGATTTTAAAAATCTCATATAATTTACTATATATTTTCTTGCAATATAATACCCACAGAAGCTGGCATGGCAATAAAAACACACATTTTATATTTTTTGTTTATATTCAATTATAGCTGTCAAACGATTAATCGCGATTAATCGCATCCAAAATAAAAGTTTCTTTTTACATAATATATGTGTTTGTACTGTGTAAATTTATTATGTATGTATAAATAAACACACACACATACAGTATATATTTTGAAAATATTTGCATGTCTGTATTTATATTCATATAATTTATATTATATATAAATATATTTAATATACGAACATAACATTTTTCTGAAATGTATACATGCATGTGTGTGTCTTTATGTCTACATAATAAAAATACACAGTACACACATGTATTATGCAAACAAAAACGTATTTTTAATACGATTAATCGCGATTAATCGTTTGACAGCACTATATTAAATATTTTAAATATTTTTATTTAATATTTTTGATATGTAATGTTTAATCATTTTTATGGTGTAAAAATACAACTCTCATAAACCGCTCTTTTCACACTGATCACTAGTATATATTTTCTAGAATTGCACAGGGTCAAAGTGTCCATAGTTGAAGAAACACCCTCAGTGAAACCAGTTCATTTTTGTACCACACACTTAAAGTTGAAACGGTTGGAAGTGTTTAATATGCTTTGCAATCTGCTGTTGAAATATGAATGTGTGAGATTATTATAAATGCCATTTTTGCAGGATGGTACAGAGGATTCATCACAAAGAATCCAAACGTAAAGGTGAGAACAATCTTAATTTCGCTTTACGTTTAACTTCGTAGATGTGCAAAATTTCACTGATTTCTATATTTGTGTCAGTTTTTTTCTGTTTATCTGTATTTTCATCCTCTGTTTTGACTCTCAGCACATTTATATACAGATAGTGCATGTTTGTTTACTCAGTAATTGGCTCATTAAATAACTTTTCGTTGTCTCTCCCAGGGAATATTCCCAAGCTCCTATATTCACCTCAAGAATGCCCACGTCAAGAACAAAGGGTATGAGTCCATGAAAAAAACTGTATATATACATATCTGTGTCAATTAAGCCACACTTAAAAAAGTAACTCTAAAAGTTCTAAAATGTTATTGCATTATATAATGAATAATATATCAATCCAAGTGGCATTTATTTTAAAGAAAGACTGTTTTGAATCTGGTGAAACTGGTGACCCATGAATGGATGGCTAATGAAATCTCACCTTTGACCTGCCACCAGTGCCCTTGAGAAAAGCACTGAACTGCTACTAGGGACCGTCCTTGTGCTTCAGATAAAATGCATTTGCAAAATGACACGTCTGCTCTGTTGAAGTGACAGGAGCCTTCACTATCCCACAAGCCATTGCAAGTGTATTTGCGGACACGTCCTCATGAGTCAGTGTTACTCCTCAGGGTCATGTGAGGTCACTGCTCTCCATCCTGGACTCGTTCAGATGTGTGTGTGTGTGATTGTGTGTTTGTGTGTCTTGCCCTGCAGGCAGTTTGAGACCGTCATTCCCACCGAGGACTCGGTCATTACAGAGATAACTATGACCTTGAGAGACTGGGGCAGCATGTGGAAGCAGCTCTACATGGTAAATATCACTCATTGTGCTGCGCTGAACAAATGCAGTTGCTTTAACTGTGGACATTTCTTTGTAAGTTCCTATTTATTTATAAGTCTTGTCAATGATACGTGAATTTATCAGAAATATATATTTTTACATTCCAATCTCATTAAAAACCTGGAAGCCTGTTTTTTAAGAAATTAATATTTTTATTCAGCAAGGATGCATTAAATTGATTAAAAAAAATACACTAAAGACATTTATAATGTTACAAAACCTTTGAAATAAAAAAGCTGTCTTGAACTTTCTATTCATCAAAAAAAATGTAGATAGATCAAATACAATTTTATTTATTTATTAGCATAGTTTTATATTTAGATAGGTAGATTGATATAGATGTATTAATAAAAGTGAAATGAAATATGTAAATATACTGTATATAAACATAAAATACAATATATATTTTTTTTTATTTATTAGCATAGTTTTATATATATATATATATATATATAATTTTTTATATTTATTTTTATATAAACAAAATACAATATATAAAATTAAGTATTAATTAGAAATATATATATATATATATATATATATATATATATATATATAAACAAAATACAATATATAAAATTAAGTATAGTTGTTTTACTATTCACCATTGATGTACTGTACATGACAGTTACTAAAATTTTCTTGTTTTTTTCTCTCTCTCTTTGATTCATTCATGTTGCTTGTGTACAGTCTTATATTGTGATTTGTTTTAACCATTGCATTGTAAAAAAAAAAAAAAAAAAAAGTTACCAGGCAACTGGCCAGTAATTTTGTATCATTTACCCAAGGATAAGTTTTATTCATTTAGAGCTTGGCATGTATTAATTAATAAGATGTAGTCTGAGAACTGTTTCTGCCGAAACTGTGCCAACTATATCATTTTCTTAAACTCATTTAATTAAAAAGGTGAACACACTTTCTCTGTTACCCACTCATGTTTTTTCTGTGTCTCTCAGAGGAATGAAGGGGATCTATTTCACAGACTGTGGCATGTGATGAATGAGATACTGGAGCTGCGACAGCAGGTTCTGGTGGGCCACCTCACTCACGACCGCTTGAGTGACATCAAACAGCACATCACGGCACGGCTGGACTGGGGAAACGAGTGAGTTACACAGTCACACACCACAAATAAAAACACTGTCATTGTCGTGATGGGATTTGTATATCTGTATGGGTTGTGTGACAGCATCAAAGCCTTGCAAAATCATTCAGTTTGATTCATTTATGCCATTAGAGTTTGGCTTTCCTGTCTTTGCCACATTGTGTTATTTTTTCAGTGATTGTGAATGTATTGTGCAGTACACATAAAAACAGTGGGTGGAACGCCGTGGTGGGGACAGCGATGATGAACTGCCGGCAAATGCTGGCCAATCTGTCAGCCATGTGCTTGAAAGCTTATATGCGGTTTTTCTCTAAAAAATAAATCGCAGATGGTAATAACGAGTGGGACGTGTTACGTATGGTTTTTTGGAGTCTTTCAGTACAAAGTCGTTTTTTGGAGGGTTTACAATGAAATGGATTCTTCTCAGATTTGATTCATGCTTTGTGAAGGTGAAAATTACTTGGGTTATTGTTGTGTGTAGGAACCTATGATTTCCGTTATGTGGAAAATATGGGCGGAATCATGGAATCTGGTCATAAAAATGGAATTTACTGTATAAAGTCGAATGTCACAGAATTTGACAAAATTTGGATGAATTAAACAAAAGTGGAGGTGATATTTATGTGATATTTTAAGGAAAATCATACAAAATCCAACTATTTTACATACCTTGTTTTGATTTGAAACCTCTGTTGTGCAGCACTTTATTTGCCAAAAGATTAACACAAATAAAAATATTTGCAAATATTTTAATTAACTCAAATAAAAATATTATCATTTGGCATTGCATTTTTTTTATTAATTCAATAGAATCATAATTAATTAACACCATTAACACCAATAACACCATTAAGAAAGATTTAAGAAGAAAACATGGCATTTTGGAAAAAAATAAAATGGAATTTGGGGATTTTTTTTTTTTTTTTAAATCAAATTTCATAGTGCCTGATGTTTATAACAACCAAGACAAAAACCGTTGATTACAAAACAATTACATAATTTGTGAAATCAAATAATGACAAAAAAAAAAAAAAAAATCTGTGTTTATGGCACGTTTTTTCAATGATGATTTATGTGTTTAATTGCAATTAATTAATTTAATATAATGTAATATAATGAATAATTACAAATGGGGTTGTCACAATACTTTACTTATTTTTTATGTGTTTATTATTTATATATTTAATAGTTTTGATAATTAAAAGGTCAATATTATGTACATTCTTATTTAATATAAAATGTGTCTATGAAATAAAAAAATGTGTCACTAACAAATCTGTATTTTTATGTTTTTTTAATCAGAATAGTGCTAAAATAAAACTAAATGGAACATGCAAAATTATAATAATCGTGATGGGATTTGATGGATAGAATCAAAATGTGTGTTTTTTTTTTTGTGGGAGGCTGGTGTTTTTGTATGTTGTCCAGGGGGGGGTTTTGGGCATGGTGGACCCTGATGAGATCAGCATCACAGAGCTGTATCGGCTGGTGGGTAGTCATACATTCACGCTCACGCTCACGTACATGCACACACACACACACACACATTCCCATTACCCATGAGTCACCGCACCTCCCTCCTCTGCCACCCATATTCTTTGCTGTGTTACTATGGCAACTGCAGCTCGACCTGACGCCAAGGCTTTCTCTCGAGTGCTTCGTCCTCTCTTTTAACAAAGAGAGACACACACACACACCTCCAGTCGCATATGTATAGGGAAATGATAGTAATTAAGGACAAGAGAGAAATGCTAAATGGCGCATTAACAGGCTGTTTGCAAACTGCAGAGACACTTCACGCATGCAGTTTCCTGCCCTTATAATTTGGAATACATGCAGCATCATTGGTGCAATTGGTTCATGTCTCTCAAAGACACAACATGCCTGTGTACAGATCTTTGCAATATAATATCTGTTACAAAACCTAGTTAGCTGCCTACTGCCGACATGAGCAGCTGCCTGCTAAGGGAAAATTCCAACTGACATAGAACATTTTATGTTATTTCATTTTATTATTTTTTATTTTATATATTTTTTAATTTGGTAATTTTTATTTTATAATGAGTTAATTAATTATTTTTTTATTTTATTTTATATTTTATTGTTTGTATTATATTTTATTTATTTTAAATTTTTATTTTATTATTTTACATACTTAAATATTAATTAGTCTTGATGTTTTAAAAAGACTGATTTTTTATTAACTATAATATAGTCCTAAAATTAAATTTTATAATAAACTTTGAAACTATTTTTATCTATACTTCTCAGTACTGAATGAATAATAGTATAAAAATATTAAAAAATCATAGATAATTGCTATTGAATTGCATTCTTTGCAAAGGAAACAGATTTTTGCATTAGAATTTTGTTAGAAGAAAAGTATCTTCGTAGGCTGCATTATGAAGTTAAGCTTTTGTATCAGGAGAGCATCTGTAATGTCTTAAAATGCTGCCTAGCTCACTAGGTTTTTAAAAGAGAGCTGGTAAGACAATACCAGTATAGTTAGAATTCACCAAATTCTCTGTCTTTTTCTCTCAGCTGCAGGCCTGACCACACGTGTCCCAGTTTCCACTGGTCCATAGGTGGGCAGAGGTGTGGGGGTAGGGGTTAAAGGAGGAAGGAAAGACACAAAAGAGAAAAAGATGTGGGTGTGGATGTACTAGACTAGAGAGAGCGTTTAAAGAGAGGATAGTGGGAAGTGAGGGCGCAAGCAAAAAAGACACCAGTGTGGCGTCCCCAGGGTCAATTGCAGTTTTGAAGGATCTTTCTGTTCAGAAGAACACAGGAAGGGTCCAAAGCTTAAAGATGAAACCACAGTGCTAGGGTTTTAATGATCTGTTATTACATTATATAATGTAATTATGTAGAAAAAGTTATTATAATTTGATATATATGGTTTATAGTGAAGAAATACATAGGTTACATAAAGCTTTGGTTTTACTTACTACATTCAATATGAACGATGCATTTTAGCAGTATTGCATGATATTTGTTAATTTATTTTTACACAAATATACAGTATGTGCTGCTGTAGTGGTGGTTAAATTGGTGGCTGTTAGATAATATATGCAAATTTGTGATCATTTTGTTGTAAATGTCTGTCATTATAATGATTAATGATTATATTTTGGTTTCTTTTGAATAGATGGAGAGACGTCATCGTAGACGCGAGGCACCCCCGCAGGCCAGTATGCACCACCTGTTCCTTCAGATGAAGAGCATGATGAGTTCAAACCTGGGGGAGGAGCTGGAAGTCTTCTACTCAATCTATGACAGCAGGGAAATGCGACCAATCAGGTGCCATCTCCAATCCTAGACACCCAATCTCAAGTCTTAAATTGACTGGAGTGTGATTAAATCACCCAAAAATGAAAAATCAGGCATCATTTAATCATTCTCATGTTGGTTAAACCTGTATGACATTCTTTCTTCTGTAGAACACAAAGATATTTTGAAAAATGTCTTCCATACAATAAAAGTCAGTGGGGTCCAGTGTTATCTTGCTTTGGCCCCTATTGACTTTCGTTGTATGAAAAGCTGAAACATTCTTCAAAATATCTTCTTGCATACGTAAAGGGATAGTTCAATAATTAGTGAAAATTTCCGCATGATTTTCTGGCGTTTGATGAATTCTGGGTGTTTATTAATTTTCTTCTTTCAGACGAATACAATTTGTCCAAGCTTTATAATAGTCGAGATTTTGAAACATAAAAAAGTACATCATAAAAATGCTCCACACGGCTCCGGGGGCTGAATAAAGGCCTTCTGAAGCAAAGAAACAAGTTTGTGTAAGAAAAAAATATCCATATTTAAAACTTTATAAACCATAATCTCTATTTTATGGATTTTCGAAAATCCAAATCCAAATTTCTATTGCTGTGAACAAAACTTGGTTCTCGCAAGACTAGCATATTCTAACTGGAGTGTACTCTGCACCTACGTCATTGGACTTCAAAATCTCAACCCCAATTCACTGCCATTATAAAGCTTGGAAGAGCCAGGACATTTTTAATATAACTCTGATTGTATTTATCTTAAAGAATAAACTCATATACACCTACTATGACTCGAGGGTGAGTAAATCGTGAGGTAATTTTCATTTTTGGGTGAACTATCCCTTTAAATACATTTTTGTTATACATTTGATTTGGTAATGAGAAAGGTTATAAGTTTGAATGCAATAAAAGGCTTTCATGCTGACTGCTCACTAAGTTGTCCATAAGATCCGGCAATAAAAATCCCAAAAATTGATTCAGTCTGACCACGATTTCATTAATTATGAATCCCTGTTTTCTTTCTAGCTGTCTGAAAGACGTCTCCAAGCTTAACCAGTCATCCATCAATGCATTTACCTACAGTATATATGTATGATGCTATCAAACTATTACGCTGATTGCGCTGCTACTGGGAACTAATATCTGAAATTCAATTTGGCTGTGACGTCAATGCATCTGTTTACCGCTCTCCATCCTACATACATTAGCCTGAGGGATGTTTTAGTTTCACATCCATGACGGAACTACGGCCTTGATGTGTTTGTTGAATTTTTCATTGGTTTCTTTCTCTTTTTCTCTCCCTCCTTCTCTCTCACCGCTCATGTTAGGGGGTGTACTGTTCAGGCACCCCTCCTCGTTGTAAATTATTCAGAAAGAGTGGCGCCCCAGGGCACTTAGTGAAAGTGAAGGAGAATCGAGGAGATACCGAGCCTCAATGGGCCTTTCCTTGTAATTACCTACCACTAGTGTCAGAGGAGATGCACTAACACATGCAGTTGCGGATGCACACGTACACACTTGTGCTCGCACCGGTCTTGCTGTGTTTCCTTATGCTTCCTAACAGTCTCTCTCTCTTTCTGTCTGTGCAGTGAGAGGTTCTTTGTGCGCCTCAATAAGCAAGGGCTACCAAAGTCTCCAGAGAAAACTGAGAGGCAGTGTACACTCTTTGTTGTAAGTATGGACTTTTTTGGGGTGCACCAAGGGCGTGTCCTTGGACCCTTTTCATTTGCTTTGGCATTGAATGGATCTGGTGCTGTTATAGATATATAGTTTCCTAAGTGGAACGCATATCCTTGACTGAAAAATTTTGGTAATGGGGGAGGTTTTAAATTTAAATGTGAACAAAAAAGCATTGTTTTGTGAATCTGAACAGGAATTTTTGAATAAAATAAAATAACACGTTTTAGATGTGTTTTCTCAACAGTTATCATTTGTTAATATCTAGAGCAAGACTGTCAGTTGATAAAAATTGTAATCAAATTAAATATATGACAATATATGAAATATATTGAGACTGAGTTATTAATCACATTGATTGAATAAATTTATGACATTTTTTAATATTTGTTGTGATTGGTTTTTAAATTTAGATTATGTAAGGAATCCGATTATTGTTGTTGTAGACAAGCAGATCATTGAATCAACATTACAAAAAGTGGCTTTGGATGTCAAAATATTTTATTGTTTCACTGTTTATCAGGATGTCAGGAAATCCTATTTTGTTTTCCTTGTTTTGTTTTATTTTTTTGTTTCACTGTTTATCAGGATGTCAGGAAATCCTATTTTGTTTTCCTTGTTTTGTTTTGCTAGTTCTTTTTTTTATTAGTTAATTTTTGCTTTGGTTTGTTAGTTCTATCATGTTTTGTTTTGTTTTGTTTTTCATTTTATTATTTTGCTGCATTTTACTGCATTGCATTGTTTTTGTGTATTTAATAGCAATAAATGAGCATGTTTAATTGACATACTTTATTTGATTGTTTAAATAGTAACTTTTAATAGCGTAGGTTTAGAGAATGTTTGGTACATGGAATCTAGTAAATATTGCTCAATAAAACATTTGTCTTCTT
This sequence comes from Cyprinus carpio, assembly GCF_018340385.1. NCBI lineage: Eukaryota > Metazoa > Chordata > Actinopteri > Cypriniformes > Cyprinidae > Cyprinus > Cyprinus carpio. The sequence continues at coordinate 14,007,841 of NC_056621.1, read as the reverse complement.
TTAAGATTTGGGAAGTAGCGATCTTCGCAAAGATGTGTATGTTGTAGCTCATATTTTTAGAATAGGTAAGAGCTGTTGGTTACACATCAATTTTCTCGTCGTGTGACCTGTCATAATGCCTTAGTGACTCTATCATATGGATTTCTCAACTTGATAGTGCACTGCTTTATTGTGCTTTAAGATTTTTATTTACAGATTACGTCAGATGTATTCATCAATAGTAATGGCAGCATTATAAGGGCTGAATGACAGGCCACTTCAAGTCGGTTGTTGCCAAGATGGTGTCTTTGTCTGTAAACGTCACCTTTGTGTCTGTGTAGCAGTCGTCGCTACATGCATGGCCTGCACCGGTACAGATTCTGTGATGTTACAGTACAGATTAATGCTCATTTGCATGAAAGTAATTCATGTCACTGTAGACTGGAAAGTGTTCGTTGTGTAACGGTTGTTGGTATGTCTATTTTGTGTTTCAAGCGTCATTATAAAGACATAAGTGTTAATCATTCTGCCGTAAGAGCTACATAAAACTGTGTTAACGCGTTAGCTAACTGTGTTAGCGGCTGTAATGCTTAAGTTTTGTCACATGACACATTATGTCAAGCTTTTGACAGTGCTATGTGTTCTTTGAGGCAGAATATGAAAACGTCTGTTACATTTTTTGTATTAGCATATATATTTATTCTTATAATAGCAGTATGTGAGCCTCAATATGTGTGTCCGCAGGGCGAATGGTGGCAGGTGAGAAGAAGAGCGTGAGTAACACGCAGTACAAGCGTCCATACGGTTGTGCCGTGATTAGCGTGGCTGACCTGTTAACAGCTGACTTCAAGGATGATCACTTGCTGAAGATTTACTCGTGAGTATTCAAAATTTCCTTCATTACATATTACCAGGAATATCATAAATATATTGTGATGATATTCAAATATATCACTCAGCCTGTATCTTGTTGAAATATATAGCACACTTATGGCACATTATGTTTACAGATGTAATGCAGAAAGTGAGTGGTACCAAATCCATGACAGTATTATCAGGAAGGTCAGCTCACGATACAGCCATATTGGCTCAAATACAGGTAAGATTTAATTTTGCTTGTCTTCTTAAAGGGATAGTTCAACAAAAAATGTATACATATGAACACAATGTCATGTCATTCCAAACCAATATGACCTTTCTTTCTACAAAAGGAGAAATTTCAGTCTGGTCCTCACACAGTTTTTGGACAGCTTAAGAACAGAAGGCTTAGTCTACTGTATAATGCACAGAATTTCCATTTTTGGGTGAACGTTCCCTTTAAAGAACATTCTGTCTGTCATAGCAACGGTGTTCTTCTGAAAATGTTGAACCAAACGATTTATTTAATTGACATATTCAAATTGTACCAAATTATGCTGTAGAATTTTCTTTTCTTCGTGCTCTTTAGACATAAATAGCAGAACTCTTTACAGAGAAATGCTGGGGTCTCTCCTAGCAACAGGTTTTGAGCAGCAGCAGAAGCATGCAGTCAAAGCATACGCCAGTAACAGAGAGACAGAGGAGAGCTGTTATTCAGGCGCTTTTGTTTTTATGAGGTCTGCATGACTCAAAGAGTCATGGCCACTTTAATAAGACCAGCATTTCAAGAAGACCTTTGCACCAAGCTTATTCTAGGGTTGGGCATTTGTCATAATAGAATATATGTTAATAGCTACTTATTATCATTTATTTTAAAAGTGGTGGTGTCTTTTACTTGCAGTGGATTAAAGGTGAAGTGTGTAATTCCTGTGCACCATATCAGCACGCAAGAACAACTTTCTTTATACATTTTGTGAAGAAAATGTGAACAGTGCTTATCTTTTCTGTTGTGGCTAGTTGCCAGGGCTCTTCTGTACGGTTGCTAAGGTGTTCTGATATGTTTCAAGCAAGTTGATCAGGGCTTGCAAAATCACTAGCCTTGTGTCCCGGGGATATTGTGTTTTCTAGTCGGGCTACCAAAATGTCCGACAAGCCATGTTGAATAGTGAAATGAAATCCCTCCCTTAGGCAAATTTGTTTATTCGTTCTTATTTTATTAATGACCGTTACGATTTCTTTAATAATGTTTGACCTTTTTAGTTATGTTACTAGTTTTTGGTCATCCAAAAACTGATTGAATCTGTGACTCAAAACCCAAAATATGATCAAAACCATGAGATATGTGATCTGTTTTCAGTCATGCTGATTTTGTCCGCAGTGAAGTTCAGCCGATATATATACATATCATTTTAAAATTCGGGCTAGCTAAATTAATTTTGGGCTACCAAAATGTGAAGAATGCCTGATTGAAGGGCTACCATGGATTTTGAAATGTTTAAAGCCTTGTTGCTACAGTATGTGGTGGCTGCAATGTTTGTTAGGTGATTGTTTACTGGCCCAAATTAAAAGCACTGTCTTCTATGAAATCTCTATGATGTTCTAGACATTTTATTTTCTTTATTTTATTTGAACCTACTATATGTTTTTATATAGTGTTTTTATTTTTATATTATATTTTCAATTTTTTTGTATTTATGTTTTGTTTTTTTGTTCAATTTTGTTTTGTAACAATATTTTATTTACAAGGCAAATGCTTTGTTTTGGTTTGGCTTGTTTTAGCTTTCTTTTGTTTTTGTTTTGTTTTGTTTTTTGCTTTGCTCGGCTTGGCTTTGATTTGTTGTTTTATTTGTTTTTTGGCATAGTTTTGTTTTGTTTTGATTTGATTTGCGCTTTGCGTGGCTATTCTGTTTTGCTTGGCTTTGTTTTGTTGTTTTATTTGTTTTGTTTTTTGTTTTATTTGTTTTTTGGCATAGTTTTGTTTTTTGGCTTGGTTTTTGTTACTTTTAGTTTTTTTTTTTGTTTGTTTGCACCTTTGCGTGGCTATTCTGTTTTGCTTGGCTTTGTTTTGTTGTTTTATTTGTTTTGTTTTTTGTTTTTGGCTTGGCTTGGCTTTTATTGTTTTATTTATTTATTTATTTATTTTATTTGGTTATGTTTTGTTTTGCTTGGCTTTATTTTGTTTGCGCCAATCTTAAATTTATATCAATGCCTGGTTTAGTCTTAGAATAGAATCCATACAATGGCTTACTTATACAATTCTCAGCACTTTTAAATGGGATAGGAATTATGAACAACTTTAAACACAGATCAGCTAGATCAGAAAAAACCTGATCTCAATCAGCTTGTAAATGCCATCCAGCCATCTGCAGTAATTCAGTTACACTAAATGAACATCTTTTTAATTGATGACCATTAGTAGGTATTTATCAGTCACACTCATCGGCTATCAGTGTGGACTAGAACGCCATATTGATCTCGTGCACAAAGAGCAGTTGACCCTTTTCATGACATTGTTGTCACTTGAGATGTTTTAATGGCCAAATTGCCAGCTCTTATAGCTAATCGCTTGGAATAAAAGCCAAATTACTGTTATTGATTTTGTTGCTGGGTTAAAAAACAGAAATAAAGAAACAACAATGTTCGTTTTAGGTTTAAAAAGGCAAACAGATGAAAGACGAAGTGTTGTGTTGTGTTGTGTTGTTGATGCCATGTTTTGTGGAGGTGGTGGAGTAGTAGTTATGTAATCTTGGTGTGCATCATCTCGCAAGTGGTTTCAAAATGAATGGACTGCTGGTGATTTCACTCGTGTGGGCAGCTTACTCTGAATATATTATGAAACCATAATGAAGCCATGGCTTTATAGATGCTTCCAGAACTTATAAACCCAACAAACCTCATCTATGCAGTCTGAAACTGAAAAATGTCCCTGCACTGTTTGTGAAGTATGAGACAGTTTTCCTGCAGAACGAAGAAGTCAAAAACCCTGAGGAAGACATCGGAGGCTTAAGCTTGAAGAAGAGGGCCAGATAAAAAAGCGGAGGGAGTCAAAAAAGCCGATCAAGCAAGAAGGAGATTATGCAGTTTCTCTCATGTCAATCTAAACCGCAGGCTGTGTCCCTCACCAGATGTACAGCAGGGTTATACTTGAGATGAAAGTCGTTTAGACAAATGAAGGAATGGGAATGGGTGAAATTTCCATGTGTAAGAACTCAAAATCTAACTGGGCTTTGTGATGAAATGACTCAAGAAACAAAGTGTTTCTTCAAAGAGACTTGGGACTTTAAAGTGTAAATCTAGTGCACGGATGTCAGAATCACTGGCTTTCATCAGTTGGATAAATGAGGGAGGCAGAGAAATGCTTGTCATTAAGTGTGGTGGAACACAATAAGATCTATTACTGATTCAATGGAGAGGTTATGGTAACAAGCACAAATGTTACAAATGGAGATTAAGGCACCGGATTACCCATAATTAATTTAATCAAGAGGCAGCTGGGTCATTCCTGTTATGCAGGACTTTTGAACTCTAACTTTAGAAAAATAAATATAATTGTGTGTTTTTTATTACTTAGCAAATGAACAGGGTGGAAATAAAACACAAATTTAGCTGTTTAGAGGGACTAACATTCAAGTTGAAGTTAATTTTCATTGTTTATTTAGGATTATTCCCACCAATAGTTAAAACTCAGCCTTGTGTTGTTCCTATATGATTTCTGTGGAACATAAAAGAAGATATTTTGAAGAATGTTGGTAACCAGATGGTTTTGGGTCCCATTGACTTCCATAGTATGGACAAAAAATACAATGGAAAACAATGGAAACACAAAATACCTTCTTCTGCATTCCACTAAAGAATGTAAGTCATACATGTTTGGAAAGACGTGAGGGTAAGTAAATGGTGACAGAATTTTCATTTTTGGGTGAACTATCCCTTAAAGCGTGTTTTGAAATATTGATAATATGACGGTGATAATGTTATCAAGCAGGATGTTTTAAAGAAAGACAAACCAACAAATAATACAAAATTTACCATATTATTGATAATACTTACTGACGAGTGTGCTGCTGTCTTCCCACCAAAAAATGGTGTCACTTCCTGGAGCATGATGTCATGAAAAGAACTATCAAGTTCTCAAAGGGATTGTACAAAAGTAACAGGGTGGAAGTGATATTGAAGGATGAAGAGAGGATAATGTGTTTAATTTGAGATCTTTGTTATATTTCATAATAACATGCTGGTTTTATAAGTTGTGGAACTATTTAAAACGTATGACTGAAACTATTTTTATATATTTATTTGTTTTTTTTACCCCTCCCCCCAATATATTACCACATTAGTAAGTGAATTGTGAGACTGAATGATAGATTATTATACAGTACGTTATTAGGATTATGTTCTCTTCCAGACTTTCTCTACATACAGTATAGTAACAGCAAATCCAGATGTTTTTGTTGGCAGACACTTATGGTTGTTGTCTGTTTACATATGGTATAACACTGTCAGATTTTACCACAAAGATTCACTGAAATGCATTTGTGTTTGTTTTGTAGGCCTTAATGTCTCTCTCCAGCTCCTGCATGGGGATATGGAGCAGATTCGCAAGGATTACATGCGTCTTTTCACCCGCAACGTCTCTATTACTAAGAGGCTTGGTTTCTCCGATATCATCATTCCAGGTGGGATAATCGTGTTTTGTTGTCCCTATGCTGCTTTTATTCATCACATTAACATTGAATTTGTGTTTTGCAATGTTATGCAAATGAAATCTGTAGCTTTACGATATCTTTTGTCATTCAATCATAGCATATGGTAATGTGGCCGCTCTGTGCCGTTTGTAGTAATGGTTTAATCATGTCATTATGCAGTTAATTAATTGCTTAGCAGAGTAAATATAGGCTTTACAGGAACAAAATACTGGTTTTATTGAGTTAGCATGAACTTTGAGAGATAACAGTGTCATATATATCATAATTTAACACAGACACATTTAACAAAGATACCAAAGTCAATTTTGTACAAAATAGGACTGATTTTACAGGATGCTCTTGTTTTGCTCACTCTCACATAATGTACATGCACGACTAAAGAACAAAATCAGTGGGATTTTTTAAATGTATTCTTTCCCTTTGTTTGACTGTAACAAAAAATGGCTTGTTTTCTGTGCTTTCATTACATGCAATGCACCGGTGCGCCCACGTTTTGTTTGATATTTGCTTTCACACCCTCAGCTGGCGAAGAGACACCTTTGAGCCACATGTGTTGACAGAGTAATTAGAAATGTTTTGTGGTGTTTCTAACATCTCTGAGGATCTTTGACAGTTTCAGTTTTCTTGTCCTTCCCAGACTTTATGTTTGTATAAAGGAATGTGCCTTATATGAAAAATACATACAACAATATTGTCTTGAAGTACATTGTAAACAAAGTATTCATGGCCAGTTATGTATCTGCACACAATAGAAAAATTGACTCCATTTTCAGCTACTTCTCCTGATAAGCTGATTTCAACACCTGATAACCGACTGGAAGTGCTGTGTTGATGGAAAATGATTTCTGAGATATGGTTATCTTCCTCCTGCAGGTGAAATAAGGAACGACCTGTATGTGACCCTTGAGAGGGGTGAGTTTGAGAAAGGTGGGAAAAGCGTGGCACGTAATGTGGAAGTCACCGTCTATCTGCTGGGAGGTGATGGGCAACTTCTGAAGGTGAGAACTGTCATTGGATGTCATGTCATATTGCGTCTAAATTAATTTCAGTTTTTTTTTCTCATTCTTTTCATCCAGTTTCTTAATGTAATATGCATTCAATTTTGTGTCCTTTTCCTTTTTTATTCCTCTTGTCTTGTGTAATATAATATAATAATGTTTATCAAATAATGTTATTTAAAAAAATAATTCAGTATTATCCAGTTTTGAAATAAATACTCATAATTTGTTTACATGTCACTACATCACAGTTATGTCAGTAAATAATTAAATACAAAAAGTTTCTTTATCAAAACAGTAACAAATATTTGACCATAATCTAAGTAATATTAATGATCTATGCTTTTGCATGGTTGTGATGTCAAATTACCAGCCAAGTAATTTTTATTATTTCTTTATTTATTTTGGGGGGAAGTTAAAGACTTAAAAGAGCATTTTTGGTTTTCAGCTTTTGGCCCAGTGGATCCAAAATGTATAAAATCCTTGATCATTTATGGTTCATGACTACTTCAAAACAACATACACTGTTGAGTGGTTCACAGTACGACTATCAATATTGTTTAAAAATGTTATTGGGGTCAAGTTCATGTTCTCCATTTCTCTCTCAGGGTCTGGTTTGTTGTGGCTCTGGGGAACCAGGAGTGGATGAGCACCGCTCTTTTGTCCTGTATCATAGTAACAGCCCTCGCTGGGCCGAACAGATCAAACTGCCCATCCCTTTGGAGATGTTTCACGGCACACACTTACGCTTCGAGCTCAGGCACTGCTCCAGTGAGACTCCACTACGATTGCACTTTTTTCATGAAAATTGATTTTACGTCTACTTCCTATTAAATCTTCTGAGATTTTATGCTTTGCAATTATTGACTCATTTCACATAACTACTGTTGCCTCTGTTCATGCAGCAAAGGAAAAGGGTGAGAAGAAGCTTTTCGGCTTCTCTTTTGTTCCTCTGATGCAGGACGATGGGAGACCATTGCCTGATGGAACGCATGAGCTCATTGTCCACAAGGTATTGTCTCTTTGTGTATCAGTCTGTTTGTATGAAATGTATGAATCTTCTTATTGTATGTATAGACTTTGTATCAGACCAGAATTAACAAAGGAGAAATAATGGGATCCTTGCTAAAAATAGTGTTTGGGGATGGGAAAAACGTACCTGTTTTTCATAGATAGATAGATATATAGATTTTTTTAATACAAAGTGCTATCCATAGTTTCTTTGTATCTGTTGTGTGTTTGTGACATTTTTGGTCTTTGAACTTCTCTGTCTCCCTCACAACAGTGTGAAGAGACAGCTGATCTCCAGGATCCTGCTCGGTACCTCAAGCTGCCATTTTCCAAAGCCAGCCTCCAGCCGGGCAACAACCAGACAATAAAGAACAGCAAAGAATCTTTCTGGATCCAGTCGTCTCTCTGCTCCACTAAACTCACTCAGAATGGTGAGATGATGTTCCTCCTTACAATATGACAAAAAACTAAATTAAGTTATCTGGATTTGAGATATGAGATTAAGTTAAACCTGATCTGGCATAAACACATCAAGAAGAAATTAGGGGAGGGGAGTGATATGAGCAAAATCTTATATTATGTTATTTTATTTAATGGTAAGGATTTATACCACAATGTCTGTTAGAGAGCAGTGATTTCAGAAATACCTTCTCTCTGTGCCATATGGCCCCGTCTGCATCATGACCTTGATATTGTGATATATTGATCTGAGCCCTTCAGCAGGTGAATGTCATGGTAACAGTGGCAGAAAACAGAGAGGTCTGCGTTTGGACCGGAGATCACAGCGGGCTGAGCCCACACCTGCCTCTGTTGACCTTGGAGCTTCGCCCAGTGTCTCTGCGGCTCTGCTGTGCCTTTGCCCAACTGCACACATATCAACGGCCATCTGGCTGTTATTTAACTGAAGGCACTGAACCCAAGTTAGATTCAGTTTATATCGCATCTATACTCAGTCTTAAGCTTCAGGCTTTTTAAAGTTTAACTGTTTATATTGAGCTTGATCTTTGAACTATATCGGTGAGATGTATGAACTATAGACAAAGCCACTTTTGTCAAGTTGTAAGTTTAAGTATTCAGTTGAATGTCTTTGTTTTTTTCATTCTTGCATATGTAGCTATCCCACATATTTAATGTAAATGTTTGGAAGGCCCCCCTGAAAGGTTCACCAGTGATTGATATTAAGACACTTGATTAATTTACAGTTGATTTGCCAACAGTTGATTTTCCAGTGGCTGACTCACTATTGTTGACGGTTGATTCACCTACAGTAGTTGAATCGCCAGTCATTGATTCAGTACCAGTTGATTCACCAGCAGTAGATAGACTAATGATGATGGTTGATTCACCTATATTTGATTCAACAGTGATTGATTTACTAACAGTTGATTCACCTACAATTGAATCACAAATGGTTGATTTCGTACCAACTGATTTGCCAAAAGTTGATTTGCCAGATGTTGATTCACCAATGATGATGATTGATCTGCAGTAGTTGATTTACAAATCATTGATCCGGTACCAAGTGCTTTGCCAACAGTTGATTCAACATTAATTATGATTGATTGACCTAAAGTAGTTGATTTGCCAATCGTTAATTTCAGTACCAATTGATTCACCTACAGTTGATTCGCCAATCGTTGATTTGTTACAGGTGGATTCGCCCAACAGTAGATTCACCATTGATGATGGTTGATTCACCCACATTTGATTCGCCAGTTGTTGATTTGGTACCGGTGGATTCCCCAACAGTTCATTCACCATTGATGATAATTAATTGATCTACAGTTGTTGATTTGCCAATCGCTAATTCGGGACCAATTAATTGCCAACAGTTAATTCACCATTGATGATGGTTGATTCACCTACAGTTGATTCACCAATCATTGATTTGTTACTGATGAATTCACCCAACAGTTGATTCACCACTAATGATGGGTGATTCACCCACAGTTGATTCACCAGTTTTTTATTTTGTACCAGTGGATTCACCAACAATTGAATCACCAGTGATAATGGTTGATTCACCTACAGTTGATTCACCAATCGTTGATTTGTTACCAGTGGATTCACCCAACAGTTGATTCACCATTGATGATTGTTGATTCACCAATTGATTCGCAACATTAGTTGATTCGCCAATCGTTGATTTGTTACCAGTGGATTCACCCAACAGTTGATTCACCATTGATGATGGTTGATTCACCTACAGTTGATTCGCCAATCGTTGATTTGTTACCGGTGGATTCACCCAAGAGTTGATTCACCATTGATGATGGTTGATTCACCCACAGTTGATTTGCCAGTTTTTGATTTGGTACCGGCGGATTCACCAACAGTTGATTCACCATTGATGATGGTTGATTCACCTAGTTGATTCTCCAGTGATTGATTCAGCAACATTTGATTCACCAGCAGTTGAATTGCCAGTGTTGGATTAATCAACGATTGATTTGTCAACAACAGATTCATCAACATTTTATTTACAGACAGCTGATTTGGTAATTGTTAATTCTTCAATGGTTAATTCGGAAACTACTGATATAAAAACTGTCAATTTGCCAGCATTTGATTTGTTAGTTGTTATTTCACTAGTGGATGATTCATTAATATTTATTCTGCCAGTGGATTTAATGGATCTGCCAAAAGACTGATTCAGCCACTTTATCAATAATGCAATTTAAATAGTTTCTATTCAGAATTGCATGTCCCTTATATTGTTTTCAGGTGACATGTTGGACCTGCTGAAATGGAGAGTCCAGCCGGAGAGAATCATTGACTGCCTCTCCAAACTGAAGGACATTGATGGCACTGAAATTGTCAAGGTATAAACCACATACAGCAACTAGCTTTTACCGCTGAAATAGCATAGAATATTTCCCCAAAATAACTTTTTTGTCTCTCTGTAACAATTGATTTTCTCTGTATAGTTTTTACATGACACTCTGGACACCTTGTTTGGGATTTTAGACGAGAGTCCACAGCGGTATGGACTAAAAGTGTTTGACTGCCTGGTGAGTGATGCCCTGTTCAAACCTTAGGAATGTGAATGTATGAAATGTAGACACTGCAATGCTCTCAAGTTTCTAGTTTCCACAGATACTCTACATATTTTGACTGCAAACTCAGACAAATTCATCCATCTCTTCCGCAAGGAGACGGTTTCTTGCCGTTAATGAGTGCAAGATGCTTTCCTCATCTCTCCTGCACTGTGTTTCCACGGTTACATGCCAAATATGGCAACTCATAAAATCCATCTTAGACTTTTCTTGCTATAATTCAACTCCTGTCCTCACATCCTCTTTGTTTCAGGCAGAACAAAGTACTTCTAGATCAGAAAGCAGATTTTAAATAAACTCTGCATGATTGAGCGTTCTTTAGGGCTGCGTGGGAAGTGTTTTGTACAGTAACTTTACTTTTTACACGGTTCTCTGGAATACCTGATTCTGATTGGTCAGTTGCTGCATTCTTATGTGTTATATTCTATGGCCTCCTCCTTTTCACATAAAATAATTTTAAACCATTATGGAAATGGCACCTTAAAAGGTTCATAGACCCTCTGAACAGTTGATTATCCAGTGTTTGTTTCAATGGATGATGTGATGCCAGTTGATTCACCAATAATTGATTTACTACCATATGATTCACCCGAGGTAATTCATCTTTTCTTATCTTAGACTTCTCTTGCTATAACTCCTGTCCTCATATCATATGATCAAACTAGTTTAATAGGCAGGATAATGGTTGATTTGTTGATGGATGATTCGAAGACTTGATTCATTTAATTGTTAATTCCTTAGTGGTTGATTGGTCAACTACTGATATTTGAATCTGCCAAATGATTGACTGACCAATGCTTGATTTACCAGAGATTGGTACACTTAAATGTGATTTGGCTGTTCTTGATTCTGCTGGTCAGTAATTCAAAATAAACTCTACCAAAGCCAAAGGGATTTATTTAGCTTAAATTATGCTGATACTTTTGCTATGGATGTGCTTGAAGCTTTATTGAAGTGATGATTTTCATTTTCTCCTCAGGTGCATGTTATAAATTTGCTGCAGGACAGCAAATTCCAGCTCTTCAAACCTGTAATGGACAACTACATCGAGAACCACTTTGCTGGTGCCCTTTCCTACAGGTAAACACTAGGGGTTACAAATCGTGATTTATAAGACAAATGGTTTTAAATGGTCACTGGTTAAAAAACTTTCTGCAGCAGTTGGTATGTCAGCTGGCCCAGAATGTTTTTCTTTTTCAATTTAAATGCTTGTACAATGTGAACTTTGTCAAAACGGATTGGGGGCAAGACATATTAGTATCAAAACAAAAGTCTTGCAACCTAAAGGTATAAAGAGTAATCAAACATCATTAAATGTTGAAAAAGAGAAACCTCGCTCACTGCCTTTTTTTGGAAAATTTTAGTAGCTTAAGCCCTTTGAATTAGACCACACTTTGTGTTTTTATTTGTATTTTTGAAGCTATTAAGTGAGTTGTTAGCACTGGTTTAATTTTTTAAGCCGTACATTTATAGTTACACTTTTGTTTTTTGTAATAAATAAATATTTTAAGTATTTAAACAAAAATCAACATCCTGGACATCGAGAGCCAAATTGCATTTATACAAATTGCGTATATACTTAAATTGCTATAGAAATCAAAATAACAGCTAAATATCGCAATATAAAATTGGGAGATCTAGAATCAATAGGAAAGTTAGGTAATTTAGTATTGGGTTGTGTGGTTTTGTTTTGAAACACTATGTCTAGTTTTGAAACACTCAAAAAATCCTAGAACTCTTGTGGTGTTCATCTGAAATTGCATGTCATGCTTTTGGGAGAGTTGTGTTTGGTATCGTAGAAAGATAAAAGGTGTTTTATGTTGAGCTCCAGCTGTTGTAAACTATAACCCGTGGAGTTTCTCTGAATTTCTAGGTCCTGTCAGCGCAGAGGGAGATGCAAAGCACAGCATAGTCTTGCTTTCATCTGTCATAACCTGTTTCATTTTACTGACAATGCAGTTTTGCACTGTATGTGTGGTCAGGAAGGTAATGTGTGTTGTCAAATAGTGTTTCAGATCTCAAGTGTAATTCAATATGTCGATGCTCCTCAAAAGTCCTCTCTGTCTTTCTTTTCCTCCTAATATTGGTTTTAACCTCTACTCTCTCTTTTTCTTCTGAACCTTCTGCTTTCTGTCTCTCTCTTTCCCTGTCATGTTTGGCTGTGTTCTGTGTGTGTGTGTGTGTGTGTGTGTGTGTGTGTGTGTGTGTGTGTGTGTGTGTGTGTGTGGTGTTCTGGCCGTGCTGTCTGTCGGTAATGAGGCGTGTGGTTGTGATGTTGTGTGTGGGTAGTGATGTGGTTTCTCTTCTGTAATGTGCTGAGGTGTGGAGCATCATGTCAGAGTTGAAGTGGATGTGGGCCGCTTGCAAAATACTCACTCTCGCACTGTTCCCGTCACCCAGTCCCTTAATGCTGTCCTGTGTTTCTGTCTCACCACGTCTTGGTCTGTCTCGGTCTGTCTTAGTCTCTATTCTCACTCCCTCTTTCTTTATTTTATTTTATTTTATTTTTTTATTTTATTTTATTTTATGTTTATTTTATTTTTCTGTTTTGTTTTGTTTTGTTTTGTTTTGTTTTGTTTTTGTTTATTATTTTTACTTTTTTTAGTTTAGTTTAGTTTTGTTATATATATATATATATATATATATATATATATATATTTGTGATGCCTAAATTCAAACAAATTTTTGTTATATTTTATTTTATTTTGCATTATGTGCATTAAGTGTGTTTACATTTGTTATGATGTTGTGAGATGTCTAAATAAACTATTTTGTTTTATTTTAATTTATTTTATTTTGTTTTATTTATTTTTTTGTCAAGAGTATGTTTACATAATATTTCAAACTATCGTGTTTCAAAAGAGCTAAGAAAATCTCGGTTGATATGTGGATTTCAGACAAGGTTTTTTTTCACAGCCTATATTCAGTTTAATGTTATTTGCTTTGTAACCATTCTCACACACACACACACACACACACACACACACACACACACACACACACACACACACACACACACACATCTTCACACAGCGCTGTTTCTCCCAGCATGCTCAAAGACACACTAAGGTTAATCTGCAGTCAGGATGGATACTGTGGTGATGAGGGCCTGTTTTTCTCAGGGTAGTGAGAAAACTGAGCCGCTGGGTTCAATCTGTGTCAGTATTCCTAAAGCCTCTGAAGGAAATGTAGCTGATGATGTTGGCAGATTATTTACCGCTGTTATCACTAGTGAATAAACCATTCTGGTCACATAGTCGTATTCACATTTGCAACAATATTTAAGTAGTGTGAAATAAGAGGTCTGTATTATGTAATTTATGGTACAATCTAGGTGAAAAAAGTGAATCTATTCTAACTGAACAGATTTGAATTGATTGAACAGACATATGTAACTGAACAGAGTTGAACTGAAATGAGCTGAACTTAACCAAATTAACTGATTCTATCTGAACAAACCTGAATTAAAGAATATTCAATCAAATTCCAAACAGAACAGAACAGAAAAAAACGGAACTAAACCTTTTTGAATCGCATTGAATCTGGAAACAGGAAACAATTGAATCAAATATAACTGAACAGATTCAAACTGATAGAACAGAACTCAACAAAAATGAGTTGAACCAAGCTAAACTTAAATTCTAGTAAATTTAATCAAAGCAAACAGAACAAAAAAAAACTGAACCGAACCGATTTGAATCACTTTGAATTTAATCGATTTGAATCGACAGAACAGAACAGTCTGAGCTAAACAGAAACAGATAAGATTAACTTAATCAAACAAAACTAATTTGAATGGAATCTATAAAATGAACCAAAATGAGTTGAATCAAACAGAAAAGAACAGATAAACTGAACTGAACTTTTCTGAACAAAACAGAACACAACTGAACTGAACTGAACAAAATTGAGTCTAATCAAACTAAATTGAGGGCTGTGCAGTTCAGCCAATATATTAATATTAACAGTCAGATCTTTGTAGATATGAATAGGATAAATCATTTAAAAAAGGTACAGTTCCTGGTTAATATTTTTTGGACTCTGAAATATTTTCAAGGCAGTTGATTTAAGCACAATCACAACCTATCTTAAAATTAGTGAGGTGCTACAGCATGTTTAATTAAGATCTAATTGGATTTTAAATTAAATCTTTAGGGGGGATGAGAGCTGGTATTACACCGTGGTTAACATTAATTGCAAAGTTAGCATTTTCCTCCTTAGGGCCAAATTACTCTCCTGGGCTTCCAAAATCAACAAGAGCCTCATAAAAGACCCAGTTTTCCTCCAATTATTTTTCATTTGTTATTAATCACAGCATCTCACTTTATAAATTAAGCAATGCAACAAAAGTTTAACCAAAAGGGAACTAGCCTCAATCTTTTTCTCAGGTTGTCCAAGATTTTGACCTACTGTACACACCATTCACAGAAGCACGGTGCTTCTGACACAGATCTTGATGGATTGGACCCTAAGGATGTTTTAAACAATTTTAATGAGTTTTGATTGGCAACAGAGACCATTAACCCAGAACGTCCAGAGTCTGTTTACAAAGTGTCCTGGCGGCTGCATCAAGTATTCATGAAGATCTGTGCACTCTTAACACCATTGATTCGTTATCACCATCACTTAACATCTCAGATGTTTCATCGCTTGAGTGTGTAAGTCCCCTTATGGGATAAACAGGAGGACCTTATTGGTCTTGTAAAAATATTCAACCTGCCAGTGCCTGCTGATTCTGGTGATCAGTTTCAAAACCTGTTAACAGCATGAGCAAATTTTAAGATATATTGTAAAGCATGTGTCAGATTTACTTCATATACTTGAGTGGGACATATTCCTTGGTCACCCTGGAATAACATCCATATATACAAATCCGATATTAGGAATAGCTTTAAATTTGGGCACTGAACAACTAATATCAAGGATATTATTGTTAATTCTAAATGCACTGATAATATTGAGAAGACAAATACTAGCAGTGTAAAGAATTAATTGTAAAAAAAAACAAAAAAAAACAAACTGTGCTAACAATATCAAACAAAATACAATATACCATTCAAAAGTTTGGGGCTCAGTAAGATTTTTTTAATTAATACTTTTAATACTTCGATAACTAGTGACAGTAAAGTAAAAACATTTTCATTTCAAATAAATGCTTTCTATGCATTATAGATTCTTGAATTTGTTTTTATCATGGTTTGCACAAAAATATTAACTAGCACAACAAATGTTTCTTGAGCAACAAATCGGCATATTAAAATAATTTCTGAAGGATCACGTGACACTGGGGACTAATATATATTAAAATAGAAAACAGTTATTTTAAGTTATAATAATATTTCACAATATTTGTTTTTACTGTATATTTAGTGAACATAAGTGATACTGTATATTTAGTGAACAAAAACATTATAATTTCTTCAGACCTTAAACTTTTGAACAATGTATATTTATTCAAAATAATACTTTTCCTAGGTCTGTTAATTTATTTAAATTTTGAGTTTGAGTTTTATGTAATATAAATATGTCAGAGCATCAAATTAAATTAAGATTAATCACATATACCAATATTTACTAAGAAAGCCATTTAATATTATATTTTTGTTATATATATTATACATATATATTATGTTTATAAATATCATACTGACCCCAGGATTTTGAACAGAAGTGTAAACCTTTATTCTCCATTAAAACTAAATGAATAACTAAAATATAAACTAGTGAATAAAAATAAATAAATTGTTTAACATGAGCATGTGAAAAATTTTCCCATGCATTTTTCTTTTACCTGCAGATGTTATTTTAGGTGATCCATAAAATCTTGAGCGCTGCCTATGAATGATTTGTGATATGATGCATTATCCCTGCAGGACAAACAGAAACGTACAGCATTCACACATAAATACATAGCATTAAACAAACATTGCTCTTGATGTCTGATATTCACGGCTTGTGTCTGCAGGGATCTGATCCGTGTGTTGAAGTGGTATGTGGATCGTATCATTGATGCCGAACACCAGGAACAGATCCAGCAGGTTTTGAAGGTGAGAACGCCAACATAATATGCTTCATTCAGGATGTATGTTACAGTATGTATGCAAATCTATGAGGAAACATATGCACCCTATCTCTCTCTGTCGGGGTTAAACCTCACCCCCTGCTGATCTTCTGAGCTTCTGTGAATACCCTTGATGCATCTGTTCTACCACTTCAGCGTCTTTTATCAACAGAAGTTGTTTTTTTATTACATAATTCATTTAATTTATATATATTCATTCGGTCTTTTCTTTTGTTCATTTGCCCGTTTTGCTTTCATGACCTGCCGTGGGACTTTTAGTGTAATTGTAGTATAAAATAGAATTTTAGTATAAAAGGTAAACATAAGAGTAATTTTTATATTGTTATTAATATTTCAAGATGAATAATTACTGGACTTGAGCAACTTATTGTACATTTACTTAATTATCTATACTCTGTTTTTTAGTAAAATCATAATAAAATGCCAGTGTCAGGTTTTAAGAAACATTTATTTGTGCATCTCTCAATCATCATTGCATTGTGTTTTGCATTATACTGTATGTTTATGTCAGTAATAGTTGTTTGATTTGATATGCTTGCAGGCATCTGAGTACTTGTTTAAGTACATTGTGCAGTCCAGGCGTCTGTACGCAGCAGCCACCGGAGGCCAGAATGAGGAGGAGTTTCGCTGCTCTGTTCACGAACTCTTCAAATCCATCCACCTGTTTCTGTCACATGAGAGTAAAGGCATCAGCCCCATCACACACACACAGGTGAGACACACACACACAAGCCTGTAGATTTAAAAATTTGTACTGTACTGAGTGATGAGAAAGCAATATTCTAGAGTATACTACACCAGCATACAATTGCATTTTTACAACCTGAAGTTTTCATAATACCTTACAATAATAAAAAATATTTACATATTTTACATATACATATACATATTTTTTTAATATACATATACATATTACAATAATAAAAAAAAAGTTTATTTCACTAATTCCATTCAAAAAGTGAAACTCGTATATTATATTCATTCATTACACACAGACTGATATATTTCAAATGTTTATTTCTTATAATTTTGATGATTATAACTGACAACTAAGGAAAATCCCAAATTCAGTATCTCAGAAAATTAGAATATTGCTTAAGACCAATACAAAGAAAGAATTTTTAGAAATCTTGGCCAACTAAAAAGTATAAAAATGAAAAGTATGAGCATGTACAGCACTCAATACTTAGTTGAGGCTCCTTTGCCTGATTTACTGCAGCAAAGCGGCGTGGCATGGAGTCGATCAGTTTGTGGCACTGCCCTGGTGTTATGATAGCCCAGGTTGCTCTGATAGTGGCCTTCAGCTCTTCTGCTTTTATTGGGTCTGGCATATCGCATCTTCCTCTTCCCAATACCCCATAGATTGTCTATGGGGTTAAGGTCAGGCGAGTTTGCTGGCCAATTAAGAACAGGGATACCATGGTCCTTAAACCAGGTACTGGAAGCTTTGGCACTGTGCTGGGGCCAAGCCCTGTTGGAAAATGAAATCTGCATCTCCATAAAGTTGGTCAGCAGCAGAAGCATTAAGTGCTCTAAAACTTCCTGGTATACGGCTGCGTTGACCTTTCGACCTCAGAAAACACATTGGACCAACACCAGCAGATGACATGGTACCCCAAACCATCACTGACTGAGGAAACTTTACACTGGACCTCAAGAAACGTGGATTGTGTGCCTCTCCTCTCTTCCTCCGGACTCTGGGACCCTGATATCCAAAGGAAATGCAATATTTACTTTCATCAGAGCACATAACTTTGGACTACTCAGCAGCAGTCCAGTCCTTTTTGAAGTGAGACGCTTCTGACGCTGTCTGTTGTTCAAGAGTGGCTTGACACAAGGAATGCGACAGCTAAAACCCATGTCTTGCATACGTCTTTGTGTAATGGTTCTTGAAGCATTGACTCCAACTGCAATCCACTTTTTGTGAATCTCCCCCGCATTTTTGAATGAGTTTTGTTTCACAATCCTCTCCAGGGTGCAGTTATCGCTTGTACACTTTTTTCTACCACATCTTTTCCTTTCCTTCGCCTCTCTATTAATGTGCTTGGACCCAGAGCTTTGTGAACAGCCAGCCTCTTTTGCAATGACCTTTTGTGTCTTGCCCTCCTTCTGCAAGATGTCAATGTTCGTCTTTTGGACAACTGTCAATTCAGCAGTCTTCCCCATGATTGTGTAGCCTACAGAACTAGACTGGGAGACCATTTAAAAGCTTTGCAGGTGTTTTGAGTTAATTAACTGATTAGAGTGTGGCACCAGGTGTCTTCAATATTGAACCTTTTCACAATATTCTAATTTTCTGAGATACTGAATTTGGGATTTTCCTTAGTTGTCAGTTATAAATATCAAAATTAAAAGAAATAAAACATTTGAAAATATATCAGTCTGTGGTTTAATGAATAAATATAATATACAAGTTTCACTTTTTGAATGGAATTAGTGAAATAAATCAACTTTTTGATGATATTCTAATTATATGACCAGCACCTGTATATATATTTACATATTTTACATATACATATACATATTTTTTAAGGTGGTGAATAAGAGAAGTAGTATTTGTTTATTATTTTGTGTTTATTATTTTGTGATTATTAGTCAGTTTTTGTAATTGTGATGAATGAAATGATTATTATTAATCATTTCGAACTTGGGTCTGGTGACATCTGAGTTTGTGGGCAGTGTTATTTGAAACACTGTCTATGGATACAGGCCTCCAGATATTTTCAGGTTATTTATGATTTGCACTAATTTAGCCCTATATCAGTAAACTAGACTTCACATAGATTTCGATTTGAATTTAAGATGTGTACGGAAATTGGATTAAGACATTATTTTACCCATATTGAAACCATTTTACTAATCTGCACTGTTCCCATCAGTCAGTTTTACTATATTCATGAGAACATTTCCAGGAATCTGCCACTTAATTATAGTGAAACAAATACACTAGGAAAACACAAGTTAGCAGTGTTTATTGAGTACAGTACTTCTTTTTCAGCCCCACCCAGATTTGTCCTGCTAGCATATCAGTGTTCAAAGCTCAGTCATCCCATGGAGAGTTAAGCCTGTCATGATATACACAAACAGTGACGCGCGCTAAAAGCCCGCCTCACACTGTCGCGGCCCGCCGAGCTCCGAGTCAGCTGGGCCATGTGTGTCCGACAGGCTCCGTCTCTACGAGATTGCTTTTTGTGAGCACACATTCGCACATTCGCTCTCACACAGGTCTGTTCATGTTACGGCGGCCCAGCAGGAGAGCAGATTTCAATTAACACGGCCAAGAAAACAAAGCGTCTTTGGACACCGCAGCATAATCCGAAGCACATGCAGGCGACTGGAGCTGTGCCAGATTTGTCATCGCGATATTTGTGTGTGTGCGAACTGCAATCTGTTGTTTGACATCCCCTACCGTGCCAGAGGAACATTTTCCCACTAAATCAAAGTGAAAGTGCATTTGGAGGAAGATGATAGTGGCATTTCAGTGACACAAATGCACAAAACACACACATACTGCAGCATGTCACATGTAGTATTAAACTTTATCTCTTGGGTTCCCACTAATGAGGCTTTTTCGTATTTAAATAACATGTTTACTGGCATTTTCGCAGGCCGTGTTCCTGAGATCGTTCCCGACTGTGTGCTGCGAGCTGCTAAAGATCTTCAGCATGAGAGAGGTGGCAAATCTGGCCCGCGACACGCTGAGCAGCCTGCCTGCCCTCACGCACACGGACTGCCCTCTACAGGCCGTCAAACTGCAGTGCATGGCCAAGACCGTGGAGAGTCCACTTTACGTCAACCCGGGTAAAGGATCTCACACAGTTTTCTGTTTTAAAGTAATAAAAAGTGAATAGTTATTGCTGGAAACATTGTAAAATCAAGTCTAGGTTTATTAGAGGGCCTCTAAATGCTAGCGTACACTGTGCCTATGCTGTTTAAAGTGACAGTTCAACCAAAAATTAAACTTCTATAATTAATTACTCACCCTCATGTCGTTCCAAACCCATAAGACCTTCACTGATCTTCTGAACACAAATGAAGATATTTTTGATGAAATCCGAGAGCTTTCTGACTCTGCATAGACAGCAATGCAACTGACATGTTCAAGGCCCAGAAAGGTAGTAAAGACATCATTAAAATAGTCCATGTGACATCAGTGGTTCAACCGTAATGTTATGAAGTTAAGCAAATTTCTTCTCTTCCATGTCAGTCTTTGACGCGCCTAAAGAAATCAATGTTTTGTATCAAAGATACATCAGGCTTTTATGGCTCATATAGTTTGATATTTTTTATTCAGTGGTCTAAACTGAGAAAGCATATGCAATTTGGTGCAGTCGAATATATTTACTGTATATGGCCAAAAAGTAAATTCTCTCAATAGTATGTATTCGTAAGATAGTATTTAATGATCTGCAGTTTTTATTGTGGAGGCAAAACTTATAAAGCATTGCAATACAAATGAGGGTTGAGAGATGTATAGATAAACATTCTTCAAAAGTCTGACTATGTCATATTTGATAATGACAATTTACCATGATTTTTATAAAAACTGATGTCAAGCAAACCCAACTTACTCCAGTCCAGTAAAGTTACTCTTGCTTTTACTTTATCAAAATCAGTAAAGATTTCACAACAGAAAGACCTGAAGATTTTACAGTTAAACTAAATGGTCTTTAACGTGCTGAAAAAGTATAAACTGTCAATCAGACAGAAAGCATGTTGTAATCAGCAATGTTTTGATAATGGTAATCCTTCAAAGGCCTTAGATATTTGTGTATCAAATACGATACAGTAGGCTTTATAGGGTTAGATGCTACTTGATTCTTATGTGTGTGTTGTGTGTTGTCAGAGTCGAGGTGTGTGCTGTTACCTGTAGTGCTGCGTCTGCTGCACACACACCTGCAGGAGCAGAGGGAGCTGGTGCTGTGTGCCAATATCCTCACCAGCATGCTGACGCTCAACACACCCGTCACGGTCAGTCTTAAGGTCTTTCCGAAATTATCGTCCTAAATTTTCACATGTTGAAATATAAATTCAACCTCACATTGTGTCAATCATTTTTTTACACACTGGCTCCGAAACTTTCGTCCGTCATAAAAAATTTGGAAGTTGCTGATTTTGTATAAAAAATGTAAATGACATTCAGTGTGTCATGTTTAAATTAATTACTTATTTAATATGATTAAATTAGGGTTCATTAATTCATATAAAAATTATCATTAATTATGTAACTGAATAAGTTTTCAAAAAAAAAAATTTTTTAAATCATGACTTCCTGACCTGTATGTAAATTTAGCGATAAAGGAATTTGGTGTGTTGAAATATTTTAAAATGAAACTGATGTTTATTTAATATTTTCTTCTTTACTGCAATGATGCAATGGGGCTTTTCTTTGAAAATATTTATATATGTGATTTATTGTTATTTAATTCGATCAACACATTTAAAATATACGGAATATTTTAAAAAGATGTTAATGTATTTTGCCATTTTAATAAAATTAAATAAAATAAAATAAAATAAAATAAAATAAAATTAAATTTAATTTAATTTAATTTAATTTAATTTAATTTAATTTAATTTAATTTAATTTAATTTAATTTAATTTAATTTAATTTAATTTAATTTAATTTAATTTAATTTAATTTAATGTGTATGTCTCTGTAGGAGTGTGGTGTGTCTGAGGAGGTGAATCTGGTCATGGAGAGTCTATCTGGAGTGTTACTCAGAACTGTACTGGAAGTGACCAACCGGCCTCAGCCTGCCACCACATCGCTGCGCCTGCAGTACCAGGATGTTACAGTACGTGTGAACTTTTCTGATGATCTTTGATTTTAACTTCAGGGAAAGTATTTCAGTAAATTGAATAACAAATCAGATGTGTGTGTTTCAGGGTGAATTTGTTGCCTGTTTGCTCACATTGCTGCGGCAGTTGAAAGATAAAGAATACCAGCAGCTTCTCAGCAGATTTCCCACTAAAGAAGAACTAACGGTAAAATCATTCGATAAACCTTACCAGATTGCATTCTGATAATAGTGATAATAGTGATTGATAATAGTGATTGCTGTTGTCTAACTTTACAATCTGCATTTCCAGAGTTTCCTCCTGCAGTTATTCACTGTCTTCAGAATACTTATCCGACCAGACATGTTCCCTAAAGACTGGACTGTCATGAGACTGGTCGCTAATAAGTAAGTGCAGAAAACAAAACCTGAAATGGTTCATATATAATCTCATTCAGCCATAGAGATGTTTCATTGCTCGACGTTTCTGTTTGTTTGTGTTTAGTGTCATCATAACCACCATCTTATATCTCTCCGATACTCTGCGCAACAACTTCCTTAATGAGAAATTTGACTTCAAGGTAAAGAGATTTCACATTTACATTTACACAAGACTTTGAACTACTCATGCAAAATTAAAGTTGAACTGCAGTGGACATGCAATTTAGTCTGACTTTTCAGTTGACTTGCAGAAAGCTCTTAAAAATAATGATTTAAAAAAATGCAAATATAGCCTGCATCATAGCCTACAAAATGTTGGATTAATTAACCTGTAAAAAATATTTTATAATAATTTTAAATAAAAGTTTTATAATAATTTTAAATAATATTTTATAATATAATATAATATAATATAATATAATATAATATAATATAATATAATCATGTTATTTAATATGGCAGAATCAACTTACATACAGTAGATCACACCAGGAAAAAAACAATTATGGGTCAGATGAAGTAGAAATATTTCCTTGCATATTGTTATTTACAGCGTGCCATATGAAAGAAAAAAAAAAGACTGCATGGGAGAAAAATTTTTCTTTTTTTCTGTATCTCCTAGAGCATCCTGGGAACATGTTAAACATGTGCCTGCAGTGCAGATAATCATCGTCAGCATCTTAATTAGCTCTCTTTTTATCTGTAGGTATGGGAGTCCTATTTTTATCTCTGTATAATATTCATCAATCAGCCCTGCCTTCAACTGGAAATGTTCCCGCCCTCCAAGAGGAAAAAAGTCCTGGAGAAGTGAGAGCCCTTCCTGTTCTTTTCCTTTACCGGGAATGAGATTGAAAGATTTCACGATGTAAAATGACACATTCTGTGTAATGAGGCGATATTAGTAGCAGCAGGTTTAGTGCTTTACTGTATACTGGATCATTAGTAGTTTTACCATGGGAAAACCATTGCAATTAGCACAATATCCAGATTTGATATGATTTTTTTTTTTTTTTTAAAGGTACGGTGACATGAGAGTGATGATTGGCTGTGAGATTTTCAGCATGTGGCAGCATTTGGGTTCGTCCTCTTTCATAATTCTGCATTGAGCACTTATAGAGTCACATGACCGGTGCATATAAAAGCCATATATGGTTTTGTCTCCCAGGTGACTATAAGTTAAATCTCATTCCCACCCTGATTGGTCCGTTCATGGAGGTGACTCTGGTGCCACAGCTGGACCTGAGGAACGTCCTCATCCCTATTTTCCACGATATGATGGACTGCGAACAGCGACGGAGCGGCAACTTCAAACAGGTGCTGAAATTACAGTGACATAAACATGTTTGAACACGCGAGAGCAGCGTGATGTTCGTGTCGCAATAAATCATGTGCGGGCATCAGAGGGATATCGAGCTTGTTTACCAAGATCATGTCGCTCTGGAACGGAATCATAATTTGAAAAAAGATTGGCAGCAAGATTTTAAGCTGCTCATGCAAATTTAAAGTTGAACTACAATGGATATATCATTTATTTTCTAAATGTAACTTACAGAAATCCCTTAAAAATAATAATAAAAAAAATGCAAATATAGCCTAGAATAGTCATGCATATGATACATGATGATATTTTTGGTGCAGGAAACCTTGACTAACATCAAACTGTAAGTGGATTTAAAAACATGCTGTAAGGATGAAAACTGACATCTTAAGGATTTAAATTTTGACATTTTGTTTTTTAAAGGTGGAGGCTAAACTAATAGACAAACTGGATGGCCTGATGTCAGAAGGAAAAGGAGATGAGACATACAGAGAGCTCTTTAACAACATGTGAGTTCTAATTCTTTCCTAAATCATGATGTTTTGTAGCTGCAATGAGAAATTATATTTATATAAATGTTTAGAGATTCATATATATAGAATCTAACTTGAATTTCCCTGTCATGTATAGGCCTAATTATTATATATATCAAACATTATGTGCTATAAATGATGAAATATAAATATAAAATAGTCTTTGCTGTTGTTCAAAAGTTTCTGGTTAGTAAGTTTATTTTTATTTTATCATTTTTTTAATGAAGTGAATACTTTTTGTCAGCAAGGATGCATTAAATTGCAGTAAAAACAAAGTTACAAAAGATTTCTGCTTCAAATAAATGTTTTTTTAACCTTCTATTCATCAAAGAATCCTTCTGAAGGATCATGTGACACTGAAGACTGAAAATTCAGCTCTGCATCACAGGAATAAATCACATTTAAAATATTTTTTAAGTTGTATCTTTCATAAAATAAATGCATTCTTGATGTAAAAGACACTCTTACAACCCTGAACTTTTGAGCAGTAGTATATAAATAAAAAAATATTGCATATTTTATATAAATATAAAATATGACAAACTATGAAATTCAATTTTAAAAATGTAATCAATTTTTTAAAATGTTTTTCTATTTTTTCTGCATTAGAATTCCACTATTTGGTCCGTATCCGAGGTGAGACCCTCATTAAATACCGTGTACTATATACTGTACAGCTGGGTGTAACAAAATAAAAGGGTGATCAAGTTTTTATTGTTGTTTTAATTAGTTCTTATAATATATCTGATTTAGTCTCCTGAAGAAGATTGAGAGAGAGACCTGGAGAGAAAGTGGCGTTTCCCACATCGCTACCGTCACACGGCTCATGGAGAGATTGCTAGATTACAGGTAAAGCAGACACACTCACATCCATACAGCATACAGTACAAACACACTCACGTTTGATGCATCTCTTCACAGGGACTGCATGAAGATCGGCGAGGTTGATGGGAAAACAATGGGATGTACAGTCAACCTTCTGGTTAGTTTTGGATGTAAAATATGACACATTTAACATTTTATTATTATAGTTATTTGGAGGCGAACTACAGAAAAAAGCATGTTCTGCTCACATTGTCCTTATCTTTTCAGAACTTCTATAAAACCGAGTTGAATAAAGAAGAAATGTACATCCGTTATATTCACAAGCTCTATGAGCTACACCTGAAGGCACAAAATTACACCGGTAATAATACTTGTGTTGATCTGTATTTTCATTTTTGATTTTTTACTGTAATTTCCGCACCAATTCATTTTAAATAATATTCAGATAATTTCAATATGACTTTTTAAATGTAATTTGTTTCAATAAAATTATTTTATATTAATTTGAATAATAAAAGTGACTGTGTTGCAGAGGCGTCCTACACGCTCCTGCTGTACGATGAGCTGTTGGAGTGGACCGAAAGGCCTCTCAGAGAGTTCCTCACGTACCCCATGCAGAGCGAATGGCAGAGGAAGGAATGCCTTCATCTCACCATCATACATAATTTCGACAGAGGAAAAGTGAGTCCATCTCTCATTTTAAGATGCACCCCACTCATCATAAAATAATTAATGTGACTAATAAGGCTTAATGCTGAAGGATCAGGGCAGCAACTGTAAGTAAAAAGCCAGATGTTTGCAGCGACAGCTGTATGTTTAATATGTTCTGATTTCCAGCTAGTGAACTGTGAATAAGGACAACATAAGAGAAGTTGTTTTCTTCCTACATATTGCCATCTTGTGGCTGAAACCTACTGCTGTAATTACGCAACCGTTTTAAAGAGAGCAGGGGTCCTTGTTCGTAGCTAAAATGATACTTTTATGTTTGAAGTCTTAAAAACTGACCTATTCATTCCAGTGCTGGGAAAACTGCATCATACTGTGTCGAGAGCTGGCCAATCAGTACGAAGCATATTATGACTACAGGAACCTCAGCAAGATGAGGGTAAGTGTTTCCTCTTTACAGACCATGCAGTATGTAGATGTTTATTTATTTGATATTTTATTTTTTTATTTATTTTTGTATTTATTTATTAAATACATATTTAACAAATATGGTTGTTGTTGTTTTTTACATTTATTTTAGTGCTGACAAACAATTAATTGCGATTAATCGCTTTCAAAATAAATGTTTTTGTTTACATAATATATGAGTATTTACTGTGTATATTTATTATGTATATTTAAATGTGCACACATGCATGCATATATTTAAGAAAAATATGTTATGCTTATATATTAAATGTTTTTATATATAATATAAAATAATAAAAATGTATAAATGTATATACATGTAATTTTATTTTTCTAAATATATACTGTATGTGTGTGTGTGTGTATTTATATATACATAATAAATAAACACAGTACACATACATATATTATGTAAACAAAAACTTTTATTTTGGATGCGATTAATCGCGATTAATCGTTCGACAGCACTAATTCCTTTATAGTTTTACAGTATTTATTTACTTAATTTCATGCACCCTAGTTTGTGGTTCAAACACCCAGTGGCTGTGAATATAGCGCTTATTTAATCTAAATTGAGTTGTTATGATGTTCATTACACTTACGGCCAATTGTTATCCTAATGAGGCGTTTGGCTTTAACTGTTAAACTGAATCTCCCTGATTGTTTTTTGTTTATTGTTACACAGTCGATTGCTTCACAGATCGTGGCAGTAATTTGTCATATTAACAGCTGTTTGTGTTACAATGTGCTCAATGGCCTGTTTTATTTGCATGTTTGATAGATGATGGAAGCCTCTTTCTACGACAAAATAATGAACCAGCAGCGGCTCGAGCCAGAGTTCTTCAGAGTCGGCTTCTACGGAAAGAAGTTCCCCTTCTTTTTAAGGGTATACAATTCTTAAAAGCATATTTGTATTATATTTATATATGTTTGTATGCATAATATTTATAATATAATAATGTATATAATATAAAATAATAAAAGCTGATTATATTAGCTCAATATTTTACAGATATCGCTGTTTTCTATAGATTATGGCTTATTCAGTTCAAGTGTTATGCTGTAATTCAACATCATGTCCTCTAGGGGGCACTTTCCTTCCAGATCTCACTGCAACTCATCTATAATTTGTAACATTTCTGCAACATTTCCTTTTTATTGAGCTATACCCATTTTTCCAATTGCTATTCTTTGTATTTTCACGCCACAGT